>NW_017728918.1:99795827-99811672 GCF_001723895.1 Crocodylus porosus | reverse complement strand
TCACTGACCTCAGAGTAGCTGCTCTTAAACAAAACTTTAGAAGCTAACCTGAGCAGAGAATTACAGAACAAGAAATTATCCACACACTGGGTTAGGTTAAGAATGGCCTCAACAGAGTCCCTGGATTATCAGCTCATTACCAGGACTAGTTTTATAACCTGTATATCCCTCAATGTCTTTACTGCTTTGTGTTCTAAATGCTGTCCCCAGTAGACCCAGCAGTAAATTAACACTCAGTCATTCAATCTGGGAGCCAAACTTGGCCAGATGTGATGCCATTCACATTATTCCTTTGTGCGCAGTTGACTATTGAAACTCATGGGCCCCAGCCATACCAGTCAGGCAGGCTTGGATGGACCATTTTTTATATACAACTCTAGTTGAGGTCCTGTGCATCAGAAGTGAACAGGGGAAAGGCACAAGGAGTTTGTCAGAAATATAAAGGGGTGGAGCTGCAGTTGGGGATGACTGGGGATGTGCTGTTGGAATTTAAGCTCTCTTTCAAACCTTTCTATGGTATGCTGGGGCCTGTTTTGGCTTTGGGACATGCCAGAATTTGGAGGATATAAAGGTTGTTTAAAGTTTTCTTCAAAATCTGTCCCACAATGTCAATTAGCATTTTAATAGTGTTTGTATTGTCCCCCTCTCGTGGATCTGACCAAAAGCTGCCATAAGTAGAGTTTGTCATAATTTCCTAGGAAGCACCATGTTGATTAGGGATTCATTGTACTCTGACAGCATCTAGGGCTGTAAGGTAGAGTAGGGGCACATGGAGCTGCCCAAGTTGCTTTCATACCACATAAAGATTCTATCACATCAAGGGATACTGTACGTATGCTAAGGGCTATTTTCTTAATCAGTTTCTGCATAGCAATCCAAGGAAGTTAGGCGTTAGACCTGTGCGAAGCAGCAGGTATTCAATTTGGATTCAGATTCAGCCAATTCAGGGGGACAGTGATTCAATTTGGTGATTTGGATCACTGTCCTGATTCAATTCAGCTGACTCAGATTTGGAGCTGATTCAGAATTCCAGCCATAGATTATAATGGGGAAATCACTAAAATACCTATAACCTTGTCATTTTTTTGCAGATTTGGATGAAAACAGCAGAAACAATAACCCCTTCTGTGGTCATGAAGCGTGCCAAGTTTCAAGGAGATAGGTTCAGGGATTTCTGTGAAAGTGCACCTCAAACTGTTGAAAGCAAAACTTGTATCACTTGTGTGTGTTAAGGCAGAGCAGGATGAATGCAGCATGGATGGTAGCCCCTTGTGCGGGCATAAGGCCTGCCAGGTTTCAGGCAGAATGGTGGAAGGGTTTCTGTGAAAGTGCACCTCAAGGTTCTGATAGCAAATAAAAAAAGCAAAAAGGTGCACTGTGAGGAAGATAGCACTCACTCCATCCGCATGTGGAGCTTGGAGAACCCCAGCAGCGGGAGGTTCACCTTCAGGAACACCAGCTGCTCCACCAAGCCAGGATCCAAGGAGGTGCAGTGGGATGTCACAACATCACCAGCAATGCTGAACACCCTTTCACTTGGAACACTGGTTAGTGGAAAGGACAGGTGTTCCCGGGCAATCATAGCTAGATCCTGCCACCTCTGGCTGTGGGTTGCCCCATAGACCAAGGGGTTACATTGCAGTGTCTCCATGTCATCGGCAAGATAGGTAGACACTGACGCCTCTGCACTACCTTCTGGATGGTGGGGTCTGGTGCATCTGGACCGCACCATTGAAGCCATGCCCTTGGCCCACATTGGCAGTGGCTGTCATGGAGATTAGCTGGTGCTTGGAGTGCTGGCATGGGACGGTGGATCCCCCTCTTCCATGTCTCCCTGTCTCTGCCCTTCTTCCTCCCTGACTCTGTTCACCAGCACCTCCATCCAGTGACCCAGGGTTCTGCTGCTACAGATGCTCCCCTTTACCCTCAGGCCACACATGCCCACCAGCATGTGGACCATACTAGACTGCAATGGATCCAGCTGTTTTTTGATGCCCTCCTTCAGCTGCTTCATCAGTGCCTGCACTTCTAGAACTTCTCCATGTCATTCTAAAGCTCCTTCACTATGAGGATCACTTGCTTAAGAGGGCATCACCAGTGCTGAGGCTTTCGGTGACCTCAAGGAATGGCTTGAGAAGATCTGGGAGATGGTATCCCACTCTGTTTTGTTAAGGGGGGCCGCTGATCCCAATCTCCCTGACCAAGGCAATCTCATGCATGGCCTTCTACTGCTTAACCAGCTTTTCCAGCACCAGGTATGTGGAGTTCCACTGAGTCTCCCTATCCTGCATAATTTTGTTCTGCAGGATGCTCAGTTCTGCCTGTTTGTCCTGCAGCATCTTGCCCCCTTTGATGCTCTGGTGGAAGTAGCCTGCCACATACTTGCATTTCAAAATAAGCTGGGTGGTAGTGATGGTGCTGTCACAGGGACTGCTGTCCCCCTCCAAGGCATCCCTGATTATGAGGTGGAAATTGTGTGCCACACAGCAGATGCCAACAAAGTTGGCATCATGTACCACTTTGACCATGTTGGCCCCATCATTGATGACCATGAATCTGGGGGTGAGCTTGCCCTACCCAATGAGTCACCCCTGCACCATGCAGTTCATGGCCACCATGATCTTCCTTGCTGTGTGGGACTCATCCATCACCTCTGATTGAAGGAGAGCCCACTGAAGTCCTGACTGATCACATCAGTGCTCTGGGCAGGAGAGGTAGGCATGACTCCACCCCAGCTGCTCCAGATGTCTGAAGTAATGTGCAAGGCTACCTGTGGACCTGCCTTCCGCAGCTCCTCCCTCAAGTCCTCCCTGCCTGCGTCATACAGGAAGAGCACCACCATCCTGCTAAAGGTGGTGTGTGCCAGCATGTGGTATGATGGAGCCATGAGGGCTATGACCTGCCTGAACCCTGGACGCTCAAAGGAGAAGGGCTGGCCATCCAGAGCAAGCATTTCCCCAATGCTCAGGGTGACCTTGCTCACCTTGCTCCCTTTGTCTCCGCCTTTCCTCCACTGCTCTAAAGTAGCCTCTGCTTCTTGAGGACAGTGGCTTTGCAGCAAGAGGGGGACTTCTTTTTGGGCATGTTCCCACTGGTGCCAGGCTGAGGAGGAACAAGGGCAAGGGGGCGCAGCATCCTGAGATACATCAGCAGCACCATGATGGTAAAGTGTTTCATGTCTTTACCCTAGCTGCTCTTGCTTCAGCAGTGCTGGTAGGTAGCATACCCGGGATCATCTGCCACCTCAAAATGATCCCACCCTACACTACTCACTCACTTCTGGGTTGAGGGTATGGATCCTGCCTTATCCCCCCCTCACCAGGCAGAGGCAGAACAATAGGAGGAGTTGAGCTACCTGACCTTACAACCTCTTCTGCAGTGCATTCCAGAGAAGACTTGCCTCTAAGGGTACTTTGAGGGGGGTGGAGCACAAACTCAGATTCCCTCTCCTTCCCCAGAATTTCCTTTGCCATGGTGCTCAGCTTCTTTGCTTCCAGATCCAGATTCTCCTCTGACATTGGAAGGCTCATGCTGGGAACTGAAATTGGGATGGAGAATGCTATGCTGCTGCTGGTTAGTGGTGGTGGTGCAGGTGCAGGCACTGCTACTGCATACTTGCTCCCACTAGCAGCAGAAGACTCGTCACTGCCAGGGAAGAGGGTGCTTCTATGTTTGTGGTGGGAGAGAAATTGCAGCTCTCCCTCTGTCCCCTCTCTCTCTCCTGGCAGAAGACCTAGCACCTTCATAAAAGTGTGCTGTGCTGCAAAGTGTGTGTGTGTCTAATATATATTGTAATTTCCTGAACAGTGATGACACACTGTCAAGGAAGACATAGGTTTCTTTTTGTGGGGGAAAAGAATCAGGACAGACTAACAAGAGAAACTAGGAGGATTTTGGGGGAAGAACAATTTGAAAGGAATGGATAGGGATAACAATAGGGATTGTAGGCAAGGGTAGGTAGGAAAGGATTGGATGCAACTTGCACAAAGAGAGACTAGTTAGTGAGCAAAAGCCTTTCAGATGCTGCTGGTCTAAGAGAGAGACAGCTCACGAAAGGCACTGATCATTTCAGACACCACTGGATATATTATTTCCACGTCCCTCCCACAGAGAACTTTTTACTTACCATGGGGTATGAGCAAGAACATACATAAATCACTGTAAAACAGCAACTTTATAGTAATTTCCTTTTCTCCTTTAACTCACTAAATTTTTTAGACCTTGATATAATGGGTGCATCCACACATGCAAGCACTTGCAGCAGCTCAAATAGAAGCAGTGCAAATTTGACCCGTGGCTTTTTGCTTCAGTGCACATGCTCAGACATGCACTTTGTTGTGGAGTAAATTGTGCCACTTGCAGCAAAATAACCCTACCTGGCTCCTCCCGGATCTTCAGCCAAGGAGAGTTAGAGCCCAGGGTCAGCACCTGTGCTGTCCCCAGCAGTATAAAAAGCTACCCTGTCCATGGCAGTATAAAAGGCGCCCTGGCAAGTAGCTCAGGGCTACTAGCTCTCAGGAACTTCTGGGGCCTAGCCAATTGGTACCTGGGAACACTACCCCTTGTGCCAGCTGGATTGCTGAAGCAGGTCTGAGAGTTCCCTGCACCCTCTACAGCAGTCTGGCAGTGGGGGCTGCTGCTTGGCTGTGATCTGCCAGACCCAGATGGGGACTGCACATCCAGTAGAGGCATATTCCCCTCTAGACCAGCTGTCAGTGGACTGAAGTTGCAGGGTTGGCTTCTGTGTGGCACTACTACCAAGTGTGCCCCCTGCCCGGCCATCTGGGCAGCTATGTGGAGCCAGAAGGTCAGCCACAGCCAGATGGATCCAAGGTGCCAGCTCTGAGCAGGCAAGGTCCTGCCACTGACCTCCCTAGCAGGAATTCTGGTGTTCCCTATTGGAAAACTGAAAAATCCCTGATAAAAAAAATCCCAAAGTCTCTCTGCAAAATACGCCCAAATCCATGTTCCTCCACAATTAAAACAAAAGACCACTATAAAAAGACAGGAGAGACACACACAGCAATCAGTTGGACAATGCTTTATTGATATATCTTACAGTGTTAAAGCAAGTCTCTTATTATAATAATAAAGTGAACTGTAAATACATGTTTCATGAATACATAATTTTGCTGCCCCCACACAAGGGGGCCAAATGGCCCCCACAGGGACTCCCCCCCGCAAGGCCCACATGCCCCACCCCACCCCAGCCCTCCGATTGCTGCCCCACCTGGCCCCATCCCCCACCAGCTGCTGCAGTTCCCCCAATGCCTACCTCACCCAGCCCCAAACCCCACTACCCCAGACCCTCAAATGGCTGCCCCACCCAGCCTCATGCCCCAACTTGCACTCCCAGGCCCCCAAGGCTACCCCCACAACCCCAGGCACTTGCTTTAAAAAACACCCAGAAAAAAATACAAAAAAATGGGGGGAAAAAAAGCTTTGGCTTAGCTTAGAAGGGGTGGGGGGAGCTCTAGGGCCTCCTGGCAGAGCCCTCCCCAGGCAGCACAGGACAGCAGGGGGCAGGAAGGCCTGGGCTGGGGCCACTATGGCTGTTAGCTTTCCCCATACTGTGCGGGTGGGGCCACAGTCAGCTAGACAGCAGTTGCTAAGTGCTGGGGGGGGGGTAGGGAGGCAGGGATGGGGAGGCTTGGGGAGGGGATGGGGCCTATGGGGGTCCCTCCCATGGTCCCCTCCCCTCTCCTTCAGCCCCCCCTACCCCTTACCAGCTCCAGAGCCCTGGTGCTGAAACATGCAGCCTGGCTGACTGTGTGTTTCAGCACCAGGGCGAGAGGTCAACCATAGAGACACTCTGGCAGTCAGAGCATCTCCATGGAGGACCCAGCCTCCGGCTGCCTCAGGGCATGGTCCCAGACTGTGCCCTGCCCTGCTTTTTTAAACTTCATTTTTTTTAGACCCCATATCCAGTGGTCTAATTTTCTTCCCGCAGCAGTGAGGGAAAAGAAAATAGGAATTCCATGTTCTTTCATCTCTTCTCTGGGATGCATACAATGCAATTGAGAACTTGTACAGTTTTGGAATGGCCAAGTTTGTTTCTATTGCATCCTATAAAATGTTCTACAAATTATATTCTCTTTTTTACTGCTGAAAATTTCTCTTAATGGAATGTTACCACTCATACAATGAGAGATCAAGGTTGTTCAGTGTCCCAGTAAGACTCTTCTTCACCTATGTCCTTACATCTTCTTTCTTGCACTTACCTACAGTTGAACATCTGGTTTCCACTAGTAAATGAGAAATTAATTTCTTATTACACATCATGGACATTTCTTACTGAAACAAAAAATAAAAGTGTCAAAGTGTGTGGGGGGAAGGATGGAGTTAATAATCCAAGTCATTATGTGAAAAGGATTTACCTTGGAAACCACCGTACCTGGACCCTGCCTGCTCCCTCAGGGAGACCCTACTAGCCCAGGAGCAGGTACAGGGAAGGGGAACTGGCCCACCTACCACTGCCAGCCCCTTGTCTCCCCCCATTCTGAGCCGAGTGCAGTGCCCATCCCCATGTAGCTCTACTGGAGTAAAACAGAAGCTCTCCTCACCCCTGGGACAGCCTGGAAAATGGAGATACCAGCAGCAGGAGGCAGGGGAAGAGGCAAGGTAAGAGGAGGGTAAGTCCCCAGATGGTTCTCCTGGGACATGGTCTTCCTGCCCCAGTGGGGAAGATGGGAGAGAGGAGGCTGGAGCAGTGGGTACAGCCACCCCTACAGCACCAATTACTGTAATCACACCTCCCTTTATAAAATCCTGGCTCTCCTTCATCTTACACTCTTCTGTCTCCCCATCCTAACAAGTGTTTGACCTTCTTCAGCATATATTTTCAAGATTTGCAGGTGAAGAAAATGCGTTCTTCTAATGGAAATAGAAATGGAGAATACAGCAGCTCTTTTTCAAACTTCATTCCCATTGCTTACCTGTTATCACATATCCCAGTTGATACCAATCACTGTTTGCTAAAAGTGTGATTCCACTATAATTTAAGAAATTGTATTAATTAACCCCTTTCCTGCTTCTAGCTACTGTTGCCCTTAAGTTTGTTGTTATTACGTTGTTGCTTTTCTTTCTCCACTGATGAGAGTGCTGCTAGGTCTGGAATTACAGATACACTGAAATAATTATCTCTGCCCCCATTTATCCTTGTATTTCTAAAACCCAAATCCTGGAGAATCATGTAACAATCTCTGCAACTTTAAACTCTTAATTGGTGCTCAGGGGAAGTGGATTTCCCTCTCAATGCATACCTAAATCCTGTTAGTGCCAACAGAAACATGTATGTAAAGTTCAAAGTAAATTGACCCTCTAAAACCTGGATGCCAAATCCTCCGCTCTTTGGAAACACCCCTGGGGGGAAAGCCTCTATGATTTTCTCATGAGGTCTTGCTCCTTCATTTTGATGGGGGTACTAGGGTGGTGGGATATGCCTTACTAGAGGAATAAATAACAGAGCAGTAGGTCAGGTATCCAGGTTGTTGCCATGTAACAGAGCAGTAGGTCACAAATGTGGAGGCATTTTGGATGCTCTCAGATGCTCATCTGTGAGGAACCTTGGTGTGTGTGCCCTGGTGATAGTTCAGTTTGCATGGCAGCCTGGCCAAGGTTTCTAGGATAGTCTCTGCCCATGGTTGTATCTCGAATGGCCATGTTCAAATGGGATTTTACAATTGCACGGGGTCCGTGAAAAATAAAGCATGATCCCAAAACAAACATATTACCTCTGTGGGCTATAGTGAGCTCTTCTAGATTTCAGTCTACCAGATTTCCCATTGCCTGCCTGTCTCCACTTGGTTCTCAAATACTCTGTGGGGATCTCAAATCCAGAGTAGGGGCAGTGTTACAAAAGCAGCTTAAGCCTCCCTTCTCTATGGGAGGAAAGAAAGCTGTGCACAATGGTCTCTCTGGGTAGGAGAGAGTGGAATTTTATGATCTAAACTTTAAAATTTACTATCGAGACTGAAGAACATATTATGTAATAGTAGTTTCTGAACTATCTGAAGTTGTTTTGGTTAAGTAATCTTTGTATGTGTGGCAGAAAGAATCTACATTTTTTTTTTCCTTTTAGAAAAAAAAAGCAGTCAAAAATAGAAGTAAATCAGACTTGCAAAAGCATTCCAAATCAATGGAAATAAATGCATGTCAGGCAGAAAACATCTGTGTATTTAGCAGTAAGACAAGTTACTAAAATTATTTATTAAATAATGTAAAATTTCAAATACGACTCTTCTCAGTGTTAGAAGTTTCAGTGTGCTATTAGTCATAAAAAATCTGAGTCATTGGTAAACTATCACAAAGAATACTGAACACTTAGAGGAAAAGTTTAAATAGAGAAGAACCAATCCATAGGTATGTTTTGAAAGGAATCTTTCCAACAACAGCATTCTCAGGAAAGATTTTTCTTTATTCCTTCCAATCAAGTAACTGACTGCACAGATACACCATCAGCATTACTCATCTACATTAAAGGGTAGAGTTAAAAGGTGATATATTTTTAGCAGTCTATATCAAGAACAGGAGTAGGTTAATAGGTCCCTTTGGTGAAGTGCAGTCAAATTAATATGCAAAGTATCACACATTTCATTATCTGACTGCATTTAATTCTTTTCAATAAAAGAATGAGTATAGATTTGAACAAGTGACTCTTGGTATTGCAGGAAATGTAGGATTCCCACTCCTTTCTAGTATTATAAGATGTCCACCAACTCAGGTGCATACTCCAATATTTTGATTCAGCTGCCTGCGTTCTTATATAAACTTGACCTAAGAAAAGGCTTTTGCCTTCCCCTCTCTCCTTTCTATTTCCATTTTAGGCTCAATTTTGAAATATGGTGTTGATCAAATCTGTCATTTTTTATGTGAAAATCAGAAACAAGGTCTGACAAAGCACTGGGCTGAGTGTGCCAAATTACTAGCATGGAAGATGAAGAAACACTGAAGCAACTGCCTTCTAAAGTGAGCAGTCTTCTAAACTGACTGGAAGAGGTAGATATGAAAAATAACCAAAGACCTGAAGAACTGATGAGGTAGTAACACCACAAACTGCCAACTACCGTTCAAAAAAAAGACCTGGCTGAAATGTTGAGGGAAGGTTATTTATTAGCCTACCCATGTAGGTTTTGATATCCTGTTGGCTTCATGCAAGTAATAGATGTAACAGCAGGCCTTCCCAGGGCTGATTAGGCCCATCCACCGGTTCCTGGGATAACCATCCATCTTTCTATCCTGCCACACCGTGATACAAAATTATGGTGTTAATTAGGTGGAAAGCTGCTCATTTTCTTTCCCAATGCCAGGGGTGCTATCTGTGGCCCCAAAACTCTCCTATACCACAGCCCATGCCTCGCAGAAGGCATCCACATGATGTAATCATAACCTACACCATGACTGGTGCTCCAAGGTCTCACAGGGGCTCTTACTCCTTCCCTGGAGTAGCAGGTCATTGTGCTCAACTTTTAGGTCTGTCTTTCAACCTACACTCATCCTCCTTACTCCGAGACCCCAAGGTCTGGAACAGTCTGCCAGCGGAGGTGGTTCAAGCACCTACATTGAACACCTTCAAGAGTAAATTGGATGCTTATCTTGCTGGGATCCTATGACCCCAGCTGACTTCCTGCCCTTTGGGCAGGGGGCTGGACTCGATGATCTCCCGAGGTCCCTTCCAGCCCTGATGATGTCTATGAAATCCTTGCAGCAAAGGATTCAGGGTCAGGACTCACCCCTAACTCTGGCTGAGCCCCTAACTTGGCCTCTGGCCCAACTACAGAGTCAGGCACCCAGAGACACACCTTGCCCTGTTCCCCACTCCTGGAGTTCCTACTGCACCCTCTCTGGGGCCTCTATACCACACCCCACCCTGGGGCCTTCTCATCCTCCTTGCACTCAGCTACATCCTTACACTTGACTACACATAGGGCTGGCCCTTGCACTGCCCTTCAGGCCTATTCCCAATTCAGCCCTACTCAGCCCCTCTCATGCACAGTCCTTCAACCCTACTCTGTGCAGGGCCACAAAACTCTGCCCTTTTCCATAGGGCCTTTCTACACCGCCCTCTCTCAGGGCCTCCGGGTTGGCCACCCCCATAGGCTCAGGTGGCACTCCACTTGCCACACCTGGACTGGCACACTCATTCCTTGGGGTCTTGCACACCCCCCCCCCCCTTCATGGCTCAGGTGGCCACAACTGTGCCTAGCCCCACTACTGCCTCCCAAAGCCCACCCAAAGATTGGGGCTGGGGTTATGGCTCCCCTCCTCACTTTTCACTGGGGTGGTAACTGGCCTGAAGTTTCCTGGGGGCTCCTATGCCACTGGAAGTCCCACCAGGCCACCCATCCCAGGCATGGTGCAATTTCAGATCATGCCCAGAACCAAAAGCCTCCTGCTCCTACCTGCTAGATGTCCCATGCAGGTCAGCCAGGCAACATTTCTGTCTAGGCTGGCAACAGCAAACTGCAGCCTTTATATGCCTAGTGCTCAAAATGGCTGCCCTCATCAGGTAACTGGCTGCTGCCTGTTTTCTGCCCTTAAAGTGGTAGGCACCCAAAGGTGCACTGCCACAATAGACAATTAAAAAAGGATGAAGAAAAAACAGAGAGCCTTGCACAGTGCATGGAAAATAGGGTTGCCAACTGCCCATAAATTTACAGATATTTTGTTAAAAAAAAAAAAACAGCCTAAAAACGCCTGTCTGTGAACTATGTTAAAAATTGATCTGTCCATCAAAATACTAAAGAACCAGAGATTGATTGAAGCTCTGTCTCTGAATAAGGCTAGATATTAAAGGACAGACAGAGCAGATCAGTGCCACATGCTATCTGAGCAGAAGCACAGGAATCATTCTCTCTAGGCTTTGTAGCCCATAGCTCCCACCCCCACCAGTTATGTGCTGTTGCCACATCCTGTTGTAGCCTATTACACTGCTCACCTCACACTAGGCAGACATTAGTCCTTTTTGGGGAGCTTAATCCTGGAAAAGGGCCTAGGGCCAGCAGGGGTAAGTCTGGGACGGTAGGATGGGGGGACAACATGGTGTAGAGTGAGGTTGAGGATGTCAGTTTGTGGGGGTGAGTAGGGGACCCCTGTGGTGGAGGCAGCATGGTCTAAAACCATTGCTACAGCCAAGCAGGGTTGCCAACCCAAGACATTTTTTTACTGATAATCTGCAAAGTTTTTACTGACCAACTTTTTTTACTGTAGTTGGTGTTAAACCCTAAATTGGAACCAGACCCTTCTCTAGATCTTGGCAGAAAGGTTTTGTTTATGTTATATAAAACATATTTCAGTAAAAGATGTTTGGTCATGAGTAAAAAGTCTCCAGATTGTCGGTAAAAAATAAATAAATCTGAGGATAGAATAATTCCTTATGAAAAATCTTTTGATTTGGTGTAAGAGGAAAGATCTGAGCTTCTGTACATCATTTATGTTAAATTCTACTTCCTCTTGCACTTGGAACAGCAAAATTAGATAGTCAACAGGGTTAAACTGGCATTATTTTGAGATCCTGTTGGTGTCAGGAAAGAAATGGTGTTAAAGATTGTGTTTACATAAAATTTAAATTAATTTTCTTAAAAATAAAAGGTTGAGAAACTGGGTGATATTTTGCAAAGTTGCTTGTATGGAGTGATGGAAACTATTCCTTATTTAGTATAGGATATTAGAATTGTCTAGAATTATCATAGAAAAGAACCTCAAGGCTCATGTCATTTAATTCTCTATTTCTTTTTCATAGTGTTCTAACAGTAAGCAAGTTTTCCAGATATTGAAAAAAAAGCAAAAGATAGGTAGTACCTTCCTTTGTGTTTCTAAACTAAAGTCCTTCTGTCTTTCATGTTTTATTCTGACCTCAGTGTTGCTGGTATATGTTAGGCATGCTCTAGAAATGCCTACTAGACTTGGGATTTATGTGTGGAGATTCATAAGTTTTGAATCCCAAAGAGGCTTGGGTATGGTGGCAATGCTGGACATGTCCAGTAGTAAGCCTTAGGCACGAAAGTAACCCTACAGGTGAGTACTTGGGTGCGTTTAGACTGTCAGGTACTTAAGGGCACTTTTATGCATGTTTGGGCAGGACGGGGAGGGAATTTCCCCCTCTGAGAGCTGTTCTAATTAAAGCACTGTCACTTCTCATGTATCAGCATCCCTGTGCTTAAAAATGACAGTGGGGGTGCTTGAACTCAAGCTCATCTAATGAGCTTGAGTTCAAGTGCCCCTGCCACCGTATTAAAGAGTGGGGACACCGATACCTGAGATGCATGAGACTGCTGGAGTGTGGTAATTGCCACATTCCAGCAGACTTGATTGAGATTAATCGAGTCTGCTCTGAATTCCAGCACATCGGAGCAGCCTCTATGGTCATGTATACGTGCCCTAAGTGTTTACATTGGGCTCATCCATTTGTAATTAGGTATATTATAGACCTATGTGCTTTGTTGGGTTACTTTTTGGATCTTGTCCTTTCATGGCTTAATCATTTTTGTGTGTTACCTGTGCTAACAATCAGCTGTCAGAAGCAGTCTTCTATCCTAACAACCAATAAAATTACAGCTTCCAGGAGAGTTCTTCCATTTTAATAGTGCTACATTATATAGCTATCTATTATATTACCAGAAAAGTAGTTCCATTAGTGATTACTATTAACACAGGAGTCTCAAAATATACACTTATATGCCCTCCAGGTAACAAATATGGACAACAAAGAGAAGAGCCCATATATATTTAATAGTATTCTAGCGGGCACATGTGCAAAAAAAGGAGCTTAATTTGAAAGAAAAATCTTTAAAACTCTTTTTAAGACTAAAGTGTTCATACAAATCACTGTGTTAATTATACATTCCAAAAATTATGCAAATACTCTTTTTAGTGGTGAATTAATCAACGTTAATCACTTGAAAAATAGCTTTTAAGTGTTTTTTTGTAAAAATGCATCCAAGTATTTAAAATTCTCACAGTGAGCTTCCTTTTTAATAATCCTGTTTTATTTTTTTTTAATACTGACAGATGAATACTCCCTATGTGATCTTGGTGTTGAGCAACAGACACAGTAGGTGATCACAGGTGTAAAATTCTTAAGTTGGGTCTCAGAATTTTTCCAGTGTTCATAAAATGATAGTGTGACTTTCAAGTCTTTAAAAGTTACAGTTCAGTAGTAGAATGTAAATGCTTTGGGCACAATGGAAGGCTCCCCTCCATTTAAATGCATGGATAGTTTGGGAAGTACATTAAAGAATGAAATATTATTAAAAGCAAACAAACCAAAAAGAAATGCTAATGGTCCTGAGTTTGTTCTTTAAGCTGTAGGCACATATTACTGTAGCTTGAGGAGATGGCTAATGCATTCAGAAAGACAAGAGGTAGAGCTAATTCAAGAAGGAAAATGGTGATGCTCACCCATGTATGTATGAATATTGAGCAAATCATAGCAGTTTTAACCCCCCCTCCTCCCCCGCCAATCAATATGCATATGTAAACCTTGACTTGTATTCTTTAATCTTTGCTTGGTTATCTAAATAAGTATTCTGATTTTCAAACCTGCTGAAAATCCATCCAATCTCATTTCTTTAACTGGAAATTTGGGTGCTCAGCACCTCTGAAATGATGCCTTTATTGTTGAGAATGACTTAAAATACTGATTCATGTCCTTTGGTATGCTAGGTGACTTAGGGTCTTGTTGCACATTAATTCTGGCCAGCTCCTGGAGTTCCTAAACCCTGGATGGTCTGCATGTTAACACCTTGAAATGTTTTAAAGCACTCATTATGCAGCTCAAAGTTATGCCACTCTAGGATGGGATTATTTTTTAATCTGCATAACCCAGCTCCTGTTCATTAAAGTGTGGCCACTCCCCACAGTTGTGTCACTCAAATTGAAGGTGTGATTACAAGCTAGCATTAGGCTGTCAACATCTGTGTAGCTCACAGTGTAATGGGTAACAATGCTAAGGGGGACTCTTCTATCCATGCAGTATCAGGGCATCAACTGTCCCCATGAATAATGTTGGAACACAACAGCACATGCTGTTTCATATGACTTTATTTATTTTGTTTATGAGATGTAAAAATGATTAAAGTTTTGAAGAAATTCTCTTTTTGCAGTTGTAGGACAGGTCTTAGGGAAAACTGAGATAGAGAAACAAAGGAATGATGGTTACTGCCCAGTGCCAGATGCTCTATGTGAGACAAATAACAAGTCAGAGGATTAGTAGTGATAGTTTTAATGGGGAAACAGATAGCTTTAATATAACTAAAGAAATAGGATTAGTTTTTTTGCACATGTTCTTGATGACATCCTTTTCCTTCCAGACACATGGCAAATGTTTCACGGTGACTGTGTTAATAACCACTGACACCCACTAGAACCTGTAACAGGCGGAGCTAAGTTACTGCTCTTGTCAGCTGATGTTGAATGTATTCAACTCAAGTCCTCTGGGATATTGTGTTGGATACTGTTACTACTCAGGGACTTGGCTGAAAATGTTGTAGGATCAATTCTTTCCTTCCAGACAGCAAATTTAAACCTGATGCTGCCTAACTTAATTTGGCCTAACACTTTGGCAGTGGAAATGAATAGTTTATCAGAAATCTTTTTGAAATATTTTTGATCTTCTTACACAACTTTCTAAAAAGGATGGTGCCCAGGTAACTTTGTCTGACTATTCCTTTTGATGTGAGATAAATGTGAAAGTGTCTGTAAGTTGGGTTTTACATCTGGAAGTGAAGAAGAGCTAACCTGATAGAATCCTTTTCATCCAGGATTCAGAGGTCCTGATAAATCATAGCTCTGAAATACTGACTGCCCAGCCATGAATGGCACAGATGTTATTTTTTGCAGATAACAGTTTTTGGTACATGAAGCTTTAGTCAAATCTTTTAATAATTCAAGAGAATATTAATATCCCACTACTTCCTGGTGCTTGGGAGTGGCAGATATATTTAAATTAACCTCTCTGGAAAAATTTTAGTTTGGAGATTAGGGGCGTTTCCAGATGAGAGTGCACATGTATTTTCCCGGGGAGAAATAGCAGCATATAGTTGTGCCACTGCTACTTGTCCCTGGAAAACTCCCGTGCACTCATATTTTGGTGAGCAGAAAGTTGCCCTGGATGGGGTTGGAGAGGCAGGGGCCAGTACCTGGGCTGGCCTCAGCAGCCTTGCCTGAGGTCCTGGGAGCCTCACGGGGCTACAGTGTCAGTGATCTGGGCATGTGGAGCCTAGCTGGCAGCCAGAGTATGGGTGCTGCCATATGTACCACCCTACATTTTTCTGCTGTGGATTTTTTTGATAATGGGATCCCCTGGTGTCAACCGCACCCTGTGCATGCCAATTAGCAATGTGGTGAATGCCTGCATGTGGCACATTTGGTTTGCAGCACCTCAGATGGGTTTGGAGCACCACAAACTGCACATGTGCTCATCTGGACATGCCCTAGGAGGAACTTTATGTCTCTCAGGGTGGTGAAGCAGTGGAACAGGCTGCCTAGGTAAGTTGTGGAATCCTCATCCTCTGAAATTTTCAAGGGCAGGTTAGATAGACACTTGGCTAGTATGGTTTAGTCAGGGAGGATCCTGCCTTGAGCAGGGATCTGGACTAAATGACCTTATGGTGTCCCTTCCAGCCCTACTATCTGATAATCCTTTGATGCCAATAGACGTTGTAAGCTGGTTAGCACAACTGGTGCATATTTGCAAAAGCAAAAGACCCTAACTCTCCTCTGTGCCATAGTAATACAAAATAGTCAGCAGTCCCAGTCATTTGGGCAGCTTCATTATTATTTACCATACACACACACACACACACACACACACACACACACACACACACACACACACACACATATGT
>NW_017728918.1:99692044-99795727 GCF_001723895.1 Crocodylus porosus | reverse complement strand
CTTCATTATTATTTACCATACACACACACACACACACACACACACACACACACACACACACACACACACACACACACACATATGTGTATATATGTCAATATTCTCTATGCTGCAGGGTTGTTCCCCTAGCATCTGTCAACTGCTGTTACATATAGTACATGAGCTAAACTATTTACCTTGGATATGCACTTGCTCAGAATGGATGAAAACCCAGAGATATCTAGGTTCATGATTTAGGAAGACCATTTAGGAAAAAGGATAGAGTTTGCCAGTAGAGTGTGCTGGTTACTAGCAGGCTACAAGAAGAATAAACAAACAGCTACCGTACAAATTTTATTTCTTCCACAAAAAAGCGGGGATAGGAGAAAGACAAGAAAAGCTTGTTTGATAAATACTGTAAAGGAAGTAAGTTGTCATTTTCAGAGCAATCTTGTCAAGACAGATGAGCTGGTAGATTAGGAGTATAGCCTTTAATGTGGCATGCACCACTTCTTGCTTTTGTGTTCTATTTGTTTGCATTACTGTTGTGGATTGCATTATATTCACATGTTCATCAGGTAATTATTGCTGCATATGGGACATGTATATGATCCAGAAGTTTCATTTGAGTTGGGTGGTATGTGGAAAATGCATGTATTGACCACATGCACGATGTGGATTGTGTAGTTTTGATGTTTTTTTGCTAATATCAGAAGCTAAGCCAAAGAGTTGATGTTTTCTGCTTCTTGCGCACACTACCTAGTTAAGTTTGTTCTTTTTTTGGTTCTATATTGACATTGGAACTGTTGGGTTTATCACCTTGCTATGTCTGCTTTGCACAGAACTCAATTAAAACACTCAGTATCCCCCCTATTTTAGATAAAACTCTCCTATATTAAATATCTGCCCCTTCAACAGTCGTGAATGGATATTTTTGTATCATTACCAAAATATAGCTTTCAATTGGACTAGGTAGGCAAGAGATACAGAAATAAGGAGCTTTCACCAAGAATACTCTGGGAACATGTTGGCATCTCTCTGAGCAGTTAACTTTAGCTTCAAGTATTTAGAGAGGATGTATTAAAAATATCTGAGATAAAAAATGGAGTATGGTACCAAAATCCAAGTTTTGCACAGGTTCCAAGAATTTGAAATCAGTGCAGTTTACCAAGTGTATATATAATACAGTGTCCTCCTCTACACATTACAGGTCTTGTGCTATTAACTGGTTAACTGTACACTTACCTTGATACCAGCTACATGTGCAAAGTAGCTATCAACCAGCTATAAAGTTACACCTTGAAAATGTGTACTAACTTTATAGCTGGTTATTCCCAGCTTTAATTTGCATCTGAAGCAGTCTCCCCTGCAGAAGGGAGCCCTGTCAGCTGTGGGCACCCAGCCGGATGGGTGTACCTTGTCCAGCTGGGCCTGGAAGTCTGGCATCTGGTGGGGACTGTCAGCCCCAGAAGCTGCAGATTCTGAGGTGGGTCCTGGGAGTCACAGGGCGCAGCTGTGATCTCCCAGCTCCAAGTGTGCATGAAATCCCCAAGCTGGTGAGATTGCTGCTGTGGCAATCTCCCAGTCCAAGAGGCACATGAAAACCCTGAGATGGGAAGATTGCTGATGCAGGGATCTCCCTGTCTAGCGGTTGGGTGGAACTGAGACAAGGAGATCTCCATAGCCACATCTCCTAGCCATCAGAGCTTGCTTCTTGCAGGGGGAGCTTGCAGGGGGAGCCCAAGATCAGGCTTCCCTAACTCCAGCAATAAGCCACGATAAGATCTAATACACAATCCCACAATCATACCTCCTGCTGTGCACATGTGCCATAACAGGCAGCACAATTGTAAGAATTGTGCATTAGATCCCATAGTTCCTTTACCTTTACCTGAACGTGTAGAGGGGGCCAGAGAAACTTCATTTACATTAGGTGAAAAAGATCCTGAAACAAATGCCTAAACTGAAACAACCCTAGGTACTGGGAAAGTTCACATTCCCAGTTTTGAGTTTGTAGCTGTGGTCTGCCAAAAGGTTTAGTACATTCTTGTACTGCACATTCTTGCACTGTGCTGCCAACTGAATGAAGAGCTACAGCCCATCCCAGAAGATCACATCCAATGCAAGGGACTTCTATGGTGGCACAAAAATGGTGTATCACTGAAGTTTGTGCCAGTATACAAGTGCTGCACAGAATGTCATGGGGAAGTCAACAAAATATGTACAACCTTTGCACTCTTGCACTATGAGCAGTGTCAATGTATCTTAGAATCTTGGCTTTTAAATTGGTAATGAGCATGGAAAAAAAGAAGCAGTTAAGACTTTTCTTCTTAGGTCCATTGCGTTTCATGTACTCTGCTGATTGTCATTTTTAGGGAGGTGGGGAAAGGAACAAGGAGGGGATAGTGAGTCTTTTCAATGACTGCCTGTAAGGAAAATATCTTTTAAGCTTGCATTAGAAAGTTGACTTTGTCTGGACATATGTTGGAGCATGGACAGGAATTTCAGATGATTGATGGGGACAAGTGGTGACACTGTTCAGGGAAAACTAATACATCACCCACGCTGAGTGGCACAGCTATCAGTGCTACAGCCTCTTCTCCCTTTTAAAACATCCCTTATTTTTTACTCTTACTTTTCCAGACCAGTTGCAGCTGTCATCACTGGCTCAGGATCTACTAATTCATATCTTCTATTCACACTCTATAAAGAAACTAAATTGCCTAATGAAAAAGCTCCCTATTTAATTTTTTCAATAAAATGAACGAAAGTGGAGGAACATTGTTGGCTCTGACAGCTATAATTCTGAACTTGATCAGTCCAAGAGTGTTGTTAGTGTGTAGAGCAGGGGGAAATAATTAAGCAAATTACACTTACTGTAAAATCAGGGGGGAACGATGTTGGGTTTAAAAATGCACCTTGTCATAAATTTTTATTCTATCAGAGCTGTTTATAAAGGCACTGGTTATTAATTACAGACATCTTTTCCCCCCATGATTTCTGTCTTTTTTCTTTCTCTTTCATTTTTTCTCTCTCTGGATGTTTGTGAAAAATGTAGAAGAAATCTATATTTTATTAATATTGTGTCTGAATGTCTTCCCAGGGCTGGCTTGATGGAACACTATGAGTCAATTCAATCTGAATGTCTCACACACCCTAAGAACCAGGCAGTCACTATGTCCATTTCAGCACCAAAAATTGAAAACATAATGAGACCACTACTGAGATCCTGCCTGCATTCGATCTGTGAAGATGAAAAACTCAGCCAGGTTCTGGTGTCCCAAGGCAAATGAAGGGGCTTTGAAAAGGATATAAAACTGTCTGTCTGTAACCTCAAAGGAGCAACACTGGCTAAAGGGTCAGACTACCAGTCTGCCTCACATGGGAGGCAAGCACAGGAGACTAGGGGGACTAGAACAAGCAGGACTCTCTAAAAGAAAGGCTTAGGTCAGATAATATTCTGCTGCTGCTTTTTTCCCTCCCATTTCTTCTCTATTTATTGTTTATCTAGAGGAGCACAACCATTTGTTTTTAACCAGCTGTAATCTGTCACTGAGTTTTCATGCTGATTACAGGCTCAGAAAAATCTACGCTTGGGAGAAACCCAGCAGCAGCTGGTGGAGACTGTATGATCAAGTCCGTCCTAATGAGAATTGCCATCTCACCCTCTTTGCGTGTGTGCAGAGAGCTTGAACTAGCAAGGTTATGCTAGGTGTAGCATAATATATCATAAGCGAGAGAATGAGTCATAACATGGAAAAAAGGTTAGGCTTCCCTTTGGTTATGAAGGTCAGACTCATCAGATTGTTTCCATGATCTTGTAAATAGGTCTTTCATTAGTGAAGGCATGGAGAGTGTTGGTTTGACCTCATTTTTTTTCTGAAATAGCATTCAGCATGAAAATACGTATGTCTATGCTGTTTCATACTTTAATCTTTGACAGCATGGGTTCAGACAGATTTTTCTCTTTCGTTTACAAGATTGGTTTTGACATAACTTCTTTTTTTTTCTTTTGGCAATACATTCTGCTAACAGAATATGCTCACAATATCCTACATATACACTCCTCTCCCTGCCCCCCAGACAGAAAGATCTAAATTTGGTTTGAAGACCATCTGGAGAAACCTATCCACACTTCGCAGCCAGTGGCCATGTCTCCATGAGATGCTGACTGCACGCTTGTTACTGTGCAGTCATTTAGTATTTGCATAGACAAGGACTAAATGACTACACAGTAACCAGAGTTTCTGTGCAGTAGCATTGCTGGATGGCTTTTAGGTGATGCTGACTGTGTGGCCAGTGACCAATATTTAATTATTGTGCTGCAGAAACTTGAGGTGAAATATTTCAGAAGTATGAGCTCTTAGCATGGAAAATTGGTTTTAAGTAAATTTTTTCCTACTCAAGCTAATCCCAAGTGCTTCATACAGCAGTAACATTGAAAATACTATCCTTCTGTATGCAAATAGGTCATAAAGACTAGGTATTGACATTCAAGCAGCTTGGGACAGAATCAATCTAAGTTACATGGTTTTCAGTAAGTGGCATAGTTTATATTGGTAGTGAACAGAACACACATTTGCCATTTGGCCGAGGGTTCGTAGGGGGGTGAAAATCTTAGACCAGGTTCTGCTGTTTTTAAATCAGTCTATGTGCGCTGAACTTCTGTTCTGTTATGGGAATAGACTGGTTTCTGATCACTTATACTGGTAAAAGTCTGTACCTAGCCAAAGGGCATGCTCATAAAAAGCATTACCACAGAGATTTGTTTTATTGAGAGAGAGGAAATTTGGGGGCAGCAGAGGAAGTTTATTACAATGTCATACCAATGTTATTTGATTGTTGATCTTTGGCCTATGTGATTCATGTCAGCGTATACAATGGTCATTTGGCATTTTCTATATATTAGGATAACAGCCTTACCAGCAATCTGGCTTGACAGAGAAGACTCCTGGGTGTACATGTCTCTCTTCAGAACCCCAGAAGAAGTAGGTTCACGATCTCTTTCCTTGTCTACTGTTTTGAAGCTGAATGTTCTTCCTGCTCTTGGAATTCAACTTTGCCATAGTTTCCAGCAGTTGAAAACTGGTTTTAAAAAATAAAGAGAATCTGAATGTAATAGGGGACCCTAACCCTGTTACTTGGCTGCGGGTAAAAGAGGGAGAGAGGAACAGAGGCAGGAGCTGGGAAGGTAAAGAACAAGGCCCTGAGACGGTTGAGGCAAGACATTGTCTCTTTAAGAAAAAGCAGGCAACATAGGGTGCCCTTGGGCATGTTAAAGGCCTGGGCAGAAGAAAAGCAGGGGGGGGAGGAAGACAGAGGTCCACACAGGTAGGGATCAGGAACTCCTGAAGGCTGTGTGGGTACATGGGAATCTTTTATATTGCAGATTGCCGAGAACTCCAGTAGCTGGGAAACCGAGAGTCCGGCAGAAGACGCCAGCAGTAGCGGCACAACCCAGCCGGAGATACTTTGATGCTTGGAGTGAGAGGTGTGCCTTTAGAGGGATGTTAGTGGCTTGGAAGCTGAGAGGGAGGAAATACTGGCAGCAGTGGCATGGCCCAGCTGGAGATACTTGAATACTAGGAGTGAGAGGCATCCCCTTAAATGGGTATCTTTCCCTCTTTTTATCTGTTTTCTTTTTAGTAAGTATAGGACTGCAGGTACGGAGTCTCAGGAAAGGGAGAGGTTCTTTTTTTTTAGTTAAGGTGGCAGCCTGCAATTTTTGTTGGACTTCTTTGGGTCGACTGAGAGTGTGGCTGCAAGGGGAATATGGAGGCCACAGTGAGACACCAGTGAGGAGCAGAGGCCCTGCTCCAGGCAGGGCAGACACCAGAGAGAAGCTGGAAGCCAGGGAAGGCTGGAGCTGAGTAAGCTGGGTCCTGCCAGAATAGGCCTGCAGCAGATAGAGCCCAGCTAGAGAAAAAGGAATAAAGACCAGGGAATGGCGGAAACCCCAACTGGTGTTTGCAGGCAGTGACAGATTTAGCATTAGTGAGGTGAGAAGCCTTCTAAATATGATGTTGGACAACCAATGGTGTGCTGAATGATTTTAAACTTCAGTGATGAAAAAGCTAATCCAAATACAGGGCTAACTTCTCAGCTAGTATTAATTAGCATACTTTGATTTACACCATTTGAGAATCTGACTGATAGTCGGATTTAACAGGGTTAGCTCCAGGAAAATAAAGAAAAAACAAAACCACTTCTCTAGAAAGTACATTTGTTCTGTGTTCACACTCGCTTCTCTCTACTGACGCTTTTTAAGGCCAAGAGATACAGAATCAGGTATCTCGCAACATCCTTGTCTCTCCCTTATTTCCTGGGATTCAAAATCTCTGTAATTTGCAGTCCCTTTGATGTTCAAAAGGAGTCTTTATTCTTTTAGGTAGGCTGGCTGAAGTTACATCAGCATTTCCGCAATGCAAAGTCTAATCAGATGTACCATCTCAGGGAGGGGAAGTGGAACAATCTGTCTCTACAAAGGATATTTTATTCTCTATCAGCTAACATCCCGTCACCTAGCTGTAGAGTAATTTCCTCCCTTAAAATGTATCAAATGTCTGTTGATTAGCTTAAAGTGCCAAGGTGACAGAACCTGGGTGTAATTGTCAGCTGTACCTGAGTAAAGGGGCTGATCTCAAACTGGATCACTCTTTCTTCAGGGAGGCAGATCTTATATTACAGAGCAGAAAAGAATAAATATGGAATTGTATCAAATACAAACTCTTGATAGATTAATACACAGTGTAATATATTCTGTCTATCCCTTTTAAGTAATTTATTCATTATGATAAAAAGTTCAGTTGCTTAGGTTGAAAAATGATGCTGCCTCAGGTACGACAATATATTTTTACAAGCGTCACTCTAAAGGACAGTTGAGTCTTCTTTCAGGGTTGACTTGGCATCCAAAGGAGAATTCAGATTTACAATTAATGGTGCCAAAATCTCAGAATCTCTATTCACCATAGTTTAACCCTTATTTATATGTTAATAATTGTGTAAATATTTTCCAGACATCAAGGGCCACACAAGAGTTGCAAAGCTACACTTGTGACCAACTGGACTTCATGGGTAGATTCCATAAATGAAGGCAGAATCCAGATGTTTCTGTTGGAAAAAAAAATAGGGTTCTGCTAGTGGAACTGTAGGAAAATGTGTTATCTATATCAAAGCAAAATCAGTCGAGGCAGAATGACTCTATCAGTGGAATTCAGCTAATGACCCAAACTAATATTCTTCTTTCTTTTAAAAAAAGTTTTAAAAGTTTAACTTGAACAGTAAACTTACCTAATTATGTTCTTACCTCATAAAACATATATTATCACCTTACTCCAGCTACACTTTCCAGTCTACCCAATTCTTGTTCTTCATTTTATATATCTTGTTTACCACATGCACAGTAAGATATAAATAGAATCACAGAATCATAGAAAATTAGGGTTGGAAGGGACCTCAGGACCATCCCCAATTAGATCATCTCAGCCAAGGCTTTGTCTAGCCAGGTCTTAAAAACCTCCAAGGGTGGAAATTCAACAACTTCTCTGGTAACCTGTTCTCTGGTAACACTGGAGTGTTTTGCTACCCTCCTAGTGAGAACATTCTTCCTAATATCTGACCTAAACCTCCCTTGCTGCAATTTGAAATCATTGCTCCTTGTTCTGTCATCTGCCACCACTGAAAACAGTCTAGCTCCATCTTCTTTTAAACCCCTCTTCAGGTAGTTGAAGGCTATAATTAAATCCCCCTCAGTCTTCTCTTCTCCAGACTAAATAAGTCCACCTCCCTCAGCCTTTCCTCAGAAGTCATGTACCTCACCACTTTTGTTGCCCTCCATTGGACTCTCTCCAATTTGTCCACATCCTTTCTGTAGTAGGGGCCCCAAAACTGAACAAAATACTCCAGATGTGGCCTCACCAGTGCTGAATAGAGGGGAATAATCACTTCCCTCAATCTGCTTTCAACTCTCTTACCAATACAGCCCAGTATGCTGCCCATGAGTTCCCTGAATAAGTAGAAGTCTGCTTTTTTGAAGTCCATGCTCCTTACTCTGATGTTCTCCATTGTTCCTTTCCTCAGAATTCTGAACTCAATCATCATGTGGTCACTTCTTCCCAAGTTGCCATCTACTAGTACATTTCTCACTAATTCATCCCTGTTTGTGGGCAGCAGGTCAAGAAGAGCATGGCCCCTAGTTGGCTGCTCCATCACTTGTACCAGGAAGTTATCTCCAAAACTCTCCAAAAACTTCCTGGATTGCTTGCACACTGCTGTTTTGCTCTCCCAGCAGATGTCAGGGTGATTGAAGTCCCCCATGAAAACCAAGACCTATGATAAGGAAATTTCTACTAGCAGTTTGAAGAAAGCCTTATCTACCACTTTCTACTCACCTGGTGGTCTATAGCAGATCCCCACCATGACACCATCCTTCTTTCTCTGTCCTATGACCCTAACCCAGAGACTTTCAACCATGAATGGTGTGTGCACCTGGCAGCTGGGGGGGCAGGGCGGCAGTAAGCATGGAGCTTCTGCAGATACTGCCAGTGCTGTCGGTGGTGGGGGGTGGAAAATGCCAACCAGGGGGCAGAAACCACCTGCAGATACCACCAGCAGTGTCAGCCAGTGGGTATCATTGACCACCTGCAGACACTGCCAGCGGTGTCGATGGTAGTGGGGGAATGGTGAGTGGTGACTGCCCAAAGTCACCGCCAACAGTGTCAGTGGCACCTTTTCATATGGGGTGCACTGCCATGCTCAGGGGATGCATGTCCACCTGCGTGCACCCCCTAGGCTTCACTGATGCTTTCAACAGTCCTACCTCAGTTTCATACTGGAGTTCTGAGCAATCATATGGCTCTTTTACATAAAGTGCACTCCTCCTCCTCTTCTCTCCCGCTTGTCCTTTCTGAACAATTTATATCTATCCATGTCACTGCTCCAGTCATGCGAGCTATCCCACCAAGTCTCTGTTATTACAATCATGTTAGTGCTGTGACTGTACAAGGACTTCCAATTCTTCCTGCTTGTTTCCCAGGCTATGTGCATTCGTGTACAGGCCTCTGAGGTAGCTAGTCAATTGCCCTGAATTCTCAGGAAGTATGAGAAAAGCTCCCCTGTTGCCCCTTCCTGCTTGCTCTTCCTTGAGGTCACCCACTTCCCCAATTACCTCAGGGCTTTGGTCTCCGTTCCCCAGTGAACCTAGTTTAAAGCCCTCCTTACTAGGTTAGAGAGTCTGTCTGTGAAGATGTTCTTTTCTTTCTTTGCCAAGTGGATCCCATCTCTTCCCAGCAAGCCTTCTTCTTGGAATAACATCCCATGGTTGAAGAAGCCAAAACCCTACCGGTGACACCACCTGTGCAGCAAGGCATTGATCTATAGGACACATCCACTCCTGCTTGGGCCCTTTCCCCTGACTGGAAGTTTCAAAGAAAATACCACCTGAGCCCCTGTCCTCTTCACCCCTGCACCCAGAGATCTGCAGGGCCTTTTAATCTGCTCAGGGTCTCCCCTGGAAATATCATTGGTATCTGCATGGATGAGCAGCATGGGGTAATAGTCAGAAGGCCAAATGAGTCTTTGTTATACCTTCATGGCATCTTGGATCCAGGCTCCAGGTAAGCAGCAGACTTCCTGAGACAACAGGTCAGGTTGGCAGATGGAACCCTCCATCCCCTGCAGAAGGGAGTCTCCAACCACTACCACCCATCCCTTCTCCTTGGTGGTGGTCATATCAATCCTAACCACCTTTGGGAGGCCTGGCCTCTCTTCCTTCACCAATGGAACATGCCCCTTGCTCCATATCAATTCTCCAGATGAACTGCTGGAGATAAAGATTTCTGTTTGCTGCCAGAGGTCACAAGTTTCTAGCTTCCACCCTTCTGGGAGTTCATGTCCTCTCTCTTCTCTAGCGCTGTCTCTGGCAGTTCTTTCTTCACAGTCCAGAATTGAATGTCTCCTCCAGCATTGAATCAATGAACTTCTCATGGTGGAGGATGTTTTGGAGCCTCACCACCTCCTCCTGTAGCTCTCTTGCCTGTTCCCTGACAGACACTACCAGGAGACACTGCTCACACCACAGGAACTCCCCTACGTGGCCTTTACTGAAAAGGACCTGCAAGCCACAGTCCCCACAGTACCAAATCTGGACCTGGGTGGAAGTCCCAGTAGTGAGCAGTCCTGCCTGACAGAAACCTCAGAGATGTTAGCAGAGATACTGACAGTGGGTCTGGCATTGTGATGTCCTCTGGCCATGGCATCCTTTCAGCCAAATAATGGTACATCTGAAGATCCATAAAATTAGTTAGCTGTTTAATAAGTTTTCTCATAGTGTAATGGTCCAGAGCTTAAGATGATGGTAAGGTTTATTTTCTTGACCTCCACTGTGTTTCTGTGCATTTACTGCAATACAAAACCCTTTTCTTATTCTTGGATCCATCTTCAGGGCTGTGCTGTAAGTATTCACCTATATACCTTTAGGAGAATGTTTAAAATTATTATTCTGTGTTTTCTTGTTAACAAAAAATTGTTTTTGATTACCTTCCCAAATGTTTCCTTTCATCAGTCTGAGTCTCCAGTACCACTACCTACTAATTTAACTTAGTTGTTTTCTTTCTCTAGTCCTTCTGTTTTCACCATTATCTTGACAACCTGGTAATCCATTAATAAAGATTTGTATACTAGTACTTTGATTATATGAGCAAC
Source organism: Crocodylus porosus (assembly GCF_001723895.1). NCBI lineage: Eukaryota > Metazoa > Chordata > Crocodylia > Crocodylidae > Crocodylus > Crocodylus porosus. Next base: position 99,785,047 of record NW_017728918.1, on the reverse strand, counting down.
ACACTTTGTCATCTAAGGGAACAGGCAGAAGTAATATTTTTTGAGTGATCTGGCCTCTGAAATCACTCTACAGCCATGCCATAACATACATGCACAGTTGCAAAGTGATTTTAAAATCGCCATACACATGAAGAATTAACCCTAGTTAAATCAGGTATTACATTAAGGCACACAAAAGCAGAGTGTCTTAGGGAACTTGTATTTCCTCCAGGGTTAATTTTTCACATGGGGGAGGCTGTTAATTTTTCCTCCTCCAGGCTGTTAGGGGTAAGGAGAGGGAACTCCTGGCTGCTGAATGGCCAGATCTGGGGGGAGAAGGGGTGGGAAATGGGGCTGCTCACCAGGTACCCTGGCTGGGGTGCTGCGGGCAACTGAGTTGGACCTGCAAGGTTAGGGGGCTCCATTTCCCCCCCCCCTCTAATTCTGACCATTCAGCAGCCAGGAGCAGCCAATATGGAGTTCTAGGCCACTAAATGGCCAGAGCTGAGTGGGGGGTGGGGAGGGGAACAGAGCCTTCTTGCTTCAGGGTCCTGATCTGGCTTCCCCCAATACCCCAGCTAGGTTAGCCAGGGGGTGTATACAAGGAGAGAGGGACCCTGTTCTCTGCCCCTCCCTCAATATCTGGCCATTCATTAACTGGGAGCTGCCTGCCCCCTCCCCCCAACCCAACAGGCAAATATCTGTTGGGTTCAGGAGGGAGGTGCTTTAAGTCATGGTGCTTTACTTAAACGCCATGAGTTAGAGTTGGGCCGTAATGTCTGTCTGCACCCTAAAAGAAGGACTTAGTAGTAGATCTTGTCAAATAGTAAAAAAACCCCCAACAAAACCTTGTTTCCCCCACCTTTGTTTATATGTAAATAAATAAAAGTACCAGCTTGCTTTGTTATGATCACTGTTCAGGACTCCTGTTTTGGGCTATATTATGGTTTGTAGTATATGGTCGTGAAGGGGTTAAAAGGCTGTAAAGTGCCACTGGCCTCCTTTATTTGAATTTCACTTTATGTTCCTTTGTCAGACTGCTACCTCTTTGTCCATTCAAATGGATAGAGAGTAGGCAAAGCTTTGACTTTGTTACCTTTCCAATTCACACAAGCTGGCCAAAATTTAGACTGCCATGGATACGGAGACTAGACTGTAGCTTTGTAATACAGTTTAATCTTAGAACTGGACAGATGTTTATTCAAGATTCATGATTGCCCCATGATTTATCCATGTCTGAATAAGCCACCCAGTGGTCTGAAAAAAAATTAGGAGAGTTTTTACTCATGCTTTCCTTCATTGGAGGGAGGGGAAACAGGGCAAAAGTGTGAAGTCAGAAAGATAGAGATAACATATGGGAGACCTATAGGGAAGCTATAATTTTTCCTTGTTTAAAAATGGAAAAATCCAATAGATATATTTTTCTTGAAGTTATGAAGTGCCAATATTGTAAAAGATTCATTGCTCTGCAGAGGACTAGCCTTTACTTTATGAGCTTAAGAGTTATGCCCTTAAGCTTTCCCCCTAAGATAAAGTTGAATCTCACTCTTGAAATACTGACCATTATAAATAAATAATAAAAAAATGTGTAGAGCTTCCTGCTAAACTTAAAATTTTACTAGATCTTGCATTGTTGCTTTGTGTTGTTTCTAGTCTTGCTTAAACTTCACTATAAGAACTTGCTTTTGTCGCTCCACTAAAGAAGTAATTTGCTCTCAACACCTGTCAGGAAAACCAAGAAAGGACAAATATTATAAAAAGAAAAATATGGATTGAAACTACTAATAGTATCTAACAGTTTGGGAAGGACAAGAATGGAGCTTTTTCTTTGATGAGGTTATTATAGACTTTGAGGCAAGGGGTTTTATTTTTTGTGTTTTTTGTGATATCTTTTATTAGATCAACCCTAGGGTTGGGAGAGTTATTGGACAAGCTTTTGGGCACAAAGTAACATTTTTCAGGTCATCCCACACTGACACGTACAAAAAGGATCATCAAACAACCACAACCCAGGATAAAGATAAAGCTTGTGGACAGCCGGTTCAGCGAGGCTCCCCTTCCATGTGTTGCCCACCATAAAGACAGATTTATTTTGTTACACCCTAGCACACAGCCAGGTGCATACTAGTCATGTAGTAAAGCTCAGAAGTGCAAATGCCAGCCTTTGTAGTGATTTGCTGACTATTGGTTCCCCAATTACAGTCCTGCTAGAGTCAGTTTCTGATTTTGAGTGACTCCCATGTGAAGGAATGCTGGTTCAAGGAAAGATTGTAGTTAATTTCATTTTAAGTTTCCAGGTACAAGAACACACAGACCTGCAGTTTGAGGATACAGGCACTGTAGTGAATAGTGATTTGCTAGGTTTTTCATATTCATATTTTTATTAAAATCTAATGGCACTACATTTTAAATAAATGTTTACTTAAATTTACAAGTGTGTTCATCTTTGAATTAGGCCTGAAAAAATGTGATCTGCTTAATAACTGTGGACAGTGTGTTTAACATGTTAAAGGATACTGGATACAACCAAGAATTTTACTTACTAACTTGCATAAACTACATTTATGATATCCTCACATGTGTGTGAAATCTCCTTGCCAAAGAGAAGAGAAAGTACAGATATTCATGGGTGATGTGATCTGAGCTGTTTCTCAGGAACTGGGATTGAGAGTCAAAGTGGAGAAAATCACCTAAATTTACCCTCACTGTTAGTGACTGCCAGACTTCACAGGGCCCTCCCTAATCCAAATAAGGTCAGGAAGAATGTGCTAAGCATTGAGTGTGCTAAGAATAAGTTTGAGCTAGGATGGATAAGGTTACTTTGGACTCTATATTTCATATTTTCTGACTACCCCCCAAAAGAACTGTAATTATATTAGGGAAGCTGCAGGAGCTTTAAACAGTTCTTTCCAGTTCCTTTGCTTTTGGCTGCCTTTTTATGCTTTGCTGTCCCATTTGGAGCTGGATATTATTTTTATTGATAGCGTTTGTGTTTCTTAGGATATCAGAAAAAACGTGCTGAAGATTCGCTATGAGGCATGGCTATTTTTTTAGAAGCTGATACTTTAGTTTGAGCTGCAAGTGTTGCCTTGGGAAAGGTTTAGGTTGTTCTGGTAGGGGCAGGACTCTGCAGAGAAAACAAAGTTCAAAGAAGCACGAAATAAGAAGAAACAGAGTAAGAGAAGCAGAGGACCTCCCATCCTTTAATTCTTCATCTCTTCTTAGAGAAATATACGCTAAGCTGCCAGTATAACTTGACCTTTTTGCAGAGTATCTCTTACTATCGCAGTTATGGCTGAGATTACAACAGAAGGTACGGTAACCATTTTCAAATACAATTAACAGAAAAAGAGTTGTACTTTGACACTTTAATTGAGTCAGCGTGTCAGTATGATTTATTGCTTTTGGGGAACAGCAGTTTTCCTGTAGGATGTGTGTTTTGTATGAGAAATGTTTCTCCCAGTAGCCAGAGGCTCTACTAGTTAGTGAAGCTAAATCACTACATGCCTCTAAAAATAGCAACCTGAGCAACCATCGCTTAGACAGTGACACTAAAAGTGATAGAGAAGGGGAGCTTTTAGATACCAAAATGAAGAGATTGGACAAACTATAAATGGTTCAATCCTGAAGTCTTTAGGTAGACAAAAACTGAGTTTAATGCAAGTTTTGCTGATGGGAGATGCACGTGTGTTCAGAATGCTAGAGCTCAGCTCTGCAGCCCTGCAAGGGGTGCAGTAGAAGCAAAGAGATCTGTTTGCACAGAACCAGTTGCATAGTTGGGAATAAGTCTGCTAGGTTTTAATGTCGGTTAAGAGAAAACAGTACTGATCCCAAAATACTTTTTCAGGTAGAACTCCCAAAGAAGCCAGTGAGTTGTGCTTGAATAAGTACTTTATGGATAGGCTGAAAAGAATGAGAAGTAATCATATAAACCAAGAAACTTTTATCCTAAAATATTGAAGTCCATGAAATAGTCATATTTCCTGACCATTCATATTTAAATAACATCTTAGACACATAACAATATTTTATCAACTACTCTGTGACAGAAAGCTGTTTAGAATTCCACATTTTTTTTCAATTTTTAGTGGAATTTCATGCCAATCTTTTTCTGTTGTGGATCAATCCACTGTTCATCCAAGTTTAATAATGACATTAAGAAAATAGGCTTTTAAAAACCCTTCTGATCTTTTTTTCTTTCCTTCCTTCCTTCTTCCTTTCAATGGTATTTCACTGTATTTAAAGCTGCATGTTTATCTTTCATTTTTCAATTCTAATTTAGTTGTAAGAGGATTCACATTAGCACTATTAGACAATGAATCTGTTTTCTAATGGCTGCAAACTAGCAGAATGTCAACACTTGTCCTTCTTTTGTTGGACGTTTCATTATTTAAGGATCATCAAAATAAGGCTGTCCAATGGATGCGATTTTTTTTTGGGGGGTATGATCAGTAGTTGATGGTTACGTAATTTGTTCCTGGCAGCAAATACCAGTAAAACAGATGGTACATCCTAACAGCTCTAACACAAACACTGAGACCAGTTTGCTTAGATTTGGTGGAAATTCTGCTTTTTTTTGTAGCTGGTACCTGCAGATTCTATTTGACCTTAGATACATGCAGATGTTTAATGAAAGCTGTAAGCATAGAGATGAGAGCAGAATGTGTCTATATTGCTTGATGACCATTTCAGTTCTAGATCTATCCCTAATGCAGACTAGTTCAGAATTAATATCAAATGTGCAAGGCTTATTAAATATACTTATGGTAATCCTTTGCTGCTGTTTCTGGTATGTGTTAATTTAAAAGGAGAAGTTCTTTACCGTTGGTTGCTGATAGAGAAGCATAAAATATATCACATTTACAGGTGTTGATGAGCTGCAAGAATGTGTATGTGTGACAGCAGAGTCTTCAGGTGATAGATTTCAGTTCTACAGAAGTTCGACCTTCAACCGATAGGTCAATGAGGCTGTGGAAGCCATTTTTACGTGTGTGTGTGTGTGTGTGTGCGTGTGTGTGTGTGTGTGTGTGCGTGTGTGTGTGTGGAACAAGGTTATGTTGCTAACTTTTACATCCAACTCGGTAGATGGATTCAAAGTTTAATCCATGGTAGAATACTTAATTTTTAATTCGAGTCTATAGTTTCAGGGTGGTTTATCTTTCCACTTGTTGCTGCAGGTGATGGAGCCTGAAATTTCAAATCCAAACTGCAGCAAAATATTTTTTTTAAAACTAAAAGCAATTAAAATGTTTCCTGGTTTAGGGACAACCTAGCATATTATCAACTGGGAAGAAGTAAAACAGGGTCTTGCTGGCCACAAGAGGATGAATCTTATTTCTCGATGAATACCTTTTGTCTTGAATACCATTAGACTGTCAGTCACACATTATTCATATTGTCAGAAAACATCTGTATGATGTATATTAGACCCAAATTTTAGAAAGCACCATGTGGTAACCAGAGAATCTGGAGCTCCATAGATTATCATTGGAAGAGAGACCTCATGCAGTGATTCTCAACCAGGGTGCTGCAGCAACATGAGGTGTTGTGTCTTAAAGTTGCCCCAGTGTGCCACACAATATTAGCACTATTATTTTTCCATAGTAAAAAATGAGTGAAAACTAAGAGCTGACATTTTCTCAGGGGCTTGATTCTAAAAGTTTGTGAACCACTGGCCTAAATGCTGCCTTTGGCTTTTTAATTAGGGAACGATTCTCCATCTTTTGTGGGGCCTTGAGGGCACTATCTAGATAATGTTGTATGATAGTCCACTTCCAGGTAATGGCCTTTTATGTGTTAATTGTATAAGACATGTGGAGATAGCTCACCTGGTTGTTACTATAGTTTTACATCATGGTAACACCATGAAAATTAACTGGCATTAAAAATGGAGCTGAAAAGTAGAAAACCTGGCCCATAATTTGTAACCCCAGCCTCTGTATATACTACCTGCTCTTATCTTAACGAAAAATTTCTTGGCAAGATCGTGGCAACCAAATACAACTGGATAAAAATAAGCCATGACAAACTGAGTAATAAATATCTTTGTAGGAAGTCCACATAAGCCATTAGAAAACTGCCAGTGTCTAGTTTACTAATTCAACAAATGCTTAGGAGATAAATTCAATGAATCGAGTCACATGTAACTGTGGTGTTAGAAACAAAACTTAAAAATTGTATTATTAATGAATATATATTTTTAATATTGTCCCATACCTCAGTACAAATATTAACTACTTTATCCTCCCAATGCACCTGTGAGCTTAATAAATATCATTTTATTGTCACTCAAAAATTAGGAGCTGAATTGGGAACCAGCCTGCCTTGATTCTGGTGTGCTCTCTGGGTATCATAGTCTGCAACAAGAGCAAGAGAGCTCCTGCCATCAAGGTGGTAGATGAAGGAACAGACCCTTAGCAGCTCCTTGTTGCATCTTATAGCACTTTGCAGGGAGTGCTGTGAGTTGCAGCCATCCCCTGGACCCAACATGAGTTTGGTGTTGTGTCTGGGAGTTGGGTATTCCAGCTACTTGCTTCAAGCCTGCAGCCTCAGTCTCCATACCAAGACCATTCCCCCCTCCCAGCCCAGATGCTGTTTTCAGAATGAGAGGAGGGGAAGGGAGCAGAGGGAGCTCATTCTTGGGGTCTTCAGCCGATGCTAAAGGGTGGGATGGGTGGATTGGAGCACCTCACCCTGAGGTGGGCTGTCTCCAATCCACCCACCCCACCCTCCAGCACTAGGAGCACTGTAGACACAAGTTATGGAAATTGATCTGTTTTGGAGCATGTTTGTCTGAACCTTCATGTAATGGGGGTTCAGATTTTCATGGGGTTGGGCTCTTTTAAAGCAGTCTGCAGCCATGCACTGCTGTTTGGTCATGGATTCTGTAGACTACTTTCAAATTGTCGCTTCTGTCTGTGTCCTTAGTTCTGCCCCTTGAAAAGCACAAGCTAGTCTATTGATACAATGCAGGGAGGGAAATAAGTATGTGTCAACTATATGGCTGGGACGGATTGAGTAGGGACTGAACAAGACAGATATCTACACCACCTCAGTGATGATCCTGGAAGCACTGCTAAGAAATATGTCCTGTCCATTACTATTAAGTCATGGCAAAGAGATAAGCATGTCATCATCTTGTTCTTAGACTCTTCAGGGATTATTTCTATACTTTGTGACTAGAGAAGTGAGTCCAAAAGCGTTTGGTCTGTCTGTGGCACATTCAGGGCCACTATACAGTAGCTGTACTGTCTCATTTCAGAGACACAGAGCAGGAATGAGTATGAAGTATGCTTCCAAGTAGTGTTTCTAGCATGGAGTTGATTTAGTGTTAGTGATTTAGTGCTAGTGTTTCTAGCATGGAGACTGCATCACACTTCAGCATCTATGCCTCTGCCGAGAGAAGCATACTATACAATTTGTATTATTTGGGGTCGTCAAAAGAACTAACCTAGCTCAAAGTGACTTGCCTGAGCTTGTTGGTGAAAAAAAATCAGGACTCTTTTTCTGGATTTCTGCCCTGTGCTCAGTCCAATAGACAAGTCATAAAGTATTTTTGAAAAGGAAGATTTAACAAGCTCTGCACACTTTAAAATTAACATAGGTCACGACAGTGCTGACATATAAGAAATAACACCTGGGAGAGCCTGGAGTGCAGTCATAATGGTATGTGTACATGCTTTGGATGTACTGAGGTGAAAACTAAATGAAACCTTCAGGAGACATGAAGTTCCCATGCAATATAATCATATCAGTTCATAAAATAAGTTCCTAACTGTTCTCAGTTCAAGATAAATGAGTATATACATATTTTATAATATGAAAGAAGAGCATTTTTTATTCTTTTGGCTCAGATCAAGTACAGCATCAGCTTAATATATGATAGATCCTCAGTCAGGAGGCAAATATGGTATCCTGCCCTTTTGTTTAGGATGAAGTAGAACTCTCTGACTCATTAATTATGAAAAAAAATTGGCATACCTGATTCTGCTAGCTCCCTTACTAAACCCTCCCACTTTTGATAGAAACAATTAGCTTCCTTTAGAGCCCATTCAGGTAAACAGTGCTTTGAGACTAGTTAATTTGATTGCTAAGTTACATTATTTACATCTTCAAATAACAGTAACAGCAAAAGTGAAGTCATTTGTGCATTTTATAGGCATGCACCTGCACATATGAACACGATGGTTTTTCCAATATCTGGGCTGATATCTTCATTTTTGATATTTTTAATTTAAACAATTCAACATTCGTAGAAAATCTCTAAAATTCTTTAGGGGTGTGTGAATCCTAAAACTTTTGATAGTATATCTATATAGCATCAATTTCAGCATTATAACAAGTGTGGACAACCTTTTCCAGCTATGGGCTGGAATAACCCATTCCAGGTCAGCAGTAAGCATGTAATAGGACCCTGCCACTTGTTATGTGTCTCCATGGCTAGAAAAGGAAAGCTCCCATAGCCAGGTCTGTTTCCTGCAGTGGCATAGGGAGAGTGCCCAAAGAAGATGCCCCTTGCACAGTGGCGATGTGCAGGGAGTGCATGGGGGGTACATGTGCACCCCCTGAGCATGCTAGTGCATCCCCTGACAGGCCATGCTCCCTGCTTAGGTGATGGGCAGGGAGGGCAGGCAGGAGCACTGGTGCCCTCCCTGCAAGCACCGGCTGGGGAGTGGGAGCACCAGGTGAAACGCTGCTGACACTCCTGGGAGAACTGAGGCCACTTCCAGGGGTGCTGTGACCACTTCCAAGATTGGCTGTGTGGGAGATCTGCCCCCTCCCCAGTCAGCGAGATTGGTCATGGGAGGACCTCCCCCCATCCCCGGTCACTGACTGGTGGCTGGGGAAGCATGTGCCCCCCCGACTCAGGTGGCACCAGTCGCCCATGCCCTTGCACCTGAATGTTGCCAAAGCCCCACATTTGTAGGCTGGATCCAAAGGTTCCAGAGGCCAGATCCAGCCCATGGGCCATAGATTACCACTCCTGCATTATAAAATTGTTTGTGCTGTGCTTAAATTCAGAGAACCAATCCAAAACTAAAAAGAAATGTTTAAACTAGTGCTAAAAATGTAAAGCTAAGAGCTTTTTCCTGTCATATGTTGCATAGCATCTTTACTTTGTATCTTGATAGAAATATACTGAGAGTTCGTACAGACATTCAGGAGGTTAGATTGAGTTAAAAATAGCTGCCCACTCTAATTTACTTTGCACACATGTGGAACTTACACTTAGATCCCTAGTTAGGTTGATTTAAGTGCTGAACTGTACAGACGTTCCCCAAAGGATCGGCTAGCCCGATCTCAACTTAGTCCTTCTGAGAGGTGCACTAAGTTCGATTGGCCATGGTTAGATTGATTTAAATGAATATATACACTTGTAGTGAAGCTCCCAGACTGAGAAACCTATCTGTTTCAGCCCTGGGGCTGTGCTTTTCCTATGCCCCCCTGCCACCAGGCTATTTTTAGCCTCCCTGAATCTACCCCCACCTCAGCCCACAAACTGCCCCTGGTTCTGGTTTTACCAGCACTCACCAGTGCCAGGAGCCCAATCAACCTAAGTGAGGCTGGGGACTAACCCCACAGAGCCACTAGAACCCCATTCCAACCAGTCCCCGCCACAGAGCTACTAACCCCCACCCCAGATTTGCCTGCTTTTTCCATGACCCTGACATACTTTGATCAGGTGAACACCAGTAAAACTGGCACTGGGAGTAGTTTCAGGGATTGGGGCAGTTTGGCAGGATTGTGAGGTCTGGCAGGGGGTGGAGAGCCGGGAACTGGGTTTGACTGGTGGGATCAGAGAGGCTCTCTAATCTTACCCCCGACCCTGATCTTCCCAAGTTAACCTACAGACCCTGCTGTACCACTTCCAGACCCCACCAATACCTCTGTGAACCCTGCAAACCCTTCTAATCCTTCTAAGTCCTCCTGCAAATCTCACTGGTCTCCCAATTCTGTCAATCCCTAATTCTTCCTACCTCTCACCCTCCCTTGATTTACCTTAAATTGGGCTCCCAGCACGCATCTGATCACTCAGTTAGATAGGGTGGCTATTTTTAACCCAATCTAACTTCCTAGACTTCTCAGTATGATGTCTGTATGCACCCTGAGAAAATATCCAAATTCTTTTCTAAGATGCTGCCTACACAAAAGATAAGAATAGTAATAAAAAGTCCCATCATTTGGAGTTTAATTAACCTAGGTGTAGATGCCTTACAAGCTGCAAACACTTTAAAACATAATGGATGGTAATCTTGGCACTTGTAAAAGCAAAGGTAAACTCCCATGGGACTAAGTATGACAAGGTTTTCACTTCATTTGAGGGCTGTTCTAAGCGCCTCTTCTTTGTATAACAACAGCTCAAATAGCATAAAATACAATATGAAATGCTGAAACCATAAGGCACCACAGACTGGAAATGATTAAATTAAAATAATTTTAAAAATTATTTAAATTGCCAATTTAAATCATGATTTAATTCAGCAAGTAAGAAACATGGATTTAAATAACTGATTTCAATCTTGGTTTCCATTTATACTTTTTAGTTATTTTCCTTAAGAAAAGTTCATTTTCACTGTTAGCTATTTAAAGTATTTTGATTTGCAACTAGATATAGCATTTACACACAGTACTCTTTTGCTAACCAAAGGAAAAGACTATATCTATACATGATTAACTTAATCTCATATCTTAAGATCTATTTATTAATATTCTTAGTTTTTACACTTATTATACTAGAAAATAGTGAATGATGCATTTATTGATTTGACTAGGAAATAATAAGTTTTTACTTGTGCCTTGGTGTCAAGTTACACAGTGTGGAAATTAGAGCTCAACTAGAAATGCAAAAAAACAACATTCTAAAACAATTTTAAATATAAAAATGTTTTAATATGCTCTTTCTCCCCATTATTATCCAGGATATTTACACAGATTGATTAAAAAACTAACTGATTTTATTAAATAAATTATGCATTATCTGCAAATGACTGTATTGTTCTAATTTCTGTTTCCCAAGTCCAAAGAGATTTTAGAACTAATAGATATCAATTTCTTATACCTCATTTTTAGTCTTAGATTGGAAGAAGGAAACTGGTATTTGTGTGTGTGCATGCACACATGTGTGTGTGCGTGCTTTCAGTGCCCAGGTGGTTTAAGAATGTTTAATGAAATAATCGCTATACTAAGCTAGCTTAATAAAAATGAAAATTCTCTTTACATCTTCAAATGGAGCTGCCTCTGTCAAAAGCTAGTTTAGCACTTTTTTCAGCTCTTGTTTCAGGGGTTTTCCAAACGACTTTCAGCGGTTCAGTGGTTTATCTTCCTGTCATTTTTCAAGAGCAAACATGTGCGGCTTGAATATTATGTTTTACATAATGTAAAATATTTTATAGGTTATACAATTAATTTTAAACAAAATTTAATTAAATAAAAACACTTATTTATGTATGTATTCATAGACTTCCTTTATTAATGCTCCTGGTACAGCATTATTAGACTGAAGTTTATGCAGGATAGTCAGTTGAGCTTTTCTACTAGCTCTTGACTAGTCTCTTAAAACTGGAAGATATAGAGATGATTGAGCAACAGCAGGAGAGACTCGATTTTTTTTAAAGATGTTCAGATGTTTCAATCTTGGTTATCTTCATAATTATTTAAAACCAATTAAGAGTTATGGCCAATGAAATATGGATGTCCTCTGTAAAGTTTATCCTCCTTTTTGGCTGCTTTACATTGACATCCAGTTGTACATGAAGTGAACAAGTGGATCTAAATTTTGGAGTTATTTTCATCTAAAAGCTTAGCTCTCATCAGCTAATATCTTTTTCATCCATTCTTTCCTATATTCTTGCTCTGTGTCTGTTTTAAATATTTTTTTACTGGGGATCAAGATCCTTTTAAATGTGTTTAGCTCATTTGCATGAGAACACTTAGCACAAAATATTGCTTTAAATATCTCATCCTTATCCTTCCTTGAAGGCTTGAAATTCCTGTTGACTTTGACTTGAATGTGAACCTTACACATGCATCTAAGAGTGGAATTTGATAGAAAAGAGTATAATAGGAGATTCATGCTGATGCTTCCAAGTGAACTAAAACTTACATCTGAAAGTACTGTGAGGTTGATACACAACTGGCAGGATCATTGTGCTCAATTAGTAGTCATCAGTATCTAGTTGGCGAAAGGTATTAAGTGGGGTTCCCCAGTGATCTGCCCATCAGATGAGCAGGATAATTGCAAACATCTTGCAATTGGGGCAGACTAACTATATGAACAAATCCAGACTGGGAATGACTGGTTAGGCTGCAATACTGCAGAGAAGGACCTAGGGGGTACAGTAGTCCATAAATAGAACACGATCCAACAGTGTGTTCTTAGTGCAAAAAAAGCCAATAACATGCTGGGTGCACCTACACACACTGTTAATGTGAACCAATAAGCTCTGGCACATTTTGTGCTGGAGTTTATTGCTCTTGGGTGCCACATTTGCATGTGCACCCAGGACTGCAGCATGTTGAGCTAGTCAGAGCAGCCCCAGCTGGCAGGGAGTCAGTTTGCTAGCCCAGGACTGCTCCAATCTGGCTCACGATGAGGGGCTAGCTGGGGCATGAAGGTCCTCAGTGTGGGGCTAGCTGGCAGGCAGCCCCGGCACCGAAGTACCCTTGTGTCCCAGCCAGCCATATCAACGTGTACACCCGTTGTGGCACACTAAGTAATGACACCATAGAATAGTACTTGTGTTGACAATTGGTGTACTGTGCCCTAATATGGATGCACATGTAGACACTGAGAATTTACTGTGGAGCTAATTAGCTACTGAGTTATTTTAACAGGAGCATAACTTTCAAATCAAGGAAAGTGATTCTTTCACTCTGTTCAGCATTGGTGAAGCCACACTTGGGGTTTGATAACAGTCTTCAAATACCTGAAGGGCAATTATAGAGAGGATGGAGAGGGGCCAGGCCCAGAAGCAGTAGACTTAAGATGCAGTAGAGGAAATTTAGGTTGGAGACTAGGAGGAATTTTCTGAGGGTAGTTAAGCATTGAAACAGATTGCCTAGAGAAATTATTGAATCTCCATCCCTGAAAATGTTCACAAGCAGGTTCGTTGGTATCTTTTAGTCAGGGACGATGCTCCCCTGAGCAGAGCATTGGACTAGATGTCCTTGTAAGGTTCCTTCCAGCCCTACTCTCCTGTGATTTTGTTTCAAGTTTTCTGATACTTTTGAAACAAATATCCATCTGGTGTAAACCTGTAATGCTTCATTAAGGTCAGTGGAGATACAGGGTGCATCTACATGACCACTTTATTGTGGAGTAGACTAATTAGCTCCACAGTAAAGGAACACTGTTTACATGTGTGGCAGTATTAGGGTGCAGTAAATTAATTCCACCATAAGATAGTACTGTCGCGGACAGTTCTATCTTATGGCAGAGTAATTAACTGTTCTGAAATACACATGTAGATCACAACTGGGCAGGAACCAGACTCCTGGCTGCTGCCTAGCAATACAGCTCTGCAGATTCTGCACCCTCATGCCCCAACTGGCCCCGATGCTGCCCAAGACTGCTACCCAGAGTCCGGGGCTGGCTCCCCCATACACCCTTCCAGCTCATGCCTGCTCCACCCTGGCTCAAATTGCTGCTGTCCTGGGAGCACATGTAGATGCTACAAACTGCACGAGAGTTCATTGCATCACTTTAATTTGATGTGTAGGTGCACCCACCAATTTTAACCAACTAATAGTCTGGTCTTTGTTGTTGTTTTTACTCTGCTATATATTGTCCCTTAATTTAACATGAACAGTGTAATTCCTGACATCAAAAGGGCTACAGTTGCAGAAATATTGTTGGGTGAACTATGAGTAATTGGAATTTAAGAACAGATGTGAGCTGAGTCAGATCATAACCCGCAGGCAGAGTTAACTGAATGGAAGGGGATCTTCTTTCGACATGTTAACTGCTTGGCTATATAAACTGTTTCATTTAATACTATTGAACTATTTCATTTCATTTTAACATTTTTTAAAAAATTGAGTCTCTTTTAAAAAAATTGAGCCTCCAGTTTTAAAAGACTAGTCAAGAGCTAGTAGAAAAGCTCAAATGACTATCCTGCATAAACTTCAATCTAAAAATGCTGTACCAGGAGTGTTAATAATGGAAGCCTATAAATACATACATAAATTAGTGTTTTTATTTAATTACATTTTATTTAAAATTAATTGTATAACCTATAACAATATTTTACATTATGTAAAATATAATATTCACATTTACAGTCAGATTGAGCCCTGGTACAACCCAGTTCAACTCAGTGCAGTTGTTTGTGCTTCTAGTCACCCCCAGATTTGAACGTTACAAAAGAAGGGGTATCTTTGTTTAAAACATTGCCTGGGTCCGGTGACTTGCTCTGAGGTACTAGCACACTCTAACTGTACAAGTTTCTCTATGGATTGAAAGTTCTGTTTAATGCCATCTGAAGACTTCTTTTTTCAAAACAGAAAAATATGAAGTAATAGACAAACTTTCTGACTGGAAACCTCTACTTCCCATCTTCAAAGATGGTTTAAAAAAACTTTTGCAAATGTGTAATGAATAAAGACCTGCTACTCCCTGTACATGCTTATGTTCTTCCAACATCAAAAGTTTTTACATACCTTTGCCTGGAGTCAAATTGTCAAAGGCACAATGAATCTAAGCCTTTGTAGGATACTTTGGTATGTTAATGAGCTAGGTTTTTTCTTTTTTTTTTTTTATCCCACTATGTAGATTTAAGCTGTGCAAGTCAGAAGGGCTGAATCTTTTTTCAGTCATTACTAATAGTTTGCTCACAATCAACCTAACTGCCAAAGTTTTTGGTTCCAATTCCCCTCTTATTTTTTATGGATCTACTTTAAATTATATACATTTAAAAATGATGGTGTTCAACTTGAATTCATCTGTAACTTGCCACCTTTCACATACAGAACTCAATTTTGCCTTCAGGGTATGTCAGTGGAAATCCTATTGCATTCAACTAAGAATTATGCAAGCACATCTGAAGTCAGAATAATGCTTAATATTAATAGAATAACTAATAACTTAAAAAAACCCGACATTGGATAGAATGAAAGTGAATTCAAATGACATATGTTGGTAGCTCCTAAACTGAATGTTTAAAGCTATAGCCATAATGCTGTATTAGAACATATTCATTGTGTCTCTTTCACAGAGCTCTCACAGGATATTTCACACTTATTATTATTATTAATTTCAAATATTAATGAAAGTACAAAATTACACAATGAGATAAACAAAGCAAAGCCAACCCTATCCAAGCAGATATTTACTTTTGTCATATTTTAAGTAGTATTACAACTCTCATTTTGGCTTGGGGGGCAAAGGGGGAGAAAATTCCTGACCTTTTATGTTGAGACAGCTTTGTCACAACTTATTTCATGAGGTGAAAACTAGTGAAGAAATACCCTTTACTAATTGTCTTCTGAGGAGGACAGAGTGCTCGCTGCTTTAAGCAAACTAGCCATTACTGCAAAGGTCATTTTGTGTATGGAAGGCTCAAAGTAATCTTAATTTTATTCCACTCTTAGTAAAAGTTCTAATAATCCATAAATGAAATTCAGGTGTATTCTGTTTTGTGACATAGGTGGTATACAGTAACAACAAAAGAATGTGTCACTATGCAAATCATAGCTTTTTGTACTGTGACCAGATCCCCAAACTGGTATTAATACATGAGAAATATGTGTTTTCCAGCTCATAGTCCATAAGCATGTAGTAAAATGAACCCCTCACATTAGACTCTGAAATCTTCTTTCTGGGCTTAAGTGGCACTGTAATAGATGCATGAATTTTAGTGCAGCCTGAAGTTAGATACCACTTCATTGGCTTATCTCTTTCTGAATATATTTAGGGCAGTGAGGTCCTCAGACATAGAGCCTAAATATAAAGGTTAATAATATTTCTACCCTTGGTTATCCGATTCCTAAATGTAGTATTTGTCACTCAGTTAAAAAATTACAGTTTGCAACATATTGTGCCAGGGACAAAAAAGTCATAAATTACATTATTAACTTTAAAAATGTTTTCAAGAAAATAACTAAAACTAAATTAGACTCTAATTCAGGAAAACATCTCTATTTTGAAATAACAAAACGTGCTTAACTTAAAGCTCATGAAATCAGTGAGGCATAAACATATGCTTATATGTTTTCCTGAATCAGAGACTACAATTACAGTTTATATTTAATTTAAAATTTTCTGTTTGTGGTTAAACTGAATATATTTAGGGTAATTTAACTCTGGGTGCTGACACAAGTGAAGTTTTGTCATGTGATTGGCTCCCTAAAGCACTCTACGGTTGTGCCTTTACAGAAGAGCATGGTTACAAAGTGCTTTAAAAGTGCTTGCCTGCATGACAATCTGAACCCTCATTATATGAGGGTTCAGATGAAGGTATTCCAATGTGGAGCACCTTCATTAACTTCTGTCAGCATGCGCTAGGAGCAGAGCTGGGCTAAAGCAGCCCAGCCCTGCTCCCAGGTTTGCCCAGCCTGCACTGGAAAGTGAGGTGGATGGACTGGAGCCTCCCTGAGGTGGAGGGAGTCTCCAATCCACCTGCCCCACCCTCCATTGCAGGCTGGGAAAATCCCAGAGTAAGTTCCCTCCCTTCCTTTCTCCCCTTCCCATTCCAAAGACAATACTGGACCTGCAAGGGAAAGTGGGTGGTGCTAGGGGAGAGTGGCTGCAGATACACAGCTGCTTCAGACGGAAGCTTGATTTCCCCAGTATCTCCAGACCCAACAGCAAATGTCTGTTGGGACAGAGGAAATGCTGTAGCTCACGGCGCTTTCTGTGAAGTGTCATGAGTTACAGCAGGGAGCAACACATCTGTCGACACCCTCTATTGACAAAGCGGTGATGTGGATTCATTTTTTTTCTCATTAAAATTGATTAAAAGGAAGTTTCCTACTACATTATATTTGCCATGCCTTTGTTTGTTATTTTGTGTAGGCTAATGCATATCACACTGTGAAGTACTGAAGGTATGTACACATAAAGCTATAAACAGTCAGCTAATGAAGTTAATTGCACTTCTCAGTTCTTGCCCACTCATCACCATTCTGTATTCAATCTTTAAAAAATGGAAATATCATAGTGTAAAGCAGATGCTGTCAAACATATAAAAGTGATCCTAAATCCATTTTTTCTTGAATTGGCCAGGTCTACAGCCCAAGATCCAGTTCTGATAAGTACTTTGTAGAGAAAGAGTCCCTGCTCCCATGATCTTGTAATATAACCAGCACATTGTTATTAAATACTACATCATAGGTCCTAAGCCAGATAATTATTGTTATTAGGGCATTAGGACTAAAAATAATGAAAGAACCTTACCATGAACTTCTACTCAAAATTTTCCATAAATAACTTATATGCCCCTTTTGTAATTTCCCTTACTATTTTAATAAACAAATTCTGCATTTCTGTTTATTCATGACCAATGCATTTTAGGTTTGAATGTTCTATGAAAACAAAATTTCGTAGCTCACAATGTTCAAAATTTGAATTTTACCTTTGAGAACTGAGACGGCATTCTGTAATGTGCATTGTTACTATTAGTGTACATAAGGTTATTTCTGTCAGCTGACAACTTTCAAAGCTGACAACTTCCTAAAATTGTCCAAATGCAGAAAAGAGAGAATACTATTTGACTTGTAACTAAAATTTATTTTTTCATATTCACAATGATATTATTTTGTTTGATCTGCAAAGAAGGAATGAGCCTTTAAAGATCTGGGTTTTTATTATACCTTGACTTAAAGAATGTTGCCATTTATGAACAAAAAAGAGGCAGAATTTTTGTTCTAAAGAGCTTTCACTCTTCTAGTCAGAAGTGCTGGATACATCATAAACTGCAAGTTGTAATGTCAGGTTTAACCCTAAGTATCACTACAATTATTAATTTTTAAAATTTCACTGGATATAGTATTCCTCTTATGAAATATGATAAAATTTGGAGGAGGCCTCAAATTTTGAAATTGGCTTAAAATTGTTATGTTTTTAATCACCTAAATATTCTGGGCTTTTATTTGCTTTTTGGTTTTTGAGCAATAGGGGTTAATATTTTCAGATCTTCCATACGAGAATGAGAGATGGTGAATTGAATCAACTCTCTCAGCTTTTCCTAAACCACTATAAATGGAGCTAAGATGCTGTAATTCTAAACCACATTTATTCAGGTTTAAAGTTGCAGTGGTTTAGCTCTATTGTAAAAGTACAGGAATAAACAGAAGAAGTGCTTACCTTAGGTCAGGTGATATATGCTTTTGAACAGTAAGTCCTATTCTTGTCACCTGTCCAGAGTTATCTACCCATACATCTGTCCACAGAATTACTGTTTCTTTTTCCATATAAAGGTCTTCATATTTCACTGACTTTTAGGCAATAGAACAGAACATTAGCATGATATATCTAACATTATACTTCGCTTTACCTGTCAACCACAATTTTCAAATTTTCCTTTGACATAGATATAAGCAATATCAGAGGGTCTTCATGTCAACACATTGCCCAAAAGCCACATGTAGGGGAATACTGCTTTCATTTAAGAAAGCTGAGATTCTGATATGACGTAATTCAGGAAATGAAGCTTTTGGAAAGTAACTAGGTATCATGAGAGGATAAATTTGACAAAGCAGGCAATACTGCTGTTTTAAGAATCATTTAATTAGTTATGAGTGAACTTCAAAGATACATACCCAAACCTATCAAAATCTTTGAAGCCTGTTCTCACTGAAATCAAAGGGAGTTTTTTTACTTCACTGGTAACAGCAACTGCCCCTAAGTATGGAACTCTTTGCAGATCAGATTGCCAATGTTCTGTGATTTTGTCAAACTGCGATGAAAGGAGGTGAGACAGAAATTCACTCCTTCAGGTTTTATAAATCAACCCCAAATGATTAATCTTGCAGTGATTACTTAAGTCAGAAAGTGACAGTTTACTCAGTTCACACTAATAATAAGTAAAGAGATATTTTTTTCAGTCCTGCTGTATGAAGTTAATCTTAGCTCAAGCAGGAATGGTGCAGATTTACAGGTGTGGTTCTCAGTCTTACATCATGGCTTAGCTTCGTTAGTGACATTTTAATTCCTTTCGTGAGTCTCAAATATTGATGTCCTAAAAAAATCTTCTTTTTATTTCCTCCTCCTTCTTCTGCTGTTTCTTCTACTCCTTCCTGCATCTTTCTGTGATGGGCCTTTGTGTGGTTCTTTGGTTAGTACTAAATACTAAGGCCCTGACCCTGCAAACCCCATCAGTAAAGGTTATTTATAATGATGGCGAGGTTGACAATGGTGTTAAGGACATGTATATACAAAAGTGTTTCAGAAACTAATGGCTGCCCACAATGCATGTCTGTGACAAAGTGAGAAACTACACAGCAGTGGAGAATACTGATAGCAGCATTTCTAAATGTACTTATTGGTATGAATCGATGGAAGGTCTAGAAGTTAAAAAATGGCTGCACCTCTGTAATGGATGAACCTTGGGCAGGATTTCCCAGTGATGCAACTCCTGGTGCAGCATTGGTTGCCACAGGAACCAAAAAGCTTTTGACTCATTGGAATACCTATGTTGCAAAGCAGGACAACTATTTCGAGAAGTGATGTAGTCCAGTAAATGACCATTTCACACAAAAGGGTTTTATTGTGATATTTCTGTTAGTTTCTGAAACATCCTTGAACCTTCGTGGAACAGGAGCCTAAAACTTCTTCCATAATATCCAAGCCCAATTGTTTTAAAATATCAAAACTTACAAAATTGTTACCGAATGTAATTTGTCTTGTCTGTTCTGAAAAACGGAGCAACCAGAAGTTTTACTAAAGGTAGAATTTCAGGCTTAATTGCAAGTGTTCTCAGACTGAGTTATTTGAGATTTGACCTTGATCATTTTAATTCTGCCCTTTACATTTGTTAATTATTGCAAACATGAGTCTTCCTTAGTCTCAAAAGCCATTTTCTTCCCCTGAAAAAGGCAGAGCAGACAGATATGGCTTGTAGCTTGTCCTGAAGTTCAACACGTGGCTAAAGTCCAGAGTCAAAAGCATTCCACTAAGAAAAATCCACTGGAATTTTGGCGATGATACTGACATGTTCCAAGAGAACCTATTATATTTTTATCAAAAAAAAGACTCGTCAAGTAAACACAATACTAATGCTGCTGTAATATTGTTAAGCTGTGCTCTTGTTCTAAGCCTTTGCAATTAACATCTGCTTATTTATGAAAAAAATCAAAAGAAAGTGAGGCCCCAGATGGTATTGTGTAGGTTGCCTGGAACTTTCAACTGTATTGAAGCTATCTGGGCCTTTGTAACTAGAGTATGCAGCTGAATATTGTTAACAGATATAGTCCCTGACAGAACTGCAGAGAAATATGCCACACTGAAGTATTGCAAACCCACATACATCCAAAAATATTTGCATGTTTAAGAAAAAAATAGCCAGGATTTTAATATCTTATCTCACCATTTAAGATCTAGCATTATACTGACTATCCCAAAAGTCTGTGAGATCTTTAAAAATCCAGCCCTAAATACACATGCAGCAATCTATACTTTTCTCTGTCCCAAGGATGAAGAAGCTGCTCTCTTGTCATTATCCTGTACGTTTCACTTTCCTTACTCTCTCAGTTTACATGGAGAGCCTGCAGCTCCACGCACTATCTATGGTGCATACAGACGTTGCCTTTGTGCCTCCATAGCAATTTTTATTGCACCACAAGTAGAAAGCAAACAAATGTTATACTGTCCAAATTTGTGGCCCCAACAAATGGTGGTCATTGTTTCTGCAACTTTATTGCAGCAGACGTCTGTTAGCTTTATGGTTAGTTTTAAGGAACTTTATACCACAATTTTCCCTGATTACATAGATGTGCCCTAGAGATCCCCTGAAAAAAGGGAATACATTGCCCGTTGTTTCACAGGGTGACAGGTGCTGTGTGTTTTCCTAGTGAAGCAAATCATCTCTCCTGGGACACATCCTGACACAGCTGATCCACTTCACTTGGTGACATCTATTTATACTCTGTGTATTAATAGTACCCAGTCTAGACACCTAAAGGTAAGAAGGAGGCCATTTTGTTTCTGGACATAGTTCAAATCTCATTTAAAATGGTGGTGATGAGAGCCACTTTTATAAAGTCCATATGCTTCCACATGCAGAGAATAGGAAAATGGCCATTTTGCCAGCTTCAGTCCTTAGGCTTTCATAATGAATGCAATGTCCATCATGGCTGCATCATGGGCAGGTCTTGTCTTCCCAATCTCATCTCCTTCTACCACCAGGTAATTCACCACCTGGATAAGAAAGAGGAGGTTGTCATTGTATACATAGACTTCCAAAAGTCCTTTGATCTAGTATTCAGCAATGAGAAGTGCATTCATTATGAATAAGGGACAATATGGTAGCTTGGAGGCTTGTATAATGTTCCCTTGAGACAGAGGAAATAAAATCCCTAGAATTATAGATGTTATTATGAAATCACAAGAGCTGGCCACTCTGATATTGAGATTTTGCAAGTATTAAACATTGACTTTTACATTTCATTTGTAAGATAGTCCAGTAACCGAAAAGTAAGAAACCATTTTCTCCTGTGTTAATCTGTTAATATTTTTTTGGAGAGTTTAGTAAACACTTCTTTATTTTATGAGTTACTAGATGGATTTTTGTTTCATAAATATTGAAATGAAAATGCTGCTTTTATTTGTTGGGTTGCCTTAGCAAGTGCATGGATCTTGACGTGAACTGCCTGGAAGTTATTCACTGGTATATAATACAGATTTTTTTTTCTTTTGAAGGTCATTATGTATAACAGATATAACACAAACATACAATGAGGGTTTTTAGTAAGTAAGATATTTATGCAAATGCACTGATGGGAAGAGACCATCACATTTTTTCCATTATATTATAATGTTAGTTGAAGAAACATACATCCCATTATAGTGAGAATACATTTGAAGGCATTGACAGAAAACAGCCATTTTTATCTTTTGGTAAACAGTGTGACTGCTCAGGTTTCTTGCATTTTATCTCTCTAGATCTTTGAAATTCATTCGTGAAATGTATTGATTTTCACTTAGATACCTAGAGGACAGGTTTCCACATCACAACTCATGAATTGCATTAATTGGCTACCTTGTCTGCCATGTCAACAGAAAGTATAAGAACCATTTGGTTATAGAAACGGACTTTATCCTCTCACCTCTGGAAGAACTGCTTCTATAGCAAGATTGAAGTGCATTTTTAATGAAGCACAGGGAAGCGTGGACTGCCACTGATGCAGAAAGACTAATGCCAAGTCATGGAATCAGAGAAGTTAAGTTTCTCAGGTTGTATATGCTCACTGCAGTAAGCAACTTAAATAGCAAGGCCTTGAATGGCAGAGAACAGACTGGACACACTAGAAAATGAGAGAGAGGGAGAAAATTCAATGGGCAAGACCAAAGGAAGACCCTAAAAATCCTTAGATCAGAGAGTAATATGATCCAAAGCTGTTGCACTGAACAGGTTTCTGTTTGTCATAGCCAACATTCATCAGACAGTATTATCAGACAGCACATGGGTTGACAGTGGGGAGGTAGAGACAAGACAGAGGCAAAATATCTGCTTTAACTGGCATGGAACTTTATTGACTTACCTGGGAACAAACTGAGAATAACTCATACGGTACTGATCATTGTTTATTTCTTGGCAGAGCAACCTTCAGCTTCACTTCTGGCTACCAGTCTTTTCATTGGGACTTTTTATTCTCCGCACCCAACAGATGCACAGAGGCTTGCCTTATTGATGTTGTGTATATTAGGAATCCCAGGTTTCTTATAGACTTCCTTTTTCTACATTTGTTTCCAGTTACGTTTTTTTCAGGATCAGGATTTGGATCAGGAATTTGTCCTGGAAACCTACCACCTTCTAAGTGGCAATAACTTGAACCATATCTGGTAACTGTTTTGATTAGGTCTCTCAGGTGCTGTGGGAAAGGTGAAGGAAATCATTCTCCAAAGAAAGAAGAATTTCTTCCCACTTTCCAAAAGGGTGACTAGTTCACTGCTGTTGGCAGACTAGAAACGCTGATCCTACAGTAGGGTTAGGGTTTGTAGGTTGGAGGTGGCTAATCTGAGAGAGTGGGCTGAGGCTGAAGGGGTAGAGATGCAAGGGCCAGTGGGTTATTTAAACCCCACCAGACTCCTTAGGTAATTCTGCCTCTGCCTCTGCTTCTTCCTCTGAAGGTGGTGAAACTATCCTTTCTTCTCCACATGCCTGGACAAAGATCCCATCTCTAATGGGGTTCTATAAAATAGGCATTCTGCAATATGGGTATTCTATAAAATATCGGATGCTAGTTTTTTTAGGGCCTCGAAGAGTATTTTTAAAAATATATTTTCCATGCAGAGCTCAACAAATGAATTGATTTAAAATATCAGAGCTGTGTACCTTTTTAAAGTTGAAAGGAGATGATCTGGTGAGTGACTTGCATCTAGAGGGTAGCCTGGGCTACAGTGACCACGAAACCATCATGTTCAATATCCATCGCAAAGCAGGCAAATCAGCTAGCAGGGCGGAAGTTTTGGGCTTTATAAAACCAAATTTAAACAGGCTCAGGGAAATAGTAGGGGAAGTGCTGTGGGACCAGGGACCGAAGGTAAAAGGAGTGCATGAAGAGTGGTGGTTCCTGAAGAACACCATCCTTGAAGCCCAAAAGAAGTCCATTCCCATGCAGAGGAAAGGTAGCAAAAGGGCTGGTAAGCCTTTTTGGCTCAACAGGGATATCATGGTCCTCTTGAAAAAGAAAAAAGAGGCATACAAACAATGGAAGCTTGGGACAGTCCCCAAGGAGGAGTATACAACAATGGCCTGAACTTTTAGGGAGAAGATTAAAAAGCCTACGGTGGTGACTGAAATTAAACTAGCAACAGAAATCAAGGACAAAAAAAGTCCTTCTTTAGGTATGTAGGGAACAGGACGAAAACAAGTGGATATATAGGGCCATTGCTTAACAACTCAGGATAGCTGACTACCGACACAGGAGAAAACTGAACTCCTGATTGACTGCTTTGCTTTGGTATTTCACCAGACTAAGAAGGAAATCATACTAGATGAGGTTCAGAATAGGCATAGTGGGAATGACTGCCTTTCTACTGTTGACGTTGAGCTGGTGCATGATCAGTTAGAAAAATTAGACATAAGTCAGCATGACCAGATGAAATTCATCTGAGAGTACTGAAAGAGCTGGCCAAAGTCATTGTGGGACCTCTGGCGAAACTGTTCCAAAACTCGTGGTGCTCAGGGGAGGTTCCTGAAGACTGGAAGAGGGCCAATGTTATGCCCATCTTGAAGAAGAGGATGAGAGAGGCCTCAGGCAACTATAAGCCAATTAGCCTAACTCATTGGTTCCCAAACTTGGGGCACCAAATCAGGGATTCAGGAAGTCCCCAGTAGGGTCATGAAGGGCCTGCGCACACATGAACACTCATGTGCATGGCCCAGGAGTGGTGGGCGGGCGGAGTGGGCTGGGGTGGGGTGGGGCCTCTGCATACAAAGGGGGCAATGGCAATTCCCCTGCCCCCACCCCCTGGCCACCACTGCCACACTCTGCTCCCAGTGGCCCCTGCAGTGCTAGGTTGGGAGGTCCTGTTGGTAGCCAATTTAGGGTCACAGCAAAAATAGTTTGGGAACCAGTGGCCTAACTTCCTTCCCAGGGAAAATCCTGGAAATAATCATCAAGAAGTCTATGTGCAATACATTTGCAGAAGGTAGGATTCTGAATGACAGCCATCATGGCTTCATCATGGGCAGGTCTTGTCTTACCAATCTCATCTTCTTCTATGACCAGGTAATTCACCACCTGGATAAGAGAAAGGAGGTTGTCATTGTATACATAGACTTCCAAAAGTCCTTTGATCTGGCATTCTTTGTTGTTCTCATGGAAAAAATGGAGGATTGCAGGCTTAATTGCTTGATAGTCAGGTGGATAGGAAGCTTGCTGTGGGGTAGGACCCAGAGCTCTAATGAATGGATTTCTGTTATCCTGGTGAGAAGTGTCCAGTGGCGTCTCTCAGGAGTCCATGCTTGGTCCAGTGCTTTTCAACATCTTTATCAATGATTTGGATGTGGGGGTGAAGAGCTCATTGGCCAAATTCATGGACAACACCAAGTTATAGGGTAGCATGGTCATGCTTAAAGATAGGCTGCAGATACAGGTGTACCTAGACAGGTTGGCAAGGTGGGCAGATTGGAACCAGATGAAGTTCAACAACAAGAGAATTGTAAAGTGCTCCATCTGGGGGTGAACAACCCCCAACATATTTACCAGCTCGGTGGTGCCAAACTGACTAGAACCATGACAGAAAGAGTAATAATAGACCACAGTATGAACATAAGCTGTCAATGTGATGCTGTAGCCAGCAGGACAAAAAATACTCTGGCATGCATCAACTGATGTATCTCAAGCAAAACCAAGGGAGTGATTCTTTCGTTTTACTCAGCATTGGTGAGAACACAGCTGGACTACTGCATCTAGTTCTGGGTGCCACACTTGAACCAGAATGTGGAAAAGTTTGATAGAGTTCAGAGAAGAGCCACCCATATAATCAGAGACTTGCATGGAAAGACATACAAGGAAAGGCTGAGGGACATGGGCCTCTTCAGCCTAAAAAAGAGACGGCTGAAAGGAGACTGTTCACCAGAGCACCCTTGGGGAAAACCAGGAGTAATGACCACAAACTCCTGGAAGACCATCTCAGGCTTAACACTAGGAAAACCTTCTTCACAGTTAGAGTGTCCAGACTGTGGAATAAACTCCCCCCAGAGGTCGTACAGTCACCTACCTTGAAAATCTTCAAAAGGTGACTGGACAGTCACCTTGCTGAAGTCACCTGAACCCGATGATCTTGCAAGATCCCTTCCAGCCCCTTACAATCTATGAAATTCCCTCTGTTTCTCAAAATGTCAATTTAAATTACAAACAATGTCTGATTACTCTTTGTTCTACTTAGTTCTCTTGGTTATTAATATATTGGAATCAGCCTTTATAAATTAGTCTTCTACTTGTGTTTCTATTTCCATTCTAGCTATTTGTTTATGGTGAACTATAATGCAAAGATTTGGAAAATAGGGCCTAGTCTAGCTAGTCATTTTATACTCTCTATATGAGTTACTAGTATCTCAGCAATTTTACTTAATGGTTTTTGGATATTTCCTGCCTCTGCTGTAAGACTCCTGAGTCTGATCATTTACTAGTCCCCAGTCATTATAGCTTTTTGGAGCTCTTCTGAGGGACTGCATTAGTGAGAGAGAAAAAATATATTAGTAATATGACCATGTATAAGAGAATGTGAGCTCTGAAAGGCTGCAATACATTCTGTATTTTAAAAGTGTGTCTTCAATAAATATGAAAGTATGCATTTTTTTATTTATTAGAACTTATCTAATTACAATTGAAGCTGCTCTCTATTTATATAATAGAGGAGGAAATTAATAAAGAAAGGTTAGATGATGAATAATTCCTCAACCAGAATATAACAGGCTATGAAATCCTGTAGAGATGTACAGGGAATAACTAAGTAGCTATCTGAAGCTTTCTAGAAAGAACTATCCAGTTCTACATCTGCAGAAGACATCTCTCTCTTCATTACACTGGCAAAGCTATGACCCTGAGACTGCTATATTAATATTAAGGAAATTTCAGAAAACTGCTTGAAACTTTTAGCTGAAACAACAAACTATTGGTAAGCTTGGTATTTTAAAATCCTAAAGGAAGGAAGTTTAAAGATGGAGTGCCTGAAAAGAATGTTGGGGTACAAGTGCTTGAGAAGAGGGGACTTAACATACCAAGGATAGAGACCACTTGACTCAGACAATTGTATAATAGATATTATTAGAAGATTCTATTATGCAGACAGAGAAAAAGTGCTCCATTATTCAGGGGAACAGACCAGGGGTGGACAATTATTTCAGGCGGAGGGCCACTTAACAAGGTTTGGTGAGCTGTTGAGGGCTGCATGGGTAACCCTGCCCCTTGACAGGTGCCTCGCCTCCTGTTTGCCATCTTGGGACCCACCCCTAACCCCTGACCTTTGCCACTAGATGTCCCTCCCCTTGCTCCCTGGAAATGCTCCTTTGGGGTGGGGGGGGCGAGTTTACTGCCTTAGGACCAGAAGAAACCAAATCATACACTAAAAGTCAAACACCTACTTTTAATGCTGTTTGACTTTTAAAGTCAAACACCAATATTTTAATTTTATTACAAAAATATTTTTGTCATGATTTGTGTTTGTGTACTGTATATAGATGTGATTGCATAATAACTGAAAAATAAATTGTTAGTCTATTATATTGTGTAGGGGTGTGTGGTTGGGGGTCATGTGTGTGCGTGTGGTGGGGGTGTATGTATGGTGCGGGATGTTTGTGTGTGTGGATGGTGGAGTGTGGGTGTGGTGGGGTGTGGAGGAGTTTGTGAAGGGGTTTAGCTGTGTATGGGAGGGCATAGGGTATGTTGGGGTGTTGTCTGATATTTGTGGGGTGTGGGGGTGTGGCTCTGGAACACACTGGTCTCTCCTGCAGTCAGCACAGGCAACACGGGGTGGGTGGGGTGGTGTTGTGTATTTTGTGGGTCTGTGTGTGTGCTTTGTGGGGTGGAAGGGGTGTGGTGACCCCCCCACTGTCCCTCCATGGCACAGCAGCGGGTGGGGGTGCTGGTGATACTCCCCGCTCTCCCAGGGCACCAGAAGGAAGCCCCAGGCACTGGAGCTGGCTTCTTTCTCTGCCTCAGCCCACTTCAGTACCTGGGGCTTTCCTCCTGTGCCCCATGATTGTGGGGAGTACTGGGGAAACAAAAGGCCTGGAGGGGCCTGAGCTCCTCAAAGCACTGGGTGGAACCAGGAGGCAGGCACCAGCACCAAGCAGAGTGTCCATGTGTCCCCGCACCCACCTGCCGCTGCTGCTCCTCCCTCCATTGCCTGCCAGGGCTGCATACCATGGGGGCAATATAGGAGAGGTCCCCATCTCCCTACCCCCTCAAACCCATACCCTGCCCACCTGAGCTCCACACTGCCATTGCCCCCCTGGACGAGGCCTTCTCAGTGAAGCCAGCCACAGCCCTAGCTCCATGGTCCAGCCTTCTGCCCAGCTGCAGCCCTGCTCCCACTTCCCTACCTGCTGCTGAGAGGGGGTGGGAAGCCTACATCAGCATCCCCACCAGTGGGAGGGTGGGAGTTAGGCATAATAGGATATGTTGGGGGTGGGTGCAGGCTTCTTGCTCTGACTCCCATGGGTGTAAGGGCCCTTGCTCCAACCCCTGCAATAGAGGGACCTGGTGGCCAGGGCTAAATTCCCTGCCCAACTGCAGAGTTCCAGCATGACTGTAGACTGATCACTTAGTCTGTGTGCCACAGTTCCCCATCTTCAAAATTATGATAGCGGCAGTTCCCTACATCACAGTATCGTTGGTAGATAAATGCATTAGAAGAACTGCTCAAATACTGTGATGAGACCTGTATAAGTATCTAAATTAGAATTGTACATTTTAGACTACAAGAGAGGTCATTAAATAAGAGCAAATTGTCCCTGCATGTGGTAGGCTTGAAAATAACCAGAAGTTCAGTTTAATGCAGGATATAATGGTCTTAGATTAGCAGCAAGTCTCAAAAAATGCACCTCTTTCATTTGCAGCTGTTTGTATTTTGTTGATTTAGTATGCAGTGAATCAAGAATGAGAGGCATTTTGTGGGGAATGAAGAGGAAAGTGAGAGAGGAATCAAATAATTGTGCTAAACATCTTTTAAAAATCAAAACGTTTGAAGGAAGAAAATAAAGTAACACACACACACACATATACACATATGTATGTGTGTATATATGTATATATAACTATATCTGTATGCAAATACAGTTCCTTCTCTTTTCCCATCACTATGGGATCAATGTCTCTGAACATAGCAGAATCAAATTTTCCACTACGATGCAAAAGCAGGATGCCAGAAAGTTTAGAGGGGTCTCTCCCCCTTCAAATTGTTGACCAGAACTCTGTGTACTACAGACTGGTCAGAATCCTGCAGAGCTAGTTGAATTTGATCTGGGACTAGTTATGGCCCCTCTAGGCAACTTATCATAGTTACTGCATACTTAAGGAAGTTATTGACAGTATAGTGGTTCTACAGGAAAAAGCCATACCTCAAGGAATAGAACCCTTTTTTTTTTTCACCCAGTCCCCCAATGTTGTTCTTCACTTGGCTCTGACAGATGGGAAATAATATTCTTCAAAATCTTTGACAGGAAATGGGATGCTGTAATTTGAATTGGGCTAATTTTGTTCCTAATGAAGCATGGTATTATCAGCAGAATCCAGAACATGAAGGAACAGGTCTTTTCCCCAAGATAAGCAATCTTTAATCTATATACTAAATTATATTTAAATTTGTTCTTACTGTCTCTCTCAAAAAACTTGAAAATGCTTGAGTGCCTTCCAGATTTATCAGAGTTAGTTTTGCCAACTTTTCAGTTGAAGTCCACTTACCAGCAATTTAGTCTTCCATTCTCTTGTACAATGCAGCTCTATTGGTCTCAATAGCTATCATTTTAATGCAGATAATGAAGTCTAGGGAGGCCATGACCTTCAGAAAGATTAATGTGTCTAAAATGTAAGTAAACAGATGTCCCCATTTGTGAGTAGGACACCATCACAACCAAAAGGCATTTCAACAAATTGAGTTCCATTTGTATGCAACTGCAGATTAGCCACATATTATGGAGTGCATCAGCTCCATAGTTATTTGTAAAACTGTGTTCCTCATGGTTGTGTAAGGTTTGGATTTTCATTGAAAATATAGAAGCTTACATTATGAATATTATTTGGGGAGATACAATTCAATGGACATCACTGAGGGAAGATTTTCTATGATCTTTATCCAACTACAAGGCACCTATCCAGTTGTGTAAGAAGCAGTTTTGGCATTTGGTCCCCTTGATCCCCCCCCAGTCCCCACCAGAACTTAATGTAATGTCCCCCTAGCCTGCCCAAATGTCTGTACATACCCCAAGTGAAAAAGTATTGGTAGCCAAAAACTGGTATTCCTCAAATGAGTTTTTTGTGGCTAATAATGTAGCTAGGAATTGTATAGGTTAAGGAAGTGTTAAACTCACTGTCCCTAAGGCTGGATCCATACCTCAATGTTCTTTGCCAGCCAAATCAAGGCCCACCTCTGGGAATGGGGTCAGAGGGCGGCAGGGTTGACTACAGTCATTCCTCACCATGCCACCACTGGAACACATTTTCAAAAGGGATCTGTAGCTTGGATTTTGGCAAAGAGCTGTACCTCTCCAAAAGACCCTCAGGGCCTTATCTTTTATGCTCCCATTTAAACAGATTTTTCATGATGAATTTGTTCAGAAACTGGTTCTGAGACATGTGGTAATATCTGAAGTTCCAAGATTTCAAGCCTGGATAATTGTTGACGGCCTTCAGAGTCTGGAATCTAGGTCTTTCCTTCCTGCTGATTGCTCTAACTGCTGAATACCATGCTTGAACTACTTTGTAGCCTGGGCACTCTACTTGGGAAGTTGGATATTAGTTTGAATCCCCTTATTCTTAAGAGGATCTATATCCCAGGTGTCCCATTTCTTGTGTGTGTATTGCAACCTCTAGACAATGATGCAATAGGTGAGTGGGCAGTTAAAGACTTTCATTTAGAAGCAGGATGAAGAAAATCAAGAAAATGGAGGCACCTAATATACAGCCTAAATCAGGGTATATATCTTCTGGGCGCATCCAGAGGAGCCCGCACATGCCTCTTGCTGCTTCTCAAGGCAGTTTGAGAAACAGTGAGAGGCATGCTGGGAACAAAACCCCCCAGAAACCTGGATGCAGGTATCAAAAAACCAAACAAACCCCACACACAGAAAAAAGTGGGCTAGGCCATGGTCCTGGACATTCTGGTAGCCAGCCAGAGTGTCTCTATGGCTGCCTCTTGTGCCAGTGCTGGAGCACACTGCAGCACATGTGGGGCAAGCGGCGGTACAGGCTGCAGTGACCTGGACCTAGGCTCTGTCCCCAAGGTGTTGGGGGGGGACTGGAGCTGGGACTGTGTGGGTACAGGGGACCAAGGAGGAAGGGGACTGTGTGGGGGTGGCTGCTCAGGAGGGGTGCATCCCTTACCTACCCCCCCACAAGGCCCATAGTTTTCTCCCGCACTCAGGGCCCTCCTGGCACAGCCCCCAAGCAGCATGGGGCAGCACAGCATGGCCCTGGCCGCCGGGCACCCGGCACTGCCTGTGCCATATCATGTGGACCTGGCCCAGGTCAGTGTGGGGCCATGTGCCTTCAGGCTGCTCTAGGCTGCTTGGGCTGTCACTTGGGGCCCCATGCTGCTCGGTGGGACTGCATGTCATGCTGGACCAGGTCTTGTGTGCATGGGCCCTGTGTGCTGTTGAGCTGGGCCAGGTCTGTGCATGCAGGACCTGGCCTGACATGACACATGGTCCCCATGAGCAATACAGGGCCCTAAGTGACTGTCCAAGCATCCCAGAACTGCCCAAAGGTACATGAACCTGCATTGAGCTGGGCCAGGCCTGTACAACATGACATAGGCAGTGCTGGGTGCAAGGAGGCCAGAGCTGAGCCACACTGTCCTGCGCCATGTGAAAGCCCTGAAAGCCCTGATGGCTGCTGTTGCTGAGGGTGAGCTGTGGGCCATGTGTGTGTGGGGGCAACGTGGGCCATGTGGGAGTGCTTTATTCCCTGTGGGGGGCATGTGGGCCCTGCAGGGGGGTCTTAGTCCCTGCAGAGGACATTTGGGCCCTGTTGGGGATCTGTGGCCCTTGTGGGGGGAGTTGTGGCCCCTCTGATGGTAGTTTGTGAACTGTGCAGGGGGACTATGCCTTGCGGGGGACACAGGACCTACCCTTCCTGAGCAGCTCCCTCCCATAACCCCCAACACTCACAGTCCCCCCACAATCCACCCACAAACCCCATACCCCCAAGGAAACCCCATAAGCCCATCACCCAGATAGATGTCATTGACTAGATTTCATTGACATTAGGGGCTAGAATGGACCTCACAAGATCATCGAGTCCAGCCTCCCTGACATAGGCAGGAAGTCTGCTGTGGTCAAATGATCCCAGCAAGATAAGTATGCAAACATTTTTTGAATAAGTCCAGAGTAGGTGCTTGCACCACCTCTGGGGGGAGTCTGGTCCAGACCCTGGACACTCGGACTGTAAAGAAGTTTTTCCAGTCTAAATCAGTCTTCCAGAAGTTTGTGGCCATTAGACCTTGTTATCCCTTGGGGAGCCCTGGTGGACAACTGTTCTCCCAGATCCATGTTTATCCTGAAGTGAGGGGCCCAAAACTGGATTCAGTACTCCAGCTGTGGCCTCACTAAGGCCAAGTAAAGCAGGAGGATGACATCCCTGGTTTTGCTTGAGATGCATCAGTGAATGCATGCCAGAGTTTGTTTTGTTTTGCCGGCTACAGCATCACATTGGTGGCTTATGTTCATCTTGTGGTCAATCAAGACCCACAAGTCTCTTCCAGTCATGGTGCTAGCAAGCATAGCACTGCTGAGCTTATAAGTATGATGCTTTTTCCTCCCAAAGTGGAGTACCGTGGCATTTCTCTACATTAAATACCAAAATGTTTTGGTCTGCCCACCTTGCAAGCATGTCAAGGTCAGCCTGTATCTCCAGCCTCTCCTCCAGTGTGACTGCCTTCTCCCATAGTCTGTGAACTTTGCCAGTTTGCATTTGATACCTTGTGGGCCAGAAGTGAGGGAACTGGGGAGGGGAGGGGGAGACAGGCTGTGGGTTGAGAGTGAGGGGCAAGGGCAGGGGCAGGGCACTGGTATATCAGTGCTGCTCAGAGCTGCACATCCTGGCGAGCGAAGTGGGTAGTGGTATCTCTGATTTTTTTTATGACAAAAAGGCAAAAAGTAAATGCCAAAGTGTATAGATATTTAGAATTTATTTTATGATGATGATAGAGGCACAGGTAAGCTTCCAAATTGCTTTAAACTTGTTAATATATGAATAAAACTTTGCCCAACTGATCTCTCTATATATAGTGGCATTTCATTTTAATAGCAAAAGAACATTATTTTGGGTATTTTAATGAGAGATTTGGGATTTATCAGAGAATTTGCAATTTTTAAATAGGGAACACCAGGAACTCTGCTGGTGAGATAAGTGGCAAGACCTGGGCAGAGGAGCCTGTCCAGGGCCAGCACTGGGGACCCAGCTGGAGAGCAGACAAGGTGGCTGAACTCTTGGCGATTTGGGGCCAAGAGGACACACTTTGATCGTTCAAAGGGGGCCACCACAAGGAGCACATCTTCTGGGTGATAGCTGCCCAAATGGCAGAGCAGGGATACCCCATCTGGGTGTGGCAGGTGAGCAGCCTTGGGGCCACAGGTCTGAGGGGGCAGATGCTGTTGCAGGTGGCAGCAAGTCACAACCAGGTAGCAGCCCCGACTGCCAGACTGATGGAGTAGGGAGAGGGTGCAGGGGCCACTCTTGGTTAGGGCTGCTTTAGCAGTCCAGTTAGCACAAGGGGTAGTGCCCCCAAATACCAACTGGCTACTCTCCAGGGCAGGTTGTTATACTGCTGGGGCCAACACATGGCAGGTTTTTATATTGCTGGGGCCAGCACAGATGCTGGCCCCAGGGTCTAGATGCCCCTGGCTGCAGATCTGGGAGGAGCTGGGCATGGTTGTTTTTCCCCAAGTGGCACAACTTGCCACACACCAAAGTGCATGTCTGGGCATGTGCGCTGAGGCAAAATCCCTGGCTCAAATTTGTGCTACTCCTATTTGAGTTGCTGCAAGTGCACAGGTCTGCATGTGTGGATGCACCCTCTGAGAGCAAGGGGTGTCCAAAAACACTAATGCTTTGTATTTCCTATGAGTTACCCCTAAGCACATTCAGGTAACTGGATTATTATTTGGAGGCATATATCTCTCCTGGTCAAATTGGATTGATCTCCTGGGGTAAGCATCTAATCATTCAGATTTAGACCGGCCCAGAGACATGGTGATGGCTTCATTTTACAAACTAAGAAAAATAAACATTTACACTTTTAAGCCATTAACAAAGGCTTTGAAAATGGTATAGAATTTAGTATCCAAACAAATTAATAGCAAACAAAATATTTACAGTAACCCCACAACAGAAGGTTCTTATTCTGTAAAGATAATGATAACTTCAGACTTCAGTTTGACATTTTAAAAGCTACATTGTGCCTAACAGGTTGTATCAATTCACAGGTATATCTGAAATCTTTGGCATCTTCTTCAGAAATGTCAGATATCTAAGAGGAGCCCAAAGAGAGTGTTCCTGTTATCTTTCAAGAATGTTATTTTGTCTGTAAAGTAGGGAAAATATTACTATAGAAAATATAAAAACTACAGATGCAGAGCTGGACATGTAATGGATAGTTTAGTTTCCTGACAATTCCAAGCCATCAAAAATATTCATTTAGAGTTGAATTAAATGTTTTTTGACCTGAAGTGAAACATTTCAGTTTGATTTCAAGCCACTTAAATATTTTTAAAGTAAAAATAAAGGAAATTTCATGATGAAAAGTCACTTCAAATTTAAAAAATAAAATGCTTAATTTTGGGAATGTTGAAAGTCTTATGCTAAATGTCACCCTTACTGCTTAGTACTGTCAACTGTCACTTAACTGCAACATCCTGACTTCCTTTCTGCCTTCCTCCTTTTTCTCCCTCTCTCAATGCTAATCCTTCTGGTCTGGTGAATTGTCATGAAATTACAAAATGATGCATCCGACAATAAAATAAGCTACAAAATAACTCATTAAAAGCTGCTAGTGTATTCTATAACAATGCAAAATTTGACATTAGCACTTTTTTTTACTTTTCTTTCAATAGTCATTTAAAGTACATAGATTATTACATAGGAGTTTGCAATACAATCTCAATCAAGGAAGACTGTTTTGACAGGATCAACAACACCATCTGAAGATTTCTTGATGATAATACCTAAATGCTGAATCACATAAATGCTCCTCATAAAAAGAGTTAGGCACAATAGAAAAATCACAACAAGAACAGTTACATGTTGTAGACACAATGTTCTTTACAGACAAATTCAAAATCTTTTTTTTTTTTTTTGCTTTCACTTGTAAGGTTTACAAGCCTACTTTTTCTATAATTAAATATTGGAAATCATCATTCTAGTTTAATACATAGGCTTTATTTCCTGTTTGAAAATACATTAGTACTTACAGATGTAAGCTGGGCCAGTGATTTGGTGGGCATGTAGAATGATGCCACATAGAGGAGGGAGATAGTTAGCCATGTTAGTTTCAAGTGAGGCAGAAGGCAGGGCCGGGTGGCAACTTAAGGCTAAATGTTTTTCTTTTTTTTTTCCTCTCTCTAAATCATCAAATAAACCTAGGTCATTTGAAAATGGGACATTGGCTTCTGAGTCCCACTGACTTTCCAGTAAGTTGTTGGGCGCTCCGTTACATAAACATATCTGAAATTTAAATTGATAAATACGTGATAAAACGTGAGGATAAATGGAATTTTAGTATGGAATTTTTGGAAACACTCAGAACTGACCTAGTGTGTCTCTCGCTGAAGTCAATTATGAAACTCCCACAGTTTCAGTGCTGTGTCTTATTGCTGAGCCCTACTGATAAGCTCACTGTAAGAAGGTCATACAGAAACTGGCATCAGTTATCCATTCTTGGAGTTTTCAAAGACTGCTTTGAGATTTCTGTGCATGTCAGATAACACCTTCATGTCTAGTTTATGAAATACCATGGTTCATACGTCAAACCAAGCACATCTTTCCAAATTCTATGGTGTTGGGACTCAGCATTTCTTTCACAAAAACTAGAGCTTCATTTTTTTCATTATTTTTTCAGAAAACTAATAAGATTTCATGTTGTCATAGGACTCATCCTGTCTCTCATTGCAGGTATCTATCTCAAGACAAGTCACCGTATCTTCCTGGTGTCTAGCTTCATATCAATACCCAGGGACCTTCTGTGTCTTTCATAGCAGGGTACCTCTCCCAGACGAACTCCAGATTCTTTGTTTTCAAGAGAAACTATCCTCTAAGTTCATAGTAACCCTTTCCTTTTCCAGTCTAGTAGAGCAAGCTTTCTTATAGGAAGCCCTATGCCTGTACAACCATCATGTGATTCTGGTTTCCTAAACTCAAGTCATCAACCCAAACTTATCATTTGGCTCTGGACAACTGGGAGCTTAGTCCTTAGTTGTCTGGGTCATCCCTGGCACTTGCCTATTTTTGTATGTCCAAAAGAAAGTTGCTCAAGGGATTCAAAACTCTACCTAACCAGTATATGGAAATGCAGATGAATGAAAATTCAAGTCTTAACAGAACTTCATTTGCTCTGTCAGTCTGTGAATGGAGGTCAATAACAACTGCTCTCCTTTGACACTTAAACTGCTTCAGAAAGAAATTCATATCAATGATAAATTTAATTACACGAGAATGCATGTGGGCCATTCTTGGATATAATATGAGGCTGATTTAAAAAGTCTTCTCTGAATTCTTTGATTTTTAAAATGCAGCTGACATTTTGTGGAAGGCTTTGAAAACTACTCTCTTTAGAAAAAAGGTCTTGCTTTTTATATATATATTTGTTATATTTCTCCTTTATAAAGAGCATTTGCATAAAAATAGTATATTTGTTTCTAAAGATTTCATCTTCTCTTGCTGCTTTCCCCTCATCTAAAATCATTGTAATCCTTATATAATCCTTTTATATAATTACATTTTATATTGATCAAAAATAAAACCAATACAGTAATAATAAGAGAAAAAGGAAATTAAAAGAGCACACAGCACCATTTACAATGATAACTGCCTTTTTTGTATTCAATTGTTCAGTTAATTTTCATGCACCCTTTTCTTCCATGTTCCATAATCTCTTTGCTCTTCCTTTTGTCATGTAGAAATGGCCTCTGCATAATTTTAAACTCTCCCACCTTGCTTATTTCATAAATAATATTTCAGTTTTATAACTATCAGTCACTGATAAGTATGTAATCCATTCCCTCACAGGCAGCCCCAATCTCCACTTTCTAATATTTCAATTTCATTTATTTATTTAGCTATTTTTATTTTTAGCTGTAGAGGAGCCATCTTTTAATTCTGAGAAATCTGCTAATATAAACAACAAACATGACAGGGGAGATTTTGTTCTTGGCACATCAGTGTGTTAACCCTGGATGGAACAGTATCCTTGTACTGCTGTGTATTTTTGTGAATTTTGGGATGCCTGTTAAATCTGATTTCATTTGAGCATCTCCAGCATAGATAGTTTTCTTCCTTTCAGTCTCAGCCTTTCATATGTACTGAAGTTCACATATGACACAGAGAAGAGAAGTCAATTGAATGTTTCAACCAGCTAGTGAGAAGATCTGGTCAGAGCAATAAAATACACTTGGCATTTCACTTCTCAGTCTATACTTTATACTAAATGTATCGTAAGATTCCCTATACTAGTGTAGCTGTTCTACCAGTACCAACAGTGAGAATACATAGGCAACAACTGATCCTCTGGGTCACTGTGTATACGTAAGAGGTCTAGTCAGATGCCTGATGAATCCACTTGTGGCTGACAAGCCCAATTTGAGAATGGCACAGGTTATTACAAGTTTCACAGATCCATGTTGTGTCTGAGTTGGAGTCCAAGTTTACAGCATGATGCTTCCTTCTTTTTTGCTTTGCTTCCATCCTCTGGATCAAAACCACTTCATGTTGAGCCGCACCCAGGGTTGGTGTTCCCTGGGCACTCCTCCCAGCTATCTAAACTTATGTTGAATGACTTCATATCATTTTTGCACATGTTGTGGTACTGCCATGGAGGACAGCCCCACTTTCTCGAGCCATCTTGAATCTTTCTGTACAAAATATTCTTGGGGACAGTCTCCTCCCATTCTCCTGACATGGCTGAGCCATTGCCACCTCCTTTTCTGGATAGTGGTTTCTAATGTGTCGGTACAGCACCTCTGTGTTTGGCATTTTGTCTTCCCATTTTATATTCAGGATCTTGCACAGTGGGAACAGTGTTGTGGACAAAGCACAGTCATCTGC
Organism: Crocodylus porosus; assembly: GCF_001723895.1. NCBI lineage: Eukaryota > Metazoa > Chordata > Crocodylia > Crocodylidae > Crocodylus > Crocodylus porosus. Next base: position 99,746,929 of record NW_017728918.1, on the reverse strand, counting down.
CAGTTATTTTTACTATGTCAGTCATGTGAGTTGTAACCACTCTGTAATTATATTTCACCTTCTAAAGGAGCCATCATAGGAGGCAGGGCCATACTTTCAGGAGGCCTCAACATGATCACTTGAAATGAGGGTAATGGAGGTACATTTTCAAGTAGGCAACACCATTGCTTTCCGTTAGTAGCAATGTTGGTATTATGAATTAAAGAAAGTGCCAGGCTTGTCTGCAGGCATTCATATATCCTAATTTTGTCTTGCAGATTTCTCTTCACCTATAGTCTTTTGCCAATCTCACTTTGTGCTATGAAATTTTCACCACTCTTACTTCTGCAGTCATCCCCATTTATTACCACTACTCCCAACTATGAAGCTAATACCGCAAATGAGGTGCTATGTCTGCAGCTTCACTGTTATTGCATCCCTTGAATAAATTTTGGATGGCCTGACAATTAAGTAAAAGGGTCCTGGACTGTAAAAAGAAGTTCATTTTGCTTTTGTCCATACCACTGGTGCTGAATTTGGCCCAAGCACTGAACATTTCTATTTTACCTTTAATCTGAATCTAACAGTGCAAAGAAGCTTGTAATTGCTTTTCCACACCCATTTAATGAAAGTATACTTGTTACATAAACCTCTATGCATAAATTTTATACATAATCTTAGAATGATCATGTTTGCAGTGCATTTGAACATTAGTAAAGTCTCTAGATTTCTAGAGAAGTGTGGCTCTGTTTTAAAAGTAACTGCCTTCTGAAACTATTTGTGAAGTTGCAGCGAATTGACAAGATTCACAGAACTGCTGTACGTTCGGTAGTGCCAGTCTCTCCTGTTTACACTGTTTCATTTTGTACAAATAATTACTCACTGCAGCTGGAACCCAGCTGTTTTACCTCCATAGATGGTATCTAACTAGCAGAATAGTTATTCTCTCTTTTTCTTGCTCTCTCTTTCTCTCCAAAGTGTTTCATGAAAACAGATATGACTGAAATACAAAAAGTGCAGACTTGTTGAATAAAAAGTCATTATTTGTACATAGCTGCTTTTCCTAGTAGAACTTAAATAGTAATTTGAATATATATAGTTTTAATTATCTTTGCTTTAACTGTATGAATGTCTGACGTTAGTATGTCATTGGAGATGTATGTTATGATGTTAATCAGACTTGTCAAGATGAGATAGTGCCTTTTTGTTCTCTCTCACATCATAAACTCCCGATCTCCCCAGAGGAAAAAATGCATAATGTCTCATTTATAACCTGTTGCATACACAAATTATTTCCCTTTTATATGCAAGGCAGTAGCAAAATGTAATTCCATTGACTTGGAGTATGACTTTAGGAAGATGATGTTTATTACACTTTGTCACTTGGCAGATTTTTCTCCTGCTGTGAAAAATTTGTTCCAAAATTTATGCTTACAAAAATGGAAGCAGTGATGATTTTAAAACAGAAAAAAATACTATAGTTTACATTTTAGGAGATAAGACATTACTCATGAATTGAATAAACTATCCATAAATAAGACCAAATTTAAAGTAAGTGATAAAAATAATGTAATATGCCAATTCTGTGCTACTTATACAACATTATTGTTCAGCAGAACATACGTCTAAGGCTTAGAAGACACTTGTTCTGTATACAGGTGTTTTTGGAGAAAATGCAAAGGAAAGTGGGCAAAACATATGGAAGATCACATAGAAACACAGTGAATCCCACAATGAATGTCAAATATTGAATAGTCTAGGACATGAATTAGATTAACTTAATTTCTAACGTACTGTGCTCAAGTGGAAGTCCTGCTACTATTGAATCTCACACTGACCTTCTCATTATACATTTTTGCAAAATACATAAAAACTAGTTCATTATCACATCACACTCTTGAACTGATTTCAAACAAAGCTGTTCTCATCAACATCAGGCTTGAAAGCTTTATGCTCCATTTAAATTTTAAAAAAGAGAAACCTCTGGGTGAAACAAAGGATCTTATTTACCATAATGTATGTGTGTATTTATTTCCTTAAGTACTCAGGTTGGTGACACTGACATAAGAGTTATGTATATTATATAGCCACTAGCATCTTATGTTCTCCTTTCAAGATTCTTTTAGGTTGAATTTCCAAATAAATAATGGTAGAATTTCCAAACGAATAACTGTTGTTTGGATGTAGGATGTGGAGACTGAGAAATATTTGTTTAATACAGCTCTTTCATATATATGCCTTTTTTGGTTATCTGAAAGTTCAATTATTTCTCCCTCTACCTACGATGCAAAGGAGGTGGCAATTATAAAGTAGAGGCAGGATGGGAAGCACTGACATGAGCTTGTCAGGCATTACCTGTTCATATTTCACTTTGGTATTTAAAATATATGCAAAGCACAAGATAGTGTTCATTTGCATTGATCTTTATTCTTTAACAATAAGACGGATTACTCAAAATTCAGATTCTAATAACACTGGACGCAGTGCCTTTGGATCCAATGAAAAGATTTCAGGCCTGATTCATATCTCTTTAACTGTGCTCAGTCAAAACTATACAGTTATATTACACGTTTGGACTTTTTAGGTTAATGCTGCAGATAACGCACCAATGTAGCTGCTAGAGAAATTACCTCATAGATTATGTTACTGCACCATTCTAATATTGATGAGTAGGGAGATATCAAATGAAAACAATGATTGTTTAGCTTACAACTTGAGTTCAAAAATGAAAAACATCTTTAATAATTTTCAGGTTTTTAATTTTAGTAATTTAAAATGTTATATAGTGAAACCATAAACAGTCACTATTATTTTGAGCTACATGCAGCACACGCCAAAGGGAAGCAGGTTACATAATTTGTGTATATAAAAACGCATTTGTATTAAACAGTAAATGGTCAGTTGCTGCTTACTCACTTGATAACAGAACAAGGAACAAGGAGTCTCAAGTTGCAGCCAGGGAAGTTTAGGTTAGATATTAGGAAGAATTTTCTTACTAGGAGGGTAGTAAAACACTGGAATAGCTTACCCATAGAGGTGGTGGAAGCTCCATCCTTGGAGGTTTTCAAAACCCAGCAACCCAGCAACCCAAGTACTAAATAAATGTGTAGTAACCACTTTGCAGTTGTGTCTTGTGTAGATGTGCCAATCGACAAGTAAAATATATGCCTGGCTTTCTAATACTGAGGTGTTAGCTTACAGTATTTAGTTCACTGTTTTTGGAGAAAAGACTAGTTTTTAGAAGGCTAGCTCATGAAATAAAACAATGTGCTAAACAAATTTATTTATAAAACTACTTGGATAGAATTGTCTTCACAGATTTTATTATTGTCATACATGTGCCCTTGACCATAGAATGATATTTAACTCCTAAATTTGTTTGAACTGCTATCACTCAATTAAGGTCAACAAAAGTTTGATAATTTCAATCACCTGCAGGTCTGACACTGGACAATATTCTGTCTCACCTAATGGATGACCAAGTTCAGCTTCTAACCAGCTCTGCACTGGAGTAAAATGTAGCAGCAATTCTAGTTGGGGCAGAACCTCTGGGGGGTTATGCCCCAAGAATAGGAACAAGATCACTCTCTGAAGAAGCGTGCATGTCTCCTTGTTCCTGTAACGGAGCACTGCTGCTCCCACAGTGGGCAACAGAATATCTCCTACATTTTAGCTGGGTAACTCAGAGTTGGTTAGAAAGTAGAGTAGGGTGGGAGGCATGACTGTCTCAAGTTAGCCTTGGGGGATGAGCTTGTCAGGGCTCACAAGCAAAGCCCCTATCTCAAACTGCCTCTCTCCAGTGACAGACTACCAACCCTACACTCACCAAGCCATGGGGCCTTGCTACAGACCCAGATGCTGGTTATGCCCCCTTGTCAATAGAGGCTACATCATTATTGGATTATCCTATACAAAATTTAGTATCCAAGGTTCATCCACTTGCTCCTCTACCAGCACCATATACATCATCTGCTTACAGTGACCCTTAGCTGTCTACATTGGCTAGACAGGGCAATCCCCATACAAAAAGAAAAAATGGACTTTGATTTGACTTCAGATCTAGAAACAAGCAAAAACCTCTCTGAACGTTCTGTCATTGACTTCAGAACAGCTGTCCTTGAACAAAACAAAAAAAATTAAAAAACAACTTGAATGTGAAATTGTAGAACAAGGAGTGTGTTAAATATAGTGTCAACAGAGACTATAGCTTCGTATCCCATTTTTGGGGCTAGTTTTTATCTCCACCTGTTTATTCCTATATCCCTCAGTGGGTTAAATACCTTCTTTATCCCTATTGACCTTTTCAACTCACCTCTTGCCTCTCAGCACTGGCTCTCCCCTTGTCCTTTTCCTTTGTATTTAAAGCCCTCCTATTTTATGACCTCTGTTTTTGCATGTCCATTCATTATATCTGATAAAATAGGCTGTTGCATAGGAAAGCTCATGCCTTTGTGAACCAGTTGCACTGGGTGCAATAGAAGTCACTGAGTGAAATTTACAATGCTGAATATATAGGAACAGTATTGCTTTCCAGAGCAGTACAGATATACAATGTACAGAAGTACAGAAATACAATGTGGGACGCTTAGCCTCCCAGAGTGGGCAATAAAATATCTCTTGCATTTTAGCTGGGTAACTTAGAACTGATTGTAAGTTGCAGTAAGTAAAACAAAGTCCTGTCCTTCATGCCTATAACAAGACAGTCCTCCAGATAGTTGTTATATTTCTATCCATCATTGTTTTAAGTTTGAAAATGTCATGGTAGAGTGATGATCAAAAAGCCATTCATTGCTATTCTGTTACCTCCTGAATTTGTTTGATTAATTATTGCTCCAATTCAGGACAGCACAATTTTAAGGACATAGTTATGGTAAGTCCAACTGGGGACAATGTGATTCAGTCATTTCCTTAAGTATTCTGTGGAATAACTTGAGCACTGTGATTGGCTTCCCTATGTTCTTAAGTGATTTCCTGAATGGAATATATCAATGTAAGATAAGACTTAACATACTTAAGTCTAGGTTAGCATGTATGCAAACATATAAAGCATTAATTGTTGCATTGTGTAGAGATGAATCGAGAGACTTTGTTACAAAGGACACTTCTCTAATAACAATAACAGACTAGGTGGGACATAGATATTCTTTATTTTTACTTTGGAAAATATAATATGTAGTCTAAACATTTGTTTCTTCTGTTCTTGATGTTTGAATAGGACATATGTCCACCACAACCACAATAATAAATGGCAAGAATGGATCCGTTCTCACACCGCCTGTGAAAGTGGCAAAGAAATCAGTTACAGAAGACATAGTAACAACATTCAGTTCACCAGCAGCATGGCTTCTTGTTGTTGCTCTGGTTGTTACCTGGTCAGCAGTAGCTATTGTAATGTTTGACTTGGTGGATTACAGAACACTTGCAGGTAAGTCCTAGCAAATTCTATTTTAACATATTAATTGTTTAGATCCAAAACACTAATTTTTAATGAAAGATGTATAGTATTGTATAGCATGTGTATACCAGTTTGTGCAAAATGGTGACGCTCCACTGTTAGTGAAGCAGAACTGATTTGTACCATTTTAGGATTTGTTCAGTAACCTGTAAACATGGTCCAAATGCAGGGGTGCCTGAAGGTTGCTCAGGGACGAGATATGTGATCTCAATACATGTGGTGGGAGCATCATAACTCAGTTTGAGAAAAAGGAAGCACCGAAGATTGTTGAATAAGATTGTTGCTACTTATAGTTTATAGGTTTTGCCTAATAGTCTATTGAGTAATGCAGAAAACTGATTTCTGCTAATCAAATAAGTTTGTTGTTTTAAAGTAATACAGTTACTTTAAGCTACCTCATAAGTAGGTGTTATCATGGTTAGAGACACAAGAGTTAAAAAACCTGCCTGTTATTTATCTATTTATTTATTTAAGGACAACTCCAGTTTTAATACCAGACATTTTATCACTGTAATTACCAAGGTATTGAGATTGAAATTTGTGACTTAAATTCAGAATAAATTGAGTAAGGATTCAAAGTTAATTTCCTTGACTTTATTGTTTGAGTGATAGCAGTATGGATTTTGTTCTGTTATATATCAGTAGTGACCAGAAGAATTATTGGCTTAATGGTTTTGTGCCAAAGATTGTGTGTGAAAAAAAACTACTGGTCTCAGATTAATGGATTTCAAAAAGACTTGGAGCATAGAGAGAATATATTCTGGTCTTTGGGAATTCCTTACTTTATGATGGGGCTATCTTTAAAGTTCAGAGGGAAACAAAGGTAAACCCAGTTCTGGTTCCAGCAAGTATTGTCCTTTTTGAGTCTTTTTCTTCATAATTTATTCTAAATTTAGAGACAGTCAATTGAAGCTAAAAACTAGTATAATTCTAAACCAAGAAATGCAACCAGTTAAAAAAGCTATTAATATGAATTTGGCCATAAATATGATTTATATTTTTAGATAAAAAATAAATAAATAATGCCTAATACTTCATATCCTGTAGTCTTTACACATTACGCAGAAAAGATTACCCTGTAAAGCTGAAGGACTGCAGGATTTGGCTGGTGTGTGGTAGCAGTGTCAGAATTAATATTAAAAAGCGATAGCTATATCTATACTGGAGGCTGAAAGACTGATACCAAACAGATGGAAATCTGATGTTCCTAATGCACTGACTGAGAGAGCTGTCCCCAAAGGCACTGATGGAAACTGACATTTTAGACCAAATGTGAAGAATAAAATAACATCAAATTCTATCTGCAAGGTGACTGCATATCTTTTTCTACAAATCTTTTAAAGATGATAGCTTAGCATATTGGGTTCATAAGTACCTTCTCCCACTATCTTGGACAGCAAAACTAGCCTTTAAATTGGATCTCAATTGGCTCATTGTGACCTTTGGTTTTTGACTAATATATTCCTATTTAGCCTGTTTCTTTAAAGTGGAACATGTTTCATTTAAGTTCTATGAGCTTTAGTAAAAAGAGGTATCACATAGGATCAACCTGCTTGACCTATGAAAGTATAATGATATAGCAGCTGAGGCTTTGGCTCACTGCCTTAAGAGGGATTATTGCACTAGTTTTAATATAAGAAAAAGATTTGGCCCATCATTTGGTACCATTGGCAAAACTCTTAATGCACATGTATTACAGTACTTGTGCTCTGAATAATTGACTTGTATCTAAAAACACTTATGTTTCTCCTTTGGTCTGAAACTGCTTGTAGAATGCAGGGATGAGTGTTAAAAGGGAATGATTATTTTCAGTATGGTAAATTTTAACTTCGCAAGCACAAAATTAATCTTAGGTTGAAGTTAAACATTACAGTTAGACGATACTGAGGGCACTTAAAAAGTAAATACCTGCACATTAAAACTCATTAACTTGTGCCAAGTGTCCTCTGAGCATCTCAAAGTTAAGCCACTTAAAGTGAGGTTTAACTCTAGGGTAATTTCAGTCTGCTTCATGGAGATAAAACAAGCTCTTTGCAGTTTTCAAGCATCCCAGGATGGACCAGTCTCAGTCTCTCTCCCCACAACTCAGAGCAGGGATAGATCATAGGGCTAAGTACAGACATTTGGAGGAGTTAGGGAGAGCTTAAATCAATTCAAACTAGCTGCCCAATGTCAGATAAGTCAGGACGGGGGGGCTTAATAGGGACTGGAGGTCTGCTGGGGGATGGGGGAAAATGCAACCCATGAGGGGTAGGGGAAGGTGTGACCCACAGGTCAGGTACAGGGGTAGGTACTACATAGATCCAGGTTTATCTTAAACAGGTTCTGCAATTTTAAGGCCAGTTTGTGTGCGTGGAACCTCTGTACAGTTACAAATTTTGTCTGATTGGCGAGCACTAGGACTGGCTCTGTAAGTGTAAGGTCAGCAATGGGACAAGCTAAGTTTAAATGGGTGGCCATTTTAAACTTGATTTAACTTCCCCAAGGCTAAGTGCAGGCAGTCAAAAAGCCCAGGGCTGAGTTAATTCAATCTTTGTAGGTTAGCGTGAGCTGCAAAATTGAACCGATAAGCAAACGATCACTTCTGATTAAGGAAATGCAGCCACATGCCTGCAGTGGCTCAAGCCAGAAGCTGTGGGCAGGGCACTAGAGCATGCCTGCCAGCCACTGCCAAAGGGAAGGGGAGAGAGAAGCCCTCCAAGACCCAACCCCCCCACCCCTACTGGAGTGGAGGGGGCATAGCCAGGCTCTAGCCCATGCTCTGCCTGGCTGGGTGGGAGGGGGTGCTGCCAGGCTAAGGAGGGGTGCTGGGTGGGGTAAAAGGTAGTGGCATTGGAATTCATAAAAACTTGAACAAGAATAGTTATTTCTCTGAAGAACTATAAACTGAAGAACTGTAAACACAGCTCCTCTGTGTTTGCTTCTTCTCCCTGCTGCCTCTGAGGGCAGGGCAGGTCTGTACTTGGTGAAAGGAGATTTAACACTCCTCCCTGGCCCCAGACACCAGCTGGGGTTTGCCTGAGGGGTGGCAGAGCAGTGAGTCAGCCAGTGAGCCAGCTCTCACTGCTCCAGCTAGGGAGCAGAGAGGCAGGGCCAGCCCTACTCTTTGGAGCAGACAGCACAGCACAGCACAGCCCAGGCCTGCCAAGCATGCTGGGATGCTAGGGGACTGTGATTTAACTTGAACAAAGAAGAGGTCTGGGAAAGAAATTTCATAAACTGCTTTGACCTAAATCAGTTAAGTCTGATTCTACATTCAGCCAGGTTTATCTTAAACCAGTGTCAGCCATTTTGAAATGGATATATATGCACTGAACTTCTGTTCTGTTACAGGTTTAAACCAGTTTCTGATCACTTAAGCTGGTTTATGTGTAACTTCTGTCCCTAGGGCAAATGTCCATATTTAGCCCTGGTGTCCTGACTCCTAGCTATGCCCCTGCTCCCCAGCCCTCTAGTGGCATGTCAGAGAGCTGCAAGCAAGAAATGGTATTAATCTGTATGTAATGTGCAATTGCTCATAACGCATTTTAACTTTAACACTGTTAAATGTTCCTCATACTTAGTATGATTTAAGTGTAACATGTAAATTTACCTTTAATCTCATACTATTTAGATGTAAATTAAAGGGTATAAAATAGGGTTTGTTCCACTGTTGCCTGACACTTTTTTCTTAGTAACTTTTGCCTTTGCTAGGTTTTACCCTCTAACTTCTTTCCTTATCCTGTTGGTGCCTTCCTTCAATAATTCTGTATAGCTAACAAATGTGCAGCATCTCTCCCAGAAGATAGCCATAATTTAGTACTAAAAGCTTTACGAACCTACTTTATTTGTTTGTCTCACTTATCCGAACACCTCTGAAAAAGTGGAAAAATGAGGAAGGGCCAGATTCTCCCATCCTATACACTGAGTGAGATCCTGGAATACTGACGTTACTGGTAGTTTTGTCATTGATTTTAATGAAGCTTAGATTTCACTCTTCAAGTAGTATATGGTGAGGAGTCCCATTAATTTAATTGGGACTACACACTGTTTTTTTGTGACTATTAAAATACTAATCAGCTGAAGATTGACAAAGTTGACCTCAAGAGGAACATGTGGTGTAAACTAATGACACTTTATTTGAAAGATGAATTTTGGTTTCATGATAAAATGTTATCGTCTTGATGCAAACCAGTAACATGCTGATAATGGCAGTACATTCCTTTCTTAATAGTTTTGTTTTTGTTCTCTTTTCTAACAATTTTCATTTTGTAACTCTCCAAAAGGAATATCCATCATAGCCATATCCCTGGCTACCATAATCTCATATTGTTAGTTTTAAGATTAAAATAGCAAGTTTGTAGATTGTAAGGCTGTGGACAGATGTAACTCTGAATCATTCTAAAAAGGGAAGGAGATATACCACTCAGGAGAATGAATCAGCTAAATAGTGTCTGTCCCTCCCTGCTCCCCAAGTTACTTAGATAAGGTTCTCAGCATGGCTTTTGACAGGTGAACAAGTGTACAAGAATTTTCAATCATGTTTAGAAATGTTCGCTAAAACATAATAGAAATGCACACTTTCAAATTTTTCTCACATGAATAAAAGAGTAGGAAATGGAACACCAAGGTAGTAAGTAAAATACTGTATTTGGAACTGAGTTTTATAATTGTTTTAGGGTTATTAATACACATTATGCATTTCCAAACCATAAAGCTAAGTATGTATTTAAACAATGCGAATAACTAAATGTTAACATTGTTTTAATCAGTACAAAGGGATGAAATGTTACAAATGAATAATATGTCTGATTAGTTTTCTGCATCCCTAATAAAAACAAAAATCCTGTGACCAACCACAACTAACCAATAGAACCCAAGTTTGAACTCTTGAATCCAATGTTCAGAGAATTGATGATACCTTATCTCTCCATGGGGAAAGCAAACCAAAACACCATCCCACCCACCACAAAATAATCCAAGGAATTTCACATAACAGAAGTGAGAAACTGACTCCCTGTATTTGGTTTTACAAGAGCACAAACACAGACTATTCACTGTGAATTATTTTTTTAAAAATAGAAATGAATAGAGAGGTGCCTAGAAAAATGCAGCACGGGGATATTTTTTCCAGTCTGTGCCAGTGGTGGAAGTGCAGAATAGGTGATGCTACGAAAGGTATCCCAATGCTGGGGATTGATAAGAAGCAACATGGATCCCACCTGTCAGAGAGGTTCCTCCTCTATGCTTTCCCCAATATAATGACATAACATCTAGGTCCTGACTGTGCAGTTGTTTACAGCTGTCAGCTGCTGATTCTGAAAGATATGAAGCAAATATTTCCATGTATTTGTTTGCAATCACCTCTGTTTTACAATTTTCTGCTGTGTTACCTTAACCAGGATAATACATCAATTCTACTGTCAACATTATCCATGCAAGGAAAAAACCTCTGTATCTAACTTTCTATATAATATAAAGAAAGCTATATAATATATAGTTTGCTACAAGACTAGGTCTGAAAGTTATTGTATATTGGGGCTGTCTTCATGGGAAAGTTATGATATAAACTGAGGTGTTAATATGTCATTATATGGTTACAACTCCCTGTGTGGATTCTTATTTTAGTAGAAGAATACTTTTTGGGTTTAAAGTTACAACCTTTTCCTCACCTATACTAAACTGAACTAAGCAAGTTGCTGTTTTTTCACTACAAGAGCAGTAAACTGATGTAACTGTCTTGGAAAAACTGGTAGAAGTTTCCCATTTAGAGAAGGCCTTAGAATGAGAATTCAGTGGGAAGCTCTTGCTGAATACAGACAAAGTGAGATTTGTTGGGGTTCACTCTATTTGTAATTTAGCTCTAACTATTTCAATCTTGATGCTGCAGCCTTTCTGAGATATTTTTTATTCTGCCTTCAGGAATCAGTCCACATCATGAATGAGCAGCCAACATATTTCCAAGTTGTAAATTGGAACATATTTTGAGTTATGTGGGAGCTCCACAAATGCCCCCCTAAACCCACAAAACCGAATTCCTTCCCTTTTCTGTAACTTTGAAAACAGTCAAATTGATTTAAACCAAATTCAGGTTTAAAAAAGGGCTGGCCCTCTGACATCTTATTTGCCATGTTTTACCCTGCAGCAGATTTTACAGCTGACTTATAAACTCTGGGAAAATAGAGTTTATATTGGAAACAATGACAGGCCATGAAGTACTGCAGTGCTAGCAACTACCGCCATCATCCCAAAGGGCCTACCATGCAAGATGATAAATTGTGACCGACTTCATGAGGTCATGAAGTAAAAAATGTGGAATTTCAGAAACTGATTTGGATTAATAGGGAAGAACATAATAAAATAAATGCATCCTGCATGCTTATATTGTTTAATAGAAATACAAAATGCAAATTAAATCTGAGGCCCATAAGGGTAAATAGTATAGCAGTAGTATAAGTCCTTGGCCTTCTGATAGTGAAGAAACCAGAAATAATTGACTGGGCTCAATCAAACATAATGTTTCTTTTTCTCAGTAATAGAATGTAAATATTTGTACCTTTTGTGAATGATTTTTTTACAGGATATTTTAAGCACATTTTTACTTTTTTATTGTATTCTCTTAAACCTGCAATGCACTGCGTTTCTTTTTGTTTTTACTGAATTCTGCTTTCTTTTTCATGACAGTACCTTTTCAGATATGGAATCCTTATTTCACTCTATAATGACTTTCTTTTGTCATGTGATACCCTGTAATGAACATTATGGTTAATGATGTTTCTTTTTTCTTTAATGGCTATTCCTTGGTTCATCCTGTTACCATCCACTATAGCCACCTATTCACAACATTGTGATGATCCCTGTTCACCACCTGGTAAAGACATTCTGCCTGCAGTGATTCTGAATAAATGTGTGTGTTTGTGTCTGCTCTGCTTAACTAAGATAACAAAAGGATGGGATATAGCTGAGTGCCAGCCAGCAGTAACAGAGTTTACTTGCTAACACCCGAATCTAGCTGAGTAAAATGTCTGAAGTTAATTACAGTAGAATCCTCTTAATTTTCACATTCAGGTCAATATATATGTCGATTAAGAGATTGCCACAATCAGCATATTCCCAGGATTCTCTGATAACGATGAGACATTAATTTTTATTTATTCATGACCTCAAAAAATAAGCATTGTACAAATCCTTTAAAATGTTTTAAAACATTTAAGGCTAAGGAAAGATCAGAGTCCTTAGCAGACTATGGAAAACTGAAATTGAACAAAAGATAAACCTTTAAACAACTGTAGGTAATATAGATGACTTCCTGTTCTAGCAAACTTTGAACAATTAGGGCCTTATCTGATTCCCAGTGAAGCTAGTGAAACCATTTCAGTGGGTTTTGTATTATGTCCTAAAACCAGTTATCTGCTTTGTACTGTCTGTGCTAAATATGTGTGCACAAAAGCGTGGATCCAGGAGGGTGAACTAGTGCACTGTATCCCACTTCCCCGCCAGTTGGCCGTGGAGAGTTCCAATCTCAGCTTCCAGATGCATCCATGGTAAGCTCATTACATGGGCAAAGTGAGCTCTGTACCACTCCCACATCCTTATTACTGTCCTGGATCTGTTACTGCATGCACACATGTGCACACATACATGCACATACAAGTGCAGTAGCCCACTGTGACCCAAAACACTAGTACTTGAAGATGCTTAGCACTTTGTCACTTTTGAATCCATTTCCAGGTTCTGACAAGTATCCCAATTAAGAAAACAAGTTTTGGGTAAATTAAGTAGATTCTACTGCAATGTAGCTACATTTTTTTCTGCTTGCAATTCATTTTGGATGAAATGCTTTTGTCTGCTTTCATTTGAGGTTTCCTCTAAAGACCTCACCTTGGTATAATTACTGAGGGCTCGTGGCAGAAGGGGCAAGTAATTTAACAAGCGAAGATTTATTCTGTGAATTCTAGATTTCATATTTACATTTTAAATATCTATGAAATAGCATTTATGGGAAATGTAGCATACAAGGTTTTTTCACATCAGTTTTATACCAGTGTAATTCACTGATGTATCCCCAAGTTTTTTTTTTCCTGACTCACATTGCTATAAACGTGAGGAAAATTAAGCTTGTAGATTTAGAACCTGAGCCATGAGGAATCGTAAGTGGAATGGAGTTGGGTGTCAGTATTTCATAGATTTCATAGACATTAGGGCTGAAAGGGACCTCTTAAGATCACTGGGTCCCATCATGCCCCAGGGGCAGGAAGTCAGCTAGGGTCAAAGGATCCCAGCAAAATAAGCATCCAAATGTTTCTTAAAAGTGCCCAGAGTAGGTGCTTGCACTGCCTCTGGGGGAAGTCTGTTCCAGGCCTCGGGGGCTCAGACAGTAAAAAAGTTTTTCCTTATGTCCAGCCTAAAATGGTCTTGCAGGAGTTTGTGACCATTGGACCTTGTCATCCCTTGGGGTGCTCTGGTGAACAGTATTGGGAGAGGGTATATGTATTAAGCCTGCTGTATACAAAAAGGGTTGAGGTGGGATGGGGGCATCTTTATTTTTTTTCTTTTGGTCCTTACAACATTGGAGTCTAATCAGAACTTAAAGGTTTCTTCATAGACAGCTAGTGATCTTGTGAGCCTTAGACAAGATGTGAGCTTTGAAGTTGAAATAATACTTTCTCTGTCATGTCAAACACCACATTTGACTAAAAGCTATCTTAGTTTTAAGATCACTAGTGTGAGGCATTTATATTTTATCTGAGATGACAAATTCTACAAGTCTTCACATGATGTACCTTGTCATTATCAATGAATTAGATTATATCTCATAAATCCAACTTTACACCAGATAATTACCTTCATTTATAATTTCATGAAATACATTGTTGTCAAAACATATAATTGAAGAAAAACTCCACTGTCATTAAGTAAACCTTTTACATCAGTTGAAATATGTTAAATATGTTTGCATTTAAATACTTGAAAGTGAAAGGACCGATTTTAGTCTACAGTTTAATTTTTGGTATTGTTACTAAAATTGGAAATTTGCACAGACAAATTAATTAATCACTTTTTGGTGTGCTCTGTGCAGCAATAGACAACGACACAAACTCTGAAATATAACCAGCTATGTTTAGGTTACTACTGAATGTTATATTATGCAAAATGTATATTTAAAAATGCTATTGAACCTGGTATCAGTTTAGATAAGGAATAAGGGTTAATCTATTCTCAGAACTTTGCCTAAAACTTTTATTACAGCCTTCTCATACTTTGAAGAAATTCTGAGGTCTTCAGCAAAGTGCTTTGGTACCCAAACATATACAGAGTAGATATATTGAGGGGTTTCTCAAAGTCCAGCACTGGTTGAAGAGCTAATGGGGTTTTCATCAACTTTGAAGTTTTTTTATATAGTTAAACTGTGTTAATGCAAGTACCTTACAAGACACAAGTGCACTTTTCAAATCAATCAGAAGGGAAATTATAAGCCAAAAAGAATTCAGAATTGAAGAAATGAGTTGGTTCCTATGGGTACAAGAGATAATTCTGTTCTTGTGTTTTGGACCAAATTGCTATTTCTGCAACAATGATGCCAGAGAGCTACAAACAAAGCATTATAGTAATCCAGTTTGGATGTAATAAGCATGAAAACCAGTTTCTAAATCCATGGGGGATTTTGTGGGATTTAATCCTTACAACTTTTCTTAAAGGATAAAAAAGCTATTTTAACCATATTTTAATGTGTTTATCAAGGAAAATCCAAACAAACTCCCAAATTTCTTAAAGATGTATAAAATAGGTATCAAAGAATTACTCCTAAATAATTCAGTTGGGTTTTGGTTAGATAAGGCTTTACTGCAACATAATGTATAAAAACCTTCCGTTTGACTGGGATTAAGCTGCAGCCAGCTGGAAATCATCCAATTTTAAACATCTGCAAAACATTTTTTTGCAAGTGAGAAACTGCCTGATTAGGGTCAGATCAAAAAAGATAGGTGAAACTTGCTATTATTCTCAGAGCTGTGAAAAAAATAAAATGTAGAAACCAGTACAACTAAGTTTGCAATGAATTAGAAGGCCGTCTTCATTGCAGTAGCAAACAATAGACTCAAAGAACTAACTACCATGTAATATTCCTGCTTGAGAAAACAGCCTTACAGAAACCTAGGTACATGAGTAATTCATGCATGTGAATAGTCTTATTGAACTGCAGTTAATCATGTATGTAATGTTTTGCATAGGTCTAGGAACTCATAGGATCAGGACGAAATTGCACAAAGACTGAAAGAGAAATGAAATTAAAAGATACGCAAAACTGTGATTTAAAGAAAGGGTAGAAAATGTCAAAAAAAAATCCTCTACACTACTGATTGCATGCTCTCTTCAAACAAATTTTAGGTACAAATTTTGCTGTGTTCCAACTGACTAGATATTTTGGCTTTAAATTATGTTAAGAAAAGAATACATAGTTTTGTTTTAGCCTCAGTTTGTGAAGTGTTCACTAAACCAATATGAAGGGAAATTTCACAGTTGACATGTCCTTGACAACCTTTCTGATTCTGTAAAAACTCTATGAAGTTTAGAGTCAAGAGTCTAGCACTGGTGAATCTGGTGAGTCTCAATGGTGTCTCTCATCCTAGCAGGTTTGGTGACTGATCACAATTGAGAGAGTAACACTTTCAAATTCACTTTGTTACCAACTCAGCTACGAAACCGGCTACCGTAACTTTTTAACCCCCATCTGAGATAACCATTGCTCTGAATATCTGAAGCAGAAGGGAGGAGCGTTCTAAATCCATATTTAGAGACTAAACAAGTGACCTGATTTTCAAAACAGCCAGCAACCTAGTAGTTCATATTGAAACCACTGGCTATTATTTATTGTGTTATATTCCATGCAGGGAATAGACTTATCCTCATTAGAGAGATGAGGGAAACAGATGTCCATATATATTTAATGGTTAGTAATATATTTTATCACCTTATAATGAGTAAAAAAAGCATATTGTTAGCACATTTTTAAATCACATTTTTTTGGTGTTTTGCTAAAGAGAGGAAAAGCCTGTACGTGATAGCAGAGGGCAGTTCATCCAGTTTGACTAAATTAGGTTCCAGAAGTATTCTAATAAAATACCAATAGATTCTATCTTTCTTGATGAAGAAGAGACTTCTAAATAAAATAAAATGCCTAAACTGCTTCATGAGAATTTGCATTCTGTCAGTCATGCTTAGGAACGCAAGAAGCATACTAATTCACTGTATGTGGCCACCTTTCTCTGCATGTTCTCTGCATCTTCATCTCTGCTTTTCACACTGGATTTCTACTCATTCCTTTACTTCATGTGCATTTTGTTCTAATAGGAAAAAAGCAACTTGATATTGGAGAGGGTCAGGGGAAAGCTGAGAGCAAGGACCTTTTTACAGTTCTTAGTATATCTGGCATGGTGTTTTGATTATATTAAATTGCATATTTGCTGCTAAAATGGCTTTTAAAATGACAGAGAATGTAACAAAAGGTAAATAATTATTTCTGTAAATAGGAAGAATGGCCAGAATTGTGTCAAGAGCATCTGCATATAGTGCGAGCTATAGTGAAATGTGCAAGAGGGGGTTGCACAAAATCTGATTTTGCAAATGTCATCAAAGTGTCTTCTCAAATTCTTCTCCCACTCCCTCCCCTTTCTTTTTACTTTTTTTAACTTGAAGCAGCATTTGTAGCTTCTCCCCAGTAGTAAAATTGAGACTTTTTGCCAAGCATCATTTAACATGCAATCTTCAAAAAGGATCTTGATGCCTACCTTGCGGGGGTCATCAGATCCCAGCAGTCTGTCCTGCCCAAGTGCAGGGGCGCTGGACCCGATGATCTGTAAGGTCCCTTCCAGCCCCTGACAACTACAAAAATATGAAACAAATTTGTGCTGCTACTTTGTGTTGCACTGCATGCCCCTGCTCATGTGGTTTGCAGCAGGACACAGCTGCTCATTGCAGGTCTAGGCAGATGGTAGCCCGCACACTGAAGCATCCTGTGCCCCAGTCAACCAGGGAGTGACACTTGGAAATGGGGGAGTAGGCAGTTGAGGGCTGCCTGCTCCCCTATCTGTGTGTGCTGTGGAGCTCCTGCACCGAGGTATGTGGAAACAAGGGAGCAGCCAGCCCCGGGCTGCCTGCTGTCCTGTCTCAAGACACAGCACATCCCAACCGTGGAGCTGGCTGGGGCGCAGGGTGCCTCAGTGTGGGAACTTTGAGCATAGAGACAGGAGAGTCTCTCTCCACTGCTTGCTCTCCCATCTCTGCCTTTGTCCCAGCTTATTTTGGTGTGCTCTATCTTGCTTTTTTCTCATGGTAGCAAATCCCAGTAGCAAATTTTCCCCCAGCACTGCAAACTAGCAGTTTAATGTGCAACATACACACAGACTGCATGTGCCTGCACATCTAGATCTTGTCATATAGTTCATTTCCACAGCATCATGTTTGCTATGAAGCTATTTTGAATTAAGGGCCAGAGCCTGATTCTAAATTGAGGGAAGGAGAGTTTACATTAATTTAGCTGTGTAAATTATATGTATTCAGTTAAAGATTTCTTTATACTACTAGGCTAGTGTTATCAGTGCAAATGGCAAGACACCACTACAGATGTTTGCCAAATTTCTGTGGATATTTTGCTTAAATAGAGACAGATAAGGTATGGGGGGGGTGATAAGAAAAAAAATCTAAGATGAGTACTAAGCATTTGAGAGAATTAGTCATGGTGATTCATTAAAAGAAAATCACTGGGTCTCAATATAGGTGCAAACAAGAAGTTTGGCAAAGAAAGCAAATACTTCGGAGAACTGTTTAAGCTTAAAATGCCCTTTTAATGATCTAATTTGCCACAGAGCATAATACAGTTCAGTGCAAAAAGCAGAGAGAGATTGCTAATGTCTGTACAACCACCTGATGTATGTGTAACTTATTGAATTTGTCTATGAATGGCATCTTACAATGCAACACACAAATAAACAATCTAACCTTTTTTCTACTCAAATTTATAGACTCAAAATTATAGAAAGTTCCCCATGGCTTTTATGTGACATGTTTTAGATTAATTCACTAGTAACAAGCTTATTGTATCAGAAAAAAATGAGGTAGCTTATTTCCAGAGCTTTGTACACTTGGTGGGAGCACTACTAGAAAATAACTTCCTATTGTTGCCAGCAGAAAAGTTGTTTCAAACCTGCACTTTGCCTGTCTTGTAACCTGTATGTTCATGTGCATCTGATTTCTGATTGCTGATAAGGTTTGTGCTTCTGAATCATGAATGCTGCAGTTAGAAATGGTGGTAAACAGGTTTGTATTTAATTATAATTACGGAAATATTTATATAATAAAATTAAATGTTAAAGAGATGGTGGTAAACAGGGATATGGTACCCAGCTTGCCATAATAGGAAACGATGATGATGTATCTAATTAACTTGAAAAGAGCAGAAGCAGGCCTATGATTTCAGAGGGACATAACAATCCCATCTATGATTTAACTTCAACTATGTCAAGTAAAACACAGAAAAGAATGCCAGACAGAGGGAGAAATCATTTAGCTTGTCCTTTCATTTGAAGTATGGAGGACAAGTATCTGAGCTGAATTTCTGTCCATCTAAAATGTAAAGGGCTATACATCTGCTCACACAGCAGATTTTAAGTAAATCTAAAACACTTTGTCTCTTTCTTAAAAAGTGCTTTGATATGGATAATAAGCTAATGCAAGTTTACTGGAGAGACTAAGGGCTTGTCTGTCTGGGGAAATCAGTGCATAGTAAATGAGCAGATTAATTCACAGTGCACGAGCTACACCAGCTCCACAGGTGCGTCCTCCAGGGCTAAGTACAGACACCCAAAAAGCCTGAGGCTGAATCGATTTGGTCTTTGCAGGTTAGTCTAAACTGCAGAGATTAAATTGAGAAACAACTGAATGCACATTTACTTTTGATTCAGGGAATGCAGCCACATGCCTGCAGCCACATGGCTCAGGCCAGAAGGTAGGAAATCCTGGTGCATGGCTTTCTCTCATATAGGCAGCATGGGTTATGTGTTCACTTCCTCTTCCTCTTCCTGCTACCCCTGAGATCTCTGGCATTTGCAGTCCAGAATCACAGCAATGATGATGTGTCTGACTTGAAAAGAACAGAAGCAGGCCTAGGATTTCAGATGGACATAATAATCCCATCTCTGATTTACTTTCAGGGTTGCTCATCACTTTCTGTTCCTGCTTCCAGGTGCCTCTGGGATTTGTAGTCCACAGTTGCAGCCAACAGTAACTTTCAGTAAGGTTAGGGGGTAGAACAGCTCTGTACTCAGGAGAAGATGGGTTTAACCCTCCTCCCTGGCCCCAGACCCCAGCCAAGCTTTGCCTGTGGGGGCAGTCCCTGCCTCCCACCAACCACCTCTTCTCTGCTGAAGCAGACAGTACATTCCAGCCCAGGGTTACAAAGCATGCTGGGATGCTGGGGGACTCTGATTTAACTTAAACCAGGAAGGGGTCTGGGACAGAAGTTTCACAAATTGTTTGGATCCAAATCAGTTAAACCTGGCTGAATGTAATATCAGACTTATCTTAAACTAGTTTCAGCCATGTTGAAACTGGGTTATGTGCACTTAACTTCTAGGTTTAAACCAGTTTCTGATCACTTAAACCAGTTTATGAGTACCTTCTGTCCCTAGCCCAGGTGTTCAACTGTGTTCTTAGTGCTACAAACTTACTTTTCTCTGCACTATTGCTCTCAAACATGACATGCTTCTGCACACATGTTAACCTTCTGATTGGGCACAGTCTAATTGCATTGGGGCAGTAGTGGGGTGGGTGCAAGTGACAGTGCCATTCAGTCCACTTCGTCCATTTCAAAGATGCAGCAACATTGCTTTTGGTTGAAAACAAAGGGGTGGCAGTGAGTGCATGGCAGGGTGACGTATTTAGGGGCCCTGCTGGTGGGCATGGTAAGTTTATCTTCTAGACTGCCAAACATTTCTGAAATTGAATATTATGTGAAATTGCTAGTATCTTGTAAATTCCTATCCCACCTTCCCAAGGACAAAACTTCTCTATAGAAAAGTTTAATATAAGAGTCTGTTATAAGTCCTCTGTGTGTGTGTGTACGTGTACACACATGAAGGAGCTATGTACATTTGGGATTTTCTAAATGTTAATTCATTCATCACAGGCACATATATCTGTTCCTGTGCTCTCTCTGGGAATGATTCACTGTGTCTACACTGTTGCTAAGGCCCAGCAATTTCCTGAACAGTGTCAGACTAAGGCAGAAGCCTTAGGAGGATGTATGAAGTGAAGTCTGGGACAGATGCAGCAATGAATTAGACAAAATAACAGATTATTCTGAGACTGAAGCACTTGAGAGGAAGGCTATAGACTGGAGACTGCGGGGAAGACAAAAGTCTGTCTCCTAGGGTCTGTGTCTGAGCAAGGGTTTGGGCTGAAAGGAAGAAAAACTGAGATGACAAATATTTGGTGGAACCAAATCCAGATTTATTCTGAAACCACCAAGGCACCAGAAGAGGGGTATGACTTGTAGACAGTGTAAAGAGGCTGAGCTAGGGCCTTGTTACATGGTAATTTAGGGTAGCTCCTGGAGCATTTAAAATGTGAATTAGCACCTGATACTGAACCTCAAAGCCAGGTAAGGTGTCCCAAGAACAGGACGGGGGAAGCAGAGGAGCCCCTGGGAGGAGGGGGGAAGCCCCAAAGTGGGTGAGGATTCTTCCTTTTCAGTACTCCAGGCCCCTGGTAGCCTGAAGTGTGACTGCTCCAACCAAACTGAAGATAGCACTAACATTGATCAACATTTGTGTGGCTTATAGTGTAAAGTATAACAAGGCCCTTCTTTACCAAGGCCTGTGCCACTCTGGTAATTGCACACATTGCCTGAAAAATATTTATGACCTAACATTTCACAGGAAGGAAAGTTTCAACTTTAAACTTCTGAGCAAAAATCATTAATATTCAGGAGCTCCACTTTTGTTTAATAAGTTAGCATAATTTATGTTGTACATAAACAAATAAAACAGAATAACTTTAACCTCTGGATTAATCTGTCTTCAAATATCTTTTGTTTTAACCATCAGGAAAATCTGTTAACAAGCTCAGCAAAGAACCACTGCGAATTGTTTATGAGACTGTGGAAGAATCCACAGATTGGATCTATGGCTTTATTTCTTTTCTGACTGACATCATATGGAATGATGATGATGACAGTGATGAAGGTATTTGTGATATACAGATTTGTGTAACTGCTCTAACTGCTGCTTTACATGGATTATGTTGGTTTATTCAATTTTTAAACTCATAGTCAAAAAGGTAGGACAAAACAAAGACTGAACACTCTTGCTAATACAGCACCAACCACATACAACAATCAGTAAATTGGTCTCTCTGTTAGCTTTCATCTTGTATTTAATGTCTTATTACAGAGAAGATGTCAGAATTACATATTACCATTAGTGTGTCTCGACGTAAAGAATGCTAATTTATAAAAGACTTCAAAGCCACAATAGAAACACACACCAGCATGCAGCAGCTATTAGAGTACAACATTTCTCTTGAGTCTGTAAGTATGGAAGCATCTAAAGAACAGAGTTAAAATATATAAGCAATACAGGAGACATCTTAGAACCCTTTTTGAGGAGGGGGCTATTTAGCTCTTTAATGGGACAGAAGAAGAACTTAGTTTGGTTTGTTTAAAATTATGGTTTTGCCATTTTGCTAGCATGTATCAACTGATGGACTCATCAAGTAAGCAAAACCAAACATCCAGCAGTTAAAGTCTAATTTTACAGTTGTAAAAGAGCCATGTCTTTTCATAGTCAATTTTCAGTATGACTGTGTGTAATAGTGGTGGATGGCTACTTCATGTTATATTTATCATTTTGCATTCTTGCTTGAAATCAAGCACAATGATCATAGCACTGATGTTTTCCTTTCGTATCCATAGGCTTCATATGGCATTCTACCACAACCAAAAAGATTAAGACCTAACACGAACTGAAACTGAATTGTTCACTTACTTTATTCATAATCCAGAAGTAGCTCTCATTTTCTACCACTGCTTATAAATATATTTAGTGCTGTTCTTTAGATCCTTCCCTCTTTACAGATTTCATGGGCTTTCCTATTACCATTGAATATAGATACTAACACCTGTATCAATATGTTTGCCTTTTATTTGGGGACTCTATTCTTAGATGTCATTTACAACCAGTATAAGGCCAATTGCCACTGAGAAACAAAAAGGACATAATGTTGCTCCTTTGCTTAACTAGTGAATGTTTTCACTCTGTTTTTTTTTCACAGGAGGCTTGGGAGATGCTCAGCCATCTCAGCTTCCATTTTCTCAGACAGAAGCATAGTCAGCACCTCTTAAGAGTTTCAGGAGGGACTTTGCATCTCACCGAAGCTTTTAAAATGTCTTGTGTATGGATCAATTCTGGTGTGAGCAACTTTGATCCCATAGGACTTCTATACACTCTAGTTGACAGTAGTGCTGAACTCTTCTTTGCAATGCTTAACACCATTTCATATGTAGAGCTAAGGCATCATCAGCCCTGTAGTTGATTGCTCCTGCTCACAGTGAAGTCAATAGAACTTTTGCTGTTGACTTCACTGAAAGTATGAAAGTATTATTAGGCTTCTTTTCCTTCTGAGTGTTGTAAGTAATGATTCAAAATTAAAAACTGGACCAATTCTTTGTGGCTAATTAAAAGGGAACCCTTGTGCCCATTTTAATGTGGTAATAAGTGTACAACTAAAGTTTGTGTCAGTACGTGTTTATGTGTTTCAAATAAGACTGTAAAGAACATTTTGGAAGTTTTGCTTTGGTAACATTTAAACTTTTCATAGTATCCTCTTGAAAGTCTACACAGAAGCAGAAATGCATAAGCTCAAAATCTCAGAAAAGAGCTCTAGTTATTCAGTACGTTACAAACATAAAGTTTAAATGCATATGAAAATTAAATAAATCTACATGGGAAAAAATACTGTCAGTGCTTTATTATGCCACCTGTTATCTGAGTATCATTTTTTCTGTCTTGGTTTAGGTGAAGTGGAACCGCCGTTGAAAAAAAAAGGTGTGTTATTTGCATGTTTATAACGGATAAATGCTTTGATATATTATGTACGTGTTAGGAAGAAATTACTGAGCTTATTCAACTGCTTCTGTCTCTCATAATGTGTCATTCAATTAATAGTGATTGGTGCATTTATATCAAAATTATTTAATGGACAAATTAAAATAAGTTCGCAGCACTCGTTGTTGCTGTGGGGAGAAGTGTTAATTGTTTCATTATTATACTGCAAATCTGAAAAATCTGAATAAACTGACAGCATTACTACAGTATCATAATATATGTGTGTGTGTGTATACGTACAGGAAACCCTCACTGTTCGTCGGTTTGGCATTTGCTGTTTCAAATATTTGTGAATGCCGAGCCCGTTTCTTAGATACACTTAAAGGAGGTCCTCGGGAGCTCCGCGCTTGCCGCTGCCGGGCTCCCGCCATTGCCACTGGGCTCCCACTGCTGCTGCCGCACTTCTGCCATCACCAGAGCAGCTGTGCCCTCCCCCCCCCGGCTCCTGAGGGCACTGAGTTAATGTACGCAGTGCCTTATTCATGGATTTCCCCATTCATGGGGGATACAAGAATGTATCCCCTGCGAATGGCGAGGGTTGCCTGTATATATAATATCTTCCATATCTGCTTATGGAAGTCTGATTAATGTCAGCTTGAGTTACATGCTCATCTCAGAAGAACAGACCCACCTTAAGAAGCAGCTATAATATAGAAATATTCATCATTTGCCTTATGTTGTTAGAAGCCTAAAGCTTCTATTTCTTTTTTAAAAAATGATTAAGTTGGTATAAGATTTTTATAGAGAACAGGGATGAAACATATAGAATTGTAATATAAAGCTCCCTAAATACAAATATTGGCATTCAGGAACTTAAAACTTAAATTCAGCTTCTTTTACAAAGAAAGGAAGACTTGGGATACTGGTATTAGTCATTTTATGTTTCTAGTGCATTCTCCTTAGCTGAGCACACATTAATGTTAATAAAAAAAGTTTTCATCTTCTGACTACATGATAGGCAGAAGCGTGGTGAATTCTTTTAGTGCCCATGGTGGGGATGGGGTATGCCCAACTACTTTATAAGTCAGGACGGGAAGGGAAGTCTTACTTGTCAGGGGTCTCTATATACTGAAGGCAGCTGATACTTTTGCTGCTATTGCTGCCACTGCCATGGCTGATATGGTAGCAGTGTCATCTCAGGCAGCAGCAGTTCCATGGTACAGGCTCCCTGGGAGCTGTGCCTCATGCTCCATTTGCTTCCCCATCCCCCAATATGCTGTTGGGTACAGCAGTGTTTCCCAACCTTTTCCAGCCCAAGGCACACTTACATTGATAAAAATTTTCTGCAGCACACCAGTTAAGACATTCTGCATCGTAATACCCATTGTAACTCATTCCCATGGCGAAGTTCTGTGGCACACCTGTTTGTTTCTGACAGCACACTTTTATGCCATGGCATACTGGTTGGGAAACACTGGGGTACTGAGCTACTTCTGCCGTGGCAGAGACTCCCTCATGGTGGGAGCACTGTTCTGCTCACCGCACTTGCCTACCTCTCCGCAGATACACTGCTGGGAACAGTGCAGGGCTGCCCATGCCATGCCATGGCAAAGTCTTCTGGGGAGCAGTGATGCTTGCACCCCCCCATAGTCGGCTTCCAAGGCTGATGCCCCACTTTCCCTTTACCCCCCAGTTACATTACTAGAGATAGAAATTTGGTATCACCATGTTCCTAATAGACAAATGTCCATATTACAGAAATTTAGGGCCAGGTTTCCTTAAGTTAATTGGAGCAACCCTCTCTTTCCCCCCAGTGACGGTAGTTTTTTCAGCAGCCTCAGCAGAGAAGGCAAGGACTGAATGGGCTTGCAGAACAGGATTTTCCACTCATATGTAAAGGTGGCTCCTTCATGTCAAAACAAAGGCAAAGTAGTAGGCAGTGTGGGGAAATTTATTTCCATATGATTTGTTAGTAGGATTTTCAAAAGTGCCATGTAGTGACCTTATTCTTCTCCTATTACCTCTGTTGCTGATTTTCAAAGGATGCAAATTAGGCTTTGACACGCATCTTCCCTTTATCCTTCACCATATATTGCCCAAATATCACTGCAGCAAACAGAAGTCAATGTTTGGGTTCTGTTGCAACAAACAGAACCCAACTCATAGATGAAAATGAATAAAGATGAATATAAGCAAGACAGAGCCTAGGCCAGTGGGCAAAAGAAAGCATTTTGAAGAATTTGTAGTGAATATGTAGCTTGAATCAATGCAGTCCATAGTTTGATGTGCTGCTGAACAATTAATTTATGCTAAGGGCTGATTCCCCACACAATGTATGGTGCAAATTTGATTTGTAGAAGGCAGCAAATTAAGCACAGAAGTGCCTAAACTAGCCTATAACTCATTAGGTCTTAGGGGACAAACTCCATCCCTCTCAAGTGTCCAGTTCTGAGCTTCAGGGGAGATTCCTGTTAGCATTCATGACTGTGAGCTTTCTGGAGTTAGGTCCCAGACCAGGTCAAGTCTTTCCCACCTCATCCCTTCCCCTTCCCTTGTTCTGATAGTACCAGAGCAGTTGTGGTTAGAACAGCCACTTAGGACATAGGGAACACAAACTGAAAGCCTTCTTTCTCTGCCCGATTTGGAGCAGGAATTTGAAGCAGTGCTACCTATCTCCCAGGCGATTGCTGTTACCACTGAACTATTGAAGGGATGCTTTGTCCTCAAGAGCCTCAGTGCTTGCTATCTAAAAGAGCATGAGAGAAAAAGGACATGGTCAGCAACTCTGCTTCCTGGGCTCAGTTAAACTTCCTGGGTTCAATGAAAGGGAATTTCATCTCTATACCAGATAGAGCTTTCTTGAGGGGTGGTCTGAGATAGTAGAACTGACTTACAGGATATGTAAAGATGATACCTGATCTACAATTGTGCATGTTTATGCCATTCGATCAGTGTGTGCAGACATTCACTGGTGCCAGGAGCCAGGCCAGGAACCTGATATAAATCGAGGTAGGAATGGGGGAGGACTAGCACATCCCTGGGGGAAGGGATTGGGGAAGGCTGGCAGGTCTTTGGGGGAGAAGGGGCATGTTTCGTCTGATCTCACCACCCTAAACATCTGTAAAGATCAGCACTTAGATTGACTTAACACTGGCTAGGTTGATATAAGTATAACATCTGCACAGACCCACAGGGGCTAAGTACTCTCACAGACCTCATGATCTTCCACTCTGAATGTAAGGTGAATTCTTAAACTGTGCCTTCTCTAAGTACATAGATGGATCCAGAAATTTGAAAAGCGGGGTATGGAAATAGCAACTAGAGTTGCTGGGATAGCTGCTTTCAGCCCCCTTTGACACCAGGGCAGTCAAATCATGCTGCAGGAGCAGCAGAAAAGCCAGGGACCTTTTTAATAACAGTCCCCAGGTACTGCTCCTGTGGTTTGGACTCCTCGGGGGACCCAATCATCCAAGTCTACCTGGAACCAGGGCCACCAAGCTATGCTATAAAAATGGGGTGTGGCCATGGGACCTTCTAGATCCACCCTTACTAACCTAAGCATGCTTTAGCATATATTGCTAAAAAAAGAACCCTTTCCTTCCTTAAAAAACAAAAAACAAAAACAACCCCGCACCCCCAAAACCTCGTACACAAATTTCTCCCTTGAAGAAAAAAATGAAAGAGACAATGAACTGCACATGACAGACGATAGGCCCAGGATTTAAGCAAATTAAGTGGTACTTTGGTGCTAAAATTCCACTTGAGTCTAAGGTTAAAGCCATAAAAATCCCTGCTCAGTTGCCATCTCCATCCAGCTCTATGGACATCACAGTTTGGACTTAAAATTTTCTCGGGGCCTGGATGTTCTGCTTTTGAGTACTCCAGAGAATTTCTATATTCTTGTCCTAGGATGGTTTCTTTATTTTATCTAAGGATCAGTTTACATAACACATACCAATCCTGGAACCAAAGACAAAAATGCAGGACTTCCTGCTCCCATGGGCATGTTATTGCCACTACACCAAAAATTCACTGATTTTAATATGTTCAGTGTATTCTGAAATCCTTCTGCAGAAAGTAATCTACTCCTATAGACTAGTTATCTAGGCCTATAGACCCATGACTAGGACATTCTCCTAGGAGGTGGGAACTGAGAATTTGAATCCCGTAGAGACAAAAAAAAGACTTAAACCAGGATTTCCCTTCCTAGAAGAGACCAGCTATCATAAAATGCGGGGCACTACAGTCTGTAAAGCTGTTAGAACTGTATTTTAAAAGAAAAGTGACCTCCTCATTTTTTTGTGTCGGGGGGAGGGATGTAATCACCTTTCTTCAGGAAACAGTCCCAGCCCTTGGAGCTGAAAGGGCTGGAAATGCTTTCCTGAAGCCCTGAATGAGTCATTGTAGGGGGAAAAGAAAATATCATACTTAGTGTTCTCATGAGCGCTTCGTTTTGGCTAGCTCCAGTGTGCAGATATTTTGGGCAGCTCCCTGTTCAGCATGCTGTTTGTTGGGAATCCCAGGCTGAGGCTCCTTACTTTTCCCAGCCACTGTTTCCCAGGCACTGAACCTACATGTCTGCATAGTAGCGGGCACCAGTCTCCTAAGACTTATGAACTTCAATGCTGAACACTCAGGAGCCTCCTTTATTGAGTCTAAGCTTGCAGTGGATCCATCTCATAGGAGCTATGTCACAGTAACTATGGCAATAAAGGGGATATAAAATCTGAGCAGAACAGAATTCTTCATTATTTGCAAAATTCACAACAGAAGAATTCTGTGAGTATGCAGTGGGCTTCAGGTTTGGGATTTATCAGCCAGCCTATTTTCTGAGTGCTAAAAATTTGCATAAAATCTTCACTACCATGGAAATACCAAGATTAAAAAAACATAGTACAACTTAGTTGATGCCACAATACAATTGTTTACTGAGAGGATCGTCAAGGGCCTGGTGAGGATATCATGGCAATGATTAAAGGGGGGCGGAGAAAAGAAGAGGAGTAATGATAATTATGAGCCTGAAGAAAGCAAAGATAACCTTGCTAGGGATGCAAATTGCAGGCAAAGATAATAGGGATACAAATAATGACAGTGAGGGTGGCACGTGACAGGGCTAATATCAGTGTTAGTAGCCACTAGAAAGGATTAAAACGCTTATCACAGTACCTTCTTTACCACAATGAATTCCTTCATCCCCAGCATTATCACTCATATTTATCTTTAATAATTGGAAAAGACTCAATGTTTTATACTGGGCCAGAATAAAAAATGTAATCTTCAATATACATGGTGAAAAATATTCTGTAAAAGACTTTGCAGTATTTAACAATGTGTACTCAGTGCATGCTAAAATTGCTCAGCATTTTCATGAAAGCTATTTAAAAGTATAATAATGGTGTCTTAGATGCTTAGTACATTTTATCTTTCATTTTTCTAGATCAATGGTTACAGTTGATAATGTTGTTTTTTCTTCTGGACTAGTTAAACCTTTACAGACAAATCCATTTATTTGACAGCTGTATTTTTTTTCTGCTTTTTTACTAAAATTTCTAGCTATAAAAAGAGAAACTATTCATCATCTCTTTATGCCTGTGCTTCTGCAGCTTGAAACTGGTATTGCTGCCTTTTTATACAAAGATAATTGTTGATAGGGGCAAAATAAGATGGATAATCTTTTGGAATGTGCAGTACAAAAAAAATGAAAAATGAAGAATGCTGAAAATAACATATTATTAGACACAAGTCCCAACAAAAAGTTCAGAAGTTTTAATAGCAAACTCTATAGTAGTAGCCCAAACATAATAACTAGCAATGTCATCACTACATTGTATGGAAACTTCTACAGTATAGAATAAAACGGTGGAATTAAAAGCATAATTTTAAAATGAACTATTTGCAAAGTATACTTAGTTGCATTTTGCACAACTAATATTTTTTAAGTATGGGCCAGTAATGTTTCAGTGATGTTGTAGCTGTGATGGTCCAGGAATTGAGAGGCAGAGATTTTTTTGGGTGACATCTTTTATTTCACCAACTGAATAGTTGGGATAAAGTTAGACAAGCTTTCTTCAAGTTTAAATATGGAAGTCATTCTAAACCATTAGATCTGCTTCAAAGGCTACGGAAATCAGGGTAGTTTATCAGGCTTTATTTTGTATTTCAAACTTGTTCTAATTTTTCATTTTTACCTTAATTTTCTTCCTCCCTTTTTAGGTGAAATCCACCCTCCAACCAAAAAGAAAGGTAAGTGAGGCTGTAAAAATAATTATAGTTTAATAAGAAACAAAAAAAGGTAAAAAGAGCTGTGTAAACAATACTGTGCCACCTTGCAGAGAGTGCAGACCCATGGCTGAATATTTTTTATCAGGTTTTTACTGGTATTACAAAGAATAAATAGAACAAATCTGGGGTCTCTGGGAAAAATGGCATTTTTATACCACTTCCTAACCATGCTTGGGAGCACCATAATGAAACACACTAGCCCTGCTCTTGACATGGCATGCTCTTCTCCCCTCCCTTCCCTTGCAAAAATGTAGCCATCCATGGTATAGTGCATAGGAAATTCCACAAGTTCTTTGTCTTGAATGTGGCTTTTGACACATGATTAGCACTGCTTACTACCTTACATATTTTTGAGGAGAATGTCTGTGGAGGTGTGTTTGGAGCAGATGTCTGTGCCTCACAGTGCCTCCCTGCCTCCCCTCCCCATTGCAGTTAGGAAGCAGAGCAGACAAGAGAGGCACTTGTACCAGATGATAAAAGCTACATCTGTACTTAGATACAGAGAACATGAAAGTAGGCGATGTCATATGTGACCTGTACTTATGCAGGTACTAAACTTGCATTCACCACCTATTTAAGCAAATGACTCTCCGTATATTAAAGTATTTGACTTGTGGGTAGTAAATTAGGGAAAGATGGCAGTGTCTTTATTTTTCATATTAATTATAGTACCAAAAACTTTCATGTGATTTCCAACTCATGGAAATTCAGACTTGATTTAAAAGATTTTATAGACAAAGATGCTCTATACTCTGGTTAGGTGACAGTAGCATAACTAAGGCAGGGCAACTGGGACAGCAGCCCTAGGCACCAGCTTAAGGTGAGGAAGTGCAGTGGGGTCAGAAAAATAATATCTGCTGCAGCTGCAGCCATATGTCTGTTGTGGTGGCATCAACAGCTGGAATTTACTGCTGTTCCCATGTATTGCCACTGCCCTGGGCACCTAGCTGTCGTGTTACACCTCTACTCCCTGTCCTCTTGACATAAATGCTTGTGTCAGTTGAAGCCAATGCTTAAGTACAATCCATCTATCGATACAAAAAATATTACTAGGTAAGAAAAACCATCATGCCATTAAATAGTTGGGACCAGTTAGTTTTTGGGAAAAAAAATCTGAAGCATGCATTATTCTTTCCAAAACTGTACGACCTCTTATTTACATTGGAAAAAAAATGGCCTTAATTATACTATTAAAGGAGCGAACTCTCTCATAATACTGCCAAAAATGCCTACACAGACATAACGTATTTCAGTTTGGAAAGCAAAATAAACTGCTGGCATAAAGTCACTCATTTCAGAGCTTATGTCAGCACAAGTGACATTCTTAATAAGTAGTTAAGGAAATACAGATTAAATGAAGGTATTGTAAAGTGGCTACATGACTGGTTGGATCAACTTGATCAACAAGTGGTCATCCATAGCTCAATGTCCATTTGAGATGAGATCTCAAGTTAGGTCCCAAAGCGGTTGGTCCTAGGTCTGGTGTTGTTTCATATCTTCATTAATGATTTGGAGGATTGAGTTCACATTTCATACATTTGCAAATAGTAGCAAGTTGGATGGAACTGCAGATACTCCTAGAGAAGGGGTTGGCAACCTACAACCCATAGGTCCAATGTCACAGTGGACCATAAGCTGAATATAAGTCAACAGCATGCTCTTGTTGCTAAAAAGGCCAATAGTAGACGTGCTGTATTAATGGGAGTGTCAATTACAAGTAAAAGTATGTGATTCTTCTACTCTTTTCAACACTGGTGCGACCTCACCTGGAGGACTGCATCCAGTTTGTGACCCTCTACTTCAAGAAAGATGTGGACATATTGGAAAGAGTCCAGCAGACAGTGAAAAAAATCATTAGAAGTTTGGGAAGCAAGACTTAAGATGAAATGCTGGCAGAAGAAGCTTCTTTAGTCCTGAAAAAAGAAGGCTTAGAGAGGATTTTATAACCGTCTTCAAATACCTGAAGAGTGATTGATAAATATTTACACTGCCAACTGGCATAGCTGTACTGGTAAAACAGTTCTAGCGTAGGATTCTGAAAATAGGTTTTGGACTCCTAAATTGTTCATGCACTTTTGAAAATATTATCCAATAATGAATCTGAAATATTGTAGAGAACAGACACATACCTTTTGGATATGTGTGTATGAGAAATACCTCAATAGCAGGACATAAATGCTATCAGAGTTTCTTTCTTCTAGCTGCAAATGGGCCAAATAAACAAATCTTAGACTACTATGTACATAATATGAAAACGATGGCCTTATATTGAACTTGCCAATATGTCTGGATAATTCATTATTGAATTAATTTGTCCCTGAAGTATGTATACATCTGTGTATTTACTACTTTCAAAATTCAGTTGATTTTTCTTTTATATTTCCATATGGCAGTGTTCATTTTCTTGAATAAGAGTTGTTGTTTCACAGCTCTATAAATGGTCCTTAGGCTACTTCTAACAAAGTGATTTGTGAATCTTTTGTGTAAAGAATATTATGTTAAAAAATCATTAATTTAGTTCTGAAGGTGAGAAATACAACACTACTTTCCCAAGTATATGTTTTTTGTATTTTTATTTTTTTCATAGCATTCATTTCTGTTAACATTTTCTTAACAATCCTATCTTGCCTTTTATCCTGATCAATATAGCAATAGTGTATCCACTCTAAGAGAGCATTTTATAGTGCGAAAAAAATATTTTTCACATTATCCAGAGAAAAAACAGCTACTTACCCCTTAGGCAAGAGCAAATGTTCAATTCCAGTTTTCCAAGCTGTAAGGAGCAAAGGTTTGTAACTTGTGTTCACAAAGCCTTCACATCCAAACTGCACTGCCGTCTTCTTGAAGAGATTTATTGACCTCATGTGGTCATGAAAGATCCAGGGGACAGAAGCATACAGTACTTTGGGTTTTCAGGTCCTTCAGCTACCCCCAAAATTAGGGTGGCAAAACTCTAACTTGTTATCAAAGCTCTAATTTTAGGATGTTGCATAAAAAAAAGTGTAGCTAAGCTTGTTGCTTTTAAACAAGGTGTGGAGTGATCACAGTGTTCTGGTCCTTTACATCCACTAAAGAGGCAGTACTAGGAGGACTGTAATAAAGGTCGGGCACTTGCTGGGAAGAAAGAGATTATAATCTGCACTATGACTGCATGTGTCTCTGTCTCCCTAAAATCACACAGGGAAAAAGGTATGACATTTCACTCCATCCAAGTGGGTGTCTGTAGTTCCAGAACTAGAATAAGAGCTGTTGTTTGGTGTGGGTTAAGAATAGACTTGAAGAAAATAATAGTTTATTTTCCACATGAAGAAAAAGTACTCATTACTCCTCTCTGCTGTCCATCTCATTTTTTCCCACTAGAATGTGAGTATAAACAAGGTCTTTACAAATTTCTGACAAGCAAAAGTAATGTTTGTGTAATTTCACATATATATTGGCTGAGACTGTTTCCCAGAACACCAAAATCCTTTAGCCTGTATTTTTCATTGGCCTTTCCTTACCTGGTAATTTCAAGAGGGTAGGTAGCAAGTTGACTCTGCTTACATGGTCCTCTAAGTTGTGTTCAGAATGTGCAGTATAAAAGGTTTCCTTCAGCACATCAAGCACCTAGTGACATTTTTGGATGTGTTTGTGGACACCGCGCCGGGTGATTTAATTAGTGCAGTTTGCTAATTAAAAGTCCCTGTGTGTGATGTGAATCAGCATCCCCATGGAACTCCATACCAAAAAAATGGTGGTGGAGCACTTTGAACTAACGCTCATTTAACATGTTTTATTTCAAAGTGCTCCACTGCCATTTTTTCAGTGTGGGGACATGCAAGGGTGCTGATAAACATGAAGTGGAAGGCTGCTGGAGTGTATCGATTTCTGTGCTCTTGCAGACTTTATTAATTGAGTCTGCTCGGATGCACTGGAAATCCAGTGTGTTGGAGCAGGCTCCCTGCACATCTATAGGAGTCCCTAGTGAGTACATCTACACATGTGCTTTACACATGCAGAGTAAACTAATTAGCTCCACAGTAAAGCATCATGGTCCACATGTATACCTGTATCGGAGCACAGTAAACTAATTGACAGTACACAGTAAACTAAGACAGTATCTGATGATGGGGTCATTTACTGCACTGAAGCACACATGAAGATGATGATTGGATAGGGGCCAGACTTCTGCCTGCTGCCTCACTACATGGCTTCCTGTGCCCCAGCCACCCCTGTCCCCACCCCCCGGCCACTTGATGCCACCACCTGTAGCCCCAGCGTACACCCTGTCAGCCCAGCTTGCTCTGCCCTAGCTTGTATTGCTGCTGTCCCAGGCACATGTGTAGATGCTCATGTCCTGGGCACATGTGTATGCCTGGCTCAAATAGCTCTAAACTTTATTGCTTCACCTTAATTTCATGAGAACATGCCCCCAGGATGAGGTAAGTACATCACCAAGCATAACATTTTCAAAAGCATGTGCCAGCCCAGTAGCTGACAAGAAACAGGGGTCCTGGGCAAATTTCAGTGCTTGTTAATTATCTAACAAGGATAAGGCACAAAATGTCTCTGGAAGGTGTTTGGAAGATAATTAGGGTAATATGAATGCATTTTAAGTTTTCAAAAGATAGAGGCTAAGGAAATATTCTCCAGGCTCAGTCTCACGGCTTTTTAGCGGAGAAAAAGTTGAATCAATTTGTAATGGAAAAGTTGTTCTTGATGCTGACAAAGCTTAGCCGCTCTCCTGACTGACACACACATTACTTCGCCTCATTCTGAGGAAGGTATTTTCTGTCTGCCTGAGTACGGGTAATACAGAGCCCCAGCAGTGATGTTTAACTGCATTGTTTCTAAACTCCAATATTGCAAAGAATGTAAACCTTACTTCTCAAAGCTATTTTGCTATCTCAATCATACCAGTAGGTCTCTCAAAAAAGACTTTTAGGGAAAAATAATGTTACATGCAATTAATGACAGAAAGGATGAAAGAGCCTGTGTATTTCCAGATTGATTTGCACAACTCATAATTTATAACTTGCCCAATGATTTTTTGGCCTGATAAAGTTAAGAAAAGGAATGGACTTGAAACTAATTTTACATGCCAAGTGAAAATTCAAGAGCATGGCTCCATCCATCTCTGACTCATTAATTCTTTATTAAAATGTAACTAGTATTTCAGTTTCATTTGGTACAAAAGCCATTCCAGAATAAAGTAATCTTGATTTTTTTTTTACTTTCCTCATCCCACCCTTTTCAGACTGTTACAAGCTCAGAGTTCGTTATTATTAGGGAAGTGCTTATGGATGCACACAGAATGCATTGATCTGGATCCCAGAACCATATGTTTAGGGGAGGGGGAGAAATCTTTATCTTAAGAAAATAAGAGCTAATAAATATTTGAGGATCTTTCACTTCCAAGGCCCCAGCCACTGTGATGATCTTTTATATGACAAACACTACACAATTTCCAGAGACTGTAGATGCTGCTTCACCATCACTTAAGTCAAGGACCACATGCAATGCCTTCTGTTCTGTAAGTTGTAAGATTGTCTTGAACTATGAAAACCCTACATCATACAGATGATTAGAATGTTTTCCCCTGATGAAAATATTGACTATTTAGTTTAAAATCAAACCTTAGAATAGTTAGATTTGGAATAGCCAAAGTGGTACCTAAAGTTTCATTTTCCTGTATAGGATGCCCTACTTAGATGGACTTTGTATTCTATGATATCCTACAGTTTTCCATTTGGGGGTGAAAGCTGTGCATGATGGAAGATGAAGGCCAGCTCTTGAGCCCATTTCATAGTGTGGGACAATAAGAGAACTGAGTTATAACTCCCAGGAGTCACTGTGGCAGCAGATCTGAATCCCAAATGAGGAATATTTGGGCTTTGTTCCAAAGAAAATGGAAACTGGACACTGTGAAAAATTTCACTTGTAAAAAATGTGTTTTCTATTGAACCAGTTTAACCCAACCAGATACACTGAGATGCCCTGGCATATCAAGACTAGGGTAAAAGATCGATGGTTGAGTTAAATGTCATTGTAATAAAATCTGTTCTAAGAAATACAGGGCAATGTGTTGATGTATTTATAACTCCCAACTCACCTGGAGCCCCAAGAGCAAAAGGCAATTCATTTTATAGAAGTGGAATATTATTTGATTGACAGCAGATGGAAAAAGTAATATGCTTCATTGGTCTTGAAGTAGTAAAATATAAGCAGAGATGCTAGTATCAACTTTAGTTTTCATGTATGTAGGAGGCTGTGGGAGAAGGCATGTACATTACATTTTTTTCATAGTTTCATAGTTTCTAGGGTTGGAAGGGACCTGAGCAGATCATCTAGTCCGACCCCCTGCCATGGCAGGAAAGAATACTGGGGTCACACGACCCCAGCAAGATGTTCATCTAGCCTCCTCTTAAAAACCCCCAGGGTAGCAGCCTGCACCACTTCTCTTGGAAGTTGGTTCCAGACCCTAGCCGCCCTGACAGTGAAGTAGTGCCTCCTGATATCTAACCTAAACCTACCCTCTGCCACCTTGTGACCATTATTCCTGGTCACTCCAGGCAGTGCTCGGGGGAACAGTGACTCCCCCAGTGCCTGCTGATCCCCCCTGACTAGTTTATTACAGGCCACAAGATCGCCCCCTCAGCCTTCTCTTGTGGAGGCTGAACAGGTTCAGGTCCCGTAGCCTCTCCTCATAGGACCTGCCCTGTTGTGCTCTGATCATATGAGTGGCCCTCCTCTGGACCCTCTCCATGCTGTCGACATCCCTCTTGAAGTGTGGAACATTTGATTGTTTAAAAATACAGTTCAAATTGATTTTAACAGTATCTTTCACACAATGGCATCCATTTATGTATAGTTCTCCAAACAACCTGCTTGTATGGTCCTACAGAAAATATATCACCCTGAAATCAAAGCACTTATCAGGCTGGTGACAGGGATGCCAAAAACCAGTCTATTTAGTGTTTCTGAGGCTGACAGCTTAGGTGGAGGCATGCCAAAGTAGGCTCTGAGTGAAGAAGCTAATTAAAATTTACACAATCAGATTCTAATTCATGCTAAATCTGAAAGTACAAAGCAAAATCAATTTTGGTTCAATAAGCCAGCTGGAAATTCTTTCATTGTATAGAGTAACATAAAGCTTGCTGGTTTATCTTATGGTACTCATCATAGTTTTTATTTTCTTCCATAATTGTTTATCGCTATAAAGTCTGACAGAGATCCACTTTATACAGGGTCCAGATTCTCACTGACTAGTATTATGTAACATGGGCATCCATGGAACGCAACAGCTGGGTGCAGTTGGCTTTTGCAGCAAGCTTTTAAAAGTCACTTCAGAAGAGCGAAATATGGCTAGGTTACTACCACAGTCTTGTAACCCCAGTTGCCAAGATAGTGTTGTTAATGGTGTTAAAAATGTAACACACCTTTAGCTTTATCTTGGCAGCTAAAAGTTTTTGGGGATCTAGATCCAGATAAGAATTTGCATGTAAAACTCCTGCCTTTATCCCACTTTGGGTACCGAGGACCAAAACCGAGACACTGAAATTCTTGCTTAGCTGTCACCTAATTTTGGAGGCACCTAACTTCCCTAAATACCCAAATTTCCAACCTTAATGTTTTCCACATGCCTACAATTTTATTTCTGTACACTGCCAGAACTGGCTTCGTCTTTATAGTACTAAACATCTCAGTGTCTGGATTATGCCCAAATCCCAACTGCAAAAAGTAGCCGCTCTTTTGTTTATGCCAGCTGATTGGCTTCATACTCTGGGCATGTGTGGTAGCCAAGGCTCTGAACAGAATGTGGCAGCTGCTACCTTTTTTCAAAACATGCTTGGAGGAGGAGTTAGCACTTGCACATCCTTTAGTGAGTAGCACAGGGTGGGAATTCAGGATGTGGTGGACTTGGGTTCAATTTTCATTCTGGCTTCCAAATTGCATTGTGAGAAACCCTGATTCTCTCTTTATATTGTATAGGAAACTTAAGCACTTGAGTCAAAGTTGTAGCTTCCTCTTGCTGGGCTGGCATCGGCAAGTTAGGCATTGGAGCACTCTAGCATTGTGGGACATGGATCGTGTTGTGGACCTAGTCTTTAGTCAAAACACAGCCCAGCTGTTAATATTTGTAGTCACAAGTATTGTCCAATGCAATGTTTACAGGGAAGCATAAATAATTTGCTGAGAGGATATCATTAAAACACAGGCAGGGACAAAAGTACTTTCTAGGGGATAAATTACTGCCTAATGATGAGTTTTCCAAGTAACCGTGAGCTGGTTACTTACCCAATTTTTGAAATGGGAATAATAACATTTTCTTTCTTCTATGCCTTGTGTGTCACTGTATGTGGGTTTATGTAGGTATGCCTAACACAAAGTGGCTGTCCTCTCAGCTGGGGCCTCCTTGATGGAAATAATTAATAACAAAGAATAATAATATGTATTCTGCTTAAACAGTGAGATAACAAAAAAACCCAAGATCACAGTAAAGCAAGCAAGCTGAAAATGATCCTCTGTTTGCTGATGAAAATGTAAAAGCCTTCTTCTACCTTACCATGAAGGGGCTGTGTCTTTTTATTCATGCTAATATGAGGCTGAAGTGTGCTGTGAGAACGCTGCTAACAGAGACTGCTTCAGGGAACTATAATTTACTTCTCTCTCTCCACCCCTCATCTTCCCCATGCCTGGTCTTTGTAGTGTAGGGTAAATGCAGGGCTGTTGTGAAACACTGTAAACTCTTGATAAAGAAAATTAACATAGTAAAGGGGGTGGGTAGAGGGTAAACTTGCAAAACTGCATGTTCAGCAGGGATTTTCAGAAAACTGCAGTTAAAAAGCTGCAGCCTGTGAGCCTGATGCTTCAGCAGAGTATAACATGTCTTGGTTTTACAGCATACAGCTATGCAGACCTGCTAAAAATATAGTGAAATATATCTCCTTTTAGCCTTTGAAGATGATTGGCGAGCAGGCTGAAAGCTTTTTTTCTTGGATGTACTTTAAATAATTATACTTGTATTATGTGTTTTCTCAGACCACTGGAAAAGTCAAGCAGTTCTCATATTTACAAAAATAAACTCTTTATCCATTCAAAAAAACCAGAAATGTTTGGCTAATTTTTTGTTTTTTTGATATCTAAAGAAAACATAACAGTGAAATACATCTTTTAAAAAATATACTCCTTCACAATAATTTAATAAACTGTGCTGTCATCTCATAAAGAATCAGAATGGTTGCCTTGGTGACAAAGATTATCCTTGCAGCTGCTTGATTCTGTCATTTTTCTAAACATGAATTCATAATACTTAGGATTTATTAACAACGTGTCACAATGATAGAGATAAATTGCAGGTTTTAAACTGGCCATGTAAGTCTTCTATGATATTACAGCTGCTTTGTCAACTCAGCAATAAGATTTGATGTGATTACTAGAAAATTAAAGCCATTTGTCATAAAGGATAAGCCAGAGAATATCAAAACTGTGCAGTAAAATCCTCAATAGAAAAATCTAATATGTTTCCTTCTGTTTAAATATTTTGGAGTTAGCTAGCTGTTACAATTTTATGCCGTGTAAGTAGCATGGGAACTTAGATTATTTTTTGTAGTGATAACATTTAACTCATGTCAGAATTAATATAGTCATATCAATCCATTATATGTTATATTTGATGATGGTTAAAGTTATATACCAAGATTTGGAAGAAATGTTAATGTTGTACATTTTAGGTTCATGGTACCATGCATTTATTTCTTCAAGATATTGTCTAGTCTGTTGTATCATAAGTGTTGCTGCATAGCAGATAATTCAGTGAAAATTTCTGAAGTTCTTGTTTTGGGAGTGTAACGGGTTGTCACTCACCCTTTTATTTGTCCTGGGGCAAACTTCCCCATAATGAAACAAACATAAACAAGTAATAAAGGGTTAACTGAAACCTGTGGTCCTTCCTCAGCACCACAGCCTTCCCTCTCATCCTCAGCTCCCCTCCTTGGGAGCTTTTAACATCCTCCAGCCAGGCAATCATCCCTCAGCTGACCCTGTGCCCCTGAGCAATCGGTACCCAAAGTGGGATAAAGGCAGGAGTTTTACATGCAAATTCTTATCTGGATCTAGACCCCAAAAAGTTTTAGCTGCTAAGATAAAGCTAAAGATGTGTTACATTTTAAACAGCATTAACAACACTATCTTGGCAACTGGGGTTACAAGTTATCGAGCCATATTTCGCTCTTCTGAAGTGACTTTTAAAAGCTTGCTGCAAAAGTCAACTGCACCCAGCTGTTGTGTTCCATGGACGCCCATGAAATTTTTCATGTCCAGATTCATAAAACTCCCTGTAACTGGGTGCATGGCTCATGGGTGGGACCCCAGCTGAAAGGGGTTAAAGAGCTGGGGTCCCACCCATGAGCCATGCACCCAGTTACAGGGAGTTTGTCATGGAGCTCACTTTAGATTACCTGCCCTAGCAGTAAGCTTTCCATACAGCATATGAACATTCTTTACCAAATTACTATCTAGTGTTCCACTAAAAGTATTAGAAATCAAAAACAGCTTGATCTTAAGCACAGGAAAAATTTGAAAAGAGGAGAATAAAAGACTTGAAAATCAAGTAATAATTAGAATAATTTGAAGTCAGTGAAGCTCTGACTGATAACACCTGCAGAGAATCTGCCTCCAAATATTTGGGCCCATGTGTTAGTTTATGTGCCTGTAGCAGGAGAGACTTATGTCAGCTGGGTGAGGAGTGGAGCTGGCAGGACGCCACACCAGAACAGAGTGCAGTGAAAGTGAAACTGCGGGGAGAAAAGACACCGCGGTAAAAGAAAAAAAGGAAAAAGAATGGTGAAGCTGGTGGGGCCAGCTCCCGCATCAGCTTGGGCATGCTTTATGGCAGTGTGCCAGGGCCAATTTGCTGGTTGGCCCCCTGAGACCTGGATAAAAATCCCGGTGGAAGAACAGATGATAGGAACAGATATGAGGTCCCTGATGGGCCCAGAGTGGCCAGGAACAGAACAGATTCCCACTGAAGGGATGTAGTGGCTGCCCCAGGAAGGGGCTTTTCCAGATAGGCAGAGCCAGACAAGGCTCAGTGACTTACCCAAAGAAGCACCATGAACTTCGGACATGTGTAACCCAGATGTAGATCCAGGCGGGACTTGAAGGGACAAGAAAAGATGGATGTCTGAGTCACAGCAAGTATAGAGCCAAGAGAGTGAGAGAGATGCCAGGGACCAAGGTAACCCAAGGTCTAGAAGACACTTAGGCAGGACAAAGAATAGTCGGAAAAAACTCAGAGGAGATAACATCCCAGTTCGACCGTCATAAATTCAGAGGACCAAAACACCGGAGTTCACACTGGGCCAACTCTAGTAAGCTGGAAACAATATCTTTGGCTAGCATTAGGTAGGGTGTAGGGGAGGCAGAGTCCCAAGTAGGAAGGACAATTGGGAAAATTAATGGAAGGTACCAGGAAGGGCGAGACAAACCATCTTCCTTCCAATCAAAATAATTTATTCCAGCAAGACATGGGAGGTTAGACCCCCTGGGGCACCTTCCAAGATCTAGCCCAGTAACAAGCCTATCTCTTCCTTAAGCAACGGCAAAACCAGAAAAAAACCCTACAGACATGACGCACAGGTGAATGGCATGGGAGACTACAGTGCCAAATAGATAAGTGGAGCTGTGCAAAGTATATTCTTTGCTCACTTAAGCCATCTCTTTATTGCAGACTTCATTTCAGTGTAAAGATGCTTGAGCTAGCTTCAAGTGAGTTAATATTCATTTTGGAAGTAGTCTAGGGCCCCTAGAAGATGTTATACTTAAGATTCGATTAACCTGTTATTCATGTCTTAAACAGTACCATGGTTACATGTTCAGCACTGGAACCCATAATCAGCAGATTATTGGTCTCAGGCCCAGGGCCACACTAAAGCCAGTTCAGGATTCTGGGGCTGAGATCAAAATTTAGCTGATTGTGGGTTCCAGCCCCAAAACCCCACTTGAGCTGTCTGGAGTTAGTCCAGGGCTGGGACTAACATTCAGCTGGTCCCACCTCTAGGACTGCACCACCAGTTCACTGAGAACCTAGTTTCCAACTTGCCAGTGAAGGGGGTGGGGAGCAGGAGGGGTCTTGAGGTCATAATCTTGGCAATAAAAGGGGAGTTCAGAATCAGGCAGTAGTGGCACAATTGGTAACTGATTCCTGATCCCAAAATCTTGCTTCCTGACATACCATATGTGTGTGGCAGGAGGCTCAAAATTTGGAACCAGGAAACTGATGTCTTTGTACCATTAAATGAACCAGGGGCCTAAGTGTGGCAGCAAGAAGTTCAGTGTGGGCTAATTTACCCTGCTGAGAAGTGTAAATTACATGTTTAGAAGCCAAAAAAAAAGGTAAAAGGTGTAATTTTGAAATAGGCTGGATATACTTTAGAGAAGCAAAAAATTATAACTTAAACATGGCTCCATCCTCCATATCCTGTGGATAAACTCTATATGACTGTGTGTGACTTGCCATGGTGGTTCAAGAACCTTAAATTTATGCTATCCTTTAATTTGTGGCTATATGAAAAGATTTCCAAAGGTTCCAATTAATATCTTTCACAGATTGAATTACCAAAAGTACT
The DNA here is from genome assembly GCF_001723895.1 of Crocodylus porosus. Classification (NCBI taxonomy): domain Eukaryota; kingdom Metazoa; phylum Chordata; order Crocodylia; family Crocodylidae; genus Crocodylus; species Crocodylus porosus. Next base: position 99,704,528 of record NW_017728918.1, on the reverse strand, counting down.
TTTTATACATTAAAAAAATCATAAAAGAGAATATATGTGAAGTGATGCACAGCATGATAAATATGTAGATTTAACAGATTTACCAGTGACGGAGAGAGAAATCCAGGGATAGCTAGAGACCACTGGAATTCATGCTGGAAGTGCACTGTATGGTGGCTCCTTTATTATTGCAGTTTCCCCTGATTACTCCTCTACTGCTGATTGGGGGAAAGGCCCTGCAAAAACTGCAACATATTTAAAACTGCAGTTTTCGCTTTCCTGTTGGTCAGAGGATTGACAAGCAGCAAGCGGTTGGGCCCCTCAATCAGGGGATTGATAAGCAACAAGCAGTGGGTCCCCTCCACCAATCAGTGGTGGGAGGGAACACAAGGGAAATTGTGAGTTTAAAGGAGTTGCTATGCAGTGCACTCCCAGCACAAATTCCATTAGTCCCTAGGCATAGGTGTTGGAAGAAAACTTGATCCAAACCTTATTATACTTGAAGTGTCTTTAGTTCTTGATTTCTTCTTAGCCTCTATCCTGGATACTAATAGAGTAATAAAAATGCTACATATATAAACTGCAATGTAGGAAATTATTTGGGCTCATTATTTAATGAGTTATGGTATGTAGCTGACTAGTAGTACTCCATAGGTAGGTCTCTTCCACCTTTTAATAAGTATATCTTTTATATCCTTACTGAAATAATTCCCTCTGTACTTGAAGGTAGTGGAGACTAGTGATGTAGCCATCTTAGGCTTTCTTGTAAAATAGGTATAAGCATCAGCAGCAGATAGAATATATTATTGACTGATATTGACCAATCTTGATTGTGATATGTATTGACTTGCCTGCAGGCTCTTGATAATCTATGCTATTGTTCTTCTATAAATGGAATACAGAAGTTTAAATTTTTCTTTTACTCTTGGGCAAGGTAGTATAAGAGTGATGGTGTAGCCACGATGGTCCAGAAATTATGCAAGAGGCAAGGATTTCTTAGGGTAATATCTTTATTGGACCAACTGTAGAGTACAGTTAGGCAAGAATGTCTTCAATTCAAATAAAACATATTACCCTAAGAAATCCTTTTCTCTTGGACAATACTTTCATTGCCTGGATCAATACCTATTGACGAGGAAGTCTTCTATTAATTTCACTGAATATTAGATTAGGCCCAGCAAATGTAATATGTGTAAGTATTTCTCTGTTGGATTAATTTCGGGGTGATTCATCGTGTAATCTGGAGTCAGAAGGCCAATCCCAACCCTAAAATAATTGGATGAACTTTACATTGTTTTAAATAGAATAAGTACCTCCTGTCATCAGGAAGTAATTTGGTGTACTGTCCAAATTAATTAGACTTCACACACTCAGGTGTGCACTCAGTTTGCATTAAAATAGACACACTTTATATAGTCTTAATGTGCTTAGCAGCCCCCAACTATTATATGACTTCCAGTTTTTCCAAGTCGTGGAGTCTCAATTTTGTCTGTGTACTTTTTTTTTTTAAATTTGGCTTCTGTACCATTTATTTGCTATATTTTTGAAACATGACAGTCAGCAGATCAAATCAAACATATGGCCTGTGCCACCAGTATAAAATTAGTGTAATGGATGAGAGATTTCCTACAGATGAGCTATCATGGTATTTTATAGGCCAAAAAGAAAGAAAACAGATAACCAGCCATGCTTTTATGCAATCCTACCAGTTAATCTCTAATGCAACTTTGACTTACTTTCTGACTGTGATGTTTAGCTGAATTAAACCTTGATGCAGGCTGTGTAAGGTATCCGTGCTTTGTATTGGAGTTCAGGGAAACTCTATTTGTTTCAAATGGAAATTATTCAAAAACAGGAAGATACCATTTGAAAGATGGGGATGTGCCAGTGTCAATACATTGGGAAGCACGTAAGTAATCTAGTGGTATATTTTAATTTTAGCAGCACATCTATAACAACAAGATTCTCATGTTTCTGAGGATTTGATAATGTTTCATCAGTTCTAGAAGCTATATGTTTAATTAGTATGGAAATATGGCTCATCTACAAGGTCATGGATCACATGAAAATTAAGAAATACATTAAAAGATGTATTATGACATAACCTGATTAGTATGCATGAGAAGGATTCTTATAGCCAAAAATTCAAAATTAATTGTATTGCATTGAAGTTTTTTGAGGACAGACCAGCTGAAAATCTTTTAAAATTGTGCTCTTTGAATTTCTTGTCACTGCATCAACTTTCTGTTCTATCAAGACAATCCTTAGTACTTTAATCAGATTTAAAAAAGAAAGCTTGCCTTTTGATACATTAAATGAGTCGTTGCTAGAGACTCTTATCTTTACTTTCTTATCTCAGAAAGTTGTATAGAATATTAGTATAATGCCCTATATTCCAAACTTGACAGCAGAGAACATACATTATCCATTCCCAGAGTAACTCATAATTTAAGTATACACGTAAACAGTATGGGTTTATTTTACATGCACAGAAAAAACATGATTAGCTTTAATGAATCTGAAGAGAAGCATGTATTTTCACTGATTTATAGGAAAAATATAGCAGCTAGTGTTTAGCAAGAACATATTTATTAAAATTTAACAATTCTTTGATATTTATTATTACATAACTCTTAAACCTATTCTTAATTTGGCATAAAATCATAGAAAAACATAGTTAGAAAGGGATTTAGGAGATCATCTAGTCCAATCTCCCAATCCCCAACTCAAGGCAGGCAGAATCATTCCCGTCTAAAATATTCCAGACAAGTTTTTGTCTAACTTTTTTCTTAAAAACTTTAAGGATGGAGATTTTACACACTCTCTGGATAATTGGTTCTAATGGTTAATCATCCTTACAGTTAAAAAGTTCTTCTGAATATTCAGTTTTAATTCCCCTAATTGCAATTAAGACCATTACTTCTTGTTCTGTCACCTGCAGGCAAAGACAATGATCTATAACTATCTCTTTATTACTATACTTTGTGGGTTTGAAGACTGTTATTGAATTCCCCCCCACCCTTTAGACTTCTTGGGCGCTTGTACATGTGATAAAAATTGCCCTTTTTTGCAATTTAACTGCATTACAGTTTTCACGTATGGGTTTTTTTGCGATTTAAATGTCTTCTTTGTGATTCAAATTAAAACACATTCCTATGCATTTTCATTTGGATTGCTGCAAATTAAACCAATACGTCCATGGATCTATCACATGAAAACAGAAATTCACTCAATGATGTGTAATGAGCCCTTTGGCCCACGAGAGGCTGCTGCAACTCTTGTGTAGTAAGCCCCTTTTTCCACTAGATGCCGCTTCAAATTGTGCCTAGGAGAGGAAAAGGATACCTGCAATTTTTAGGTGCTTTGGTGTAATGTGTTTTTTCAGACACCAGGTTTTGCATACCAGGCGTTGCAGTCCACCCAGCCCCCCCGGCCATGCCCAGGCCAGGGTGACAATGGCACCATCACCCCATAATCTGCCCCTGGTTCCATCCAGGAATGATGAATTGCTTGGCTGCCTAAAGCGGGGAGTGACTTCATTTGCTTTCAGAGCAAATGGCTTCCTCCTGATCACAGAATTTTAGCCCATACCCTCCACACATAAGCTCAACCCAGTCAGGCCCATGGCAGTAGGTCTCCCTTAGTCAGAACGGCCCTGTCACCCCATAATCTGCCCTTGGTTCAATCCAGGAATGAAGAATTGGTTATGCATCTAAAGGGGGTGCCCTGGACTACTTTAATTTGCCTTTCATCAGACAGAGAAAATGGCGCCCTTACAACACTGACTGCAGCCCATAGCCTCCATGCTTCATAATTCTTTTTCTTGTGCTGGCTGCATGTACAAGCTTACCCCACAGTCCGATACATTGCAGCAAGCAGCCCTTAATGAGAACAGCACCGTCACCACCTGATCTGCCCCTTGTTCAATCCATGAATGAAGAACCGCTTGAACACTTAAAGGGCGAGGCCTGGATTGCTTTCAGATGCCCTTAAGAGCAAATGGCAGCTGCCGTCTCATAGCAAGTGCAGCCTGTAGCCACCATGTTTCATAATTTTTCCCCCCTTGTATTGGCTGCCGTGTAGTCACAATTACATAGGCTCACACCAAAGTCAGACTCATGGGTGCTCCTGCAACAGCAGCAGGCAGCCATTACTGGCAATGTCACCGTCACCATATTTCCAATTCCAATTAGAGAGGTTCCCCTGGCCCTGGCCATTCCGTTGCCCCTCATTCCCAAGCCACAGCCCCCCAAGCTCTCCTGCTCATTCTCAACCAGGCACCCCTTGTCCTGCCAGTGCCCCTCACTCCTAACCCGCAGATGCCTTCCCCCCATGCCATGCTGGTGCCAATTGGGGATTTACTATTTTTTTCAGTTTTATAATTTTAACAATCCTCTCTAATAGTGCCAACAGCTGTAGTAATGACAACAAAACCAGGGCACCCTGCTTGATGACCTCCTAATGGCCCACATTGAAAGAAAAAAAAATAGAAGTTTTTTAACATAATTAACCTTCACTGATTTATTGAGTATAATTTACGTACATAACCAAATGTCATAGCATTTACAAGGTAACTGTGATCAAGCAGCAGTACTCTTCAACTTTTAAAACCTCAGGCAATAAGCAACGAGTTTTATTACAATGACTTTTATAACAGCAAGCAATAACTTTAGGCATTGTTTATGCTTAAAACAACAAACAAGCAAAAACGATAATCAACAATAATGAGTGACTTTCACTGAAGATAAGCAATACTGTTTTCTATGTTCCTGAGCTGAACTACCCTTTTCTCTCCCATTCTCATGAATGCCTCCTGCCATGTTGCCTGGATGACATTTGGCCACAGATGTGACATGTCTGTCTTTCTATGTCCTGCAATCATACCATACAGGCACTGATGGTGCTAAGATCTCATGTATCCAGGCATTGTTAACAGGCTTCCTACATGATCTGTTTTTTTGGTGGTGTCAGCGTAAGAAGCGGAGATGAAAATCAAGGAATGTGGGGAATTATTCTACGCTCAGAGAATCAGATGAGTGGATAAGATGCAGTCAGGAACAACTACCAGGTAGCTTGCCTGCCTGTCCAAGTTGTTGGACTGCAGGCCCTAAACCACTGCAAAAAGTTGATCAGGAGATCCTCCCTGGTGTGTGTTGCTCTGCGCCTTTCTGCACAGCTTAACTCACTGAGTCTTTAAAGTGGTGTCCAACATCAATCCAATCACGCCCAACTGTCAGTTTAGATGACAGTTCACTTGCATTCCCCTTTCCCCATGTCACAGTCCAGCTTTATCGCCGGAGTCAGTTCAGATGACAGTTCACTTAGATGTTCCCCAGGGCTTCACATGCCAGTTGTGGAGGATGTTGTCCCCGGTCTCTCCTTTTCAGCAGACTTTTCAAGGGCCAGTACTAGTGACCTGCCGCTGTCTTCCTTGCTTGAGGTGGCAGGACTTGCAGTTGAACCCATGCTCGGTGAGCTCTCAGGAACAGACAATGGCCTGGATACCTACTCGTCTCATTGCTTGGCATTCAAGTACCTCCATTAGCAGTTGGAGGTACTGATAATGTGATGCATTATGCTCTTGCTACTTCACATCAGAAAGCAGCCCTCATATTCTTGGCCTTTATTTTGTACCAGACTGCTGTCTTTTGCCATCACTGGGCAAGTCTTCTGGACATATCCAGGTAGATGTGCAAGTTCGCACGTGGGCTGTTGACAATGCCAAACTGGGTTAACCCCTTGGGTTCCCCCAGCACCTGCAGCAGGCTCTTAGTTCCTGCATAGGACCAAGTTGTCCTAGTCTTATGCAACCTGGTCAGATCTCTTCTCTCCCTGGTCTACTCTCTTCTCTCCTCATCGTCAGATGTCTTGGATCAATAAGGGGCACCTGTACCTGGGCCCTCAGTTTATAGGTCTCTTGTTGAGCAAGTCAAGAAAAGTTCACCTCCCTCCAACCCTCGTTTTGGTGCAAAAGGTTTGTACAACAGACATGCTGGTGCCATACTGGCAACTTTGTTTCTTTTGGGCATACTTGCTCCGCACAGTTTTTTTGCAATTTTTGGCACCAAAAAACTGGTCAGTGTAGCTAACCAGTGAGCCATGTACTGATGGGTATGCCAAGGAGGGTCTCCCACAGGGGTCCCTTTCAGGCCATGGCACAATAGAGGCTACCCATCAGTCACCCATGCATCAAGACTCCAGTCCCTGCTCACAGTATCCATACCTGGTGAGACAGTGAGTAAAGATATGAATGAATGAATGAATGACATATAGATTAAATGACTGAATGAATGCATGATTACTAACAAATCTTATGAGGACTAAGGGATCTGAAAATGTTCCCTGGGGAAGAGAAGACTGAAAAGGTGTTGGCTACAAAGGACCAACTCTTGGGATCATCATAAATTCTAGTTTATTGGACAGGATCTGAAGTTACCAATAAAATCATAAATGCAAACTTTGAGTTATGAGTGGTACTGGTCACCTTAGCACATGCATACATATGCACTCACTCATTTAAACCCATGTAGGGTATAGTATTGTAGTGTATAGTAGCTGCTATAGTGATTGTGAGAGCACTGGTGTCAGCATATCTACCTATCTGAGGCCCTGGAGTCAATGGTCAGATTCCTACAAGGTGATGTCTTCTCCAGAAGGGGGGTCACCTTCTTGTCCTCCTGTCTCGGTACGTGAGATGCTGGACGAAAGGGCGCCCCTGAGGGTCACGCTTCACTGCCTTTAATCTCTTTCTGGCAGACTTGTGTGATTCCCCAGCATCATCTTGGCTGCCCAATCCAGAGGTCGTTGTCCCATGTGGGTACATGGCAGCTGTTAGTCACGGGGGTCTCTGCCTGCAGTACCTGAAGTTTCAGGAGTCCACCCTTGACTTACTGACTTAATGGCTGTATTGTCATGGGTTACAGGAATAGTCAATACAGTGGGTGCTTAGTTCCAGGAATCAGTTCCTTGGCTTGATTAACTTAAAATGGCTTGTAGAGTTTTGTAATGGTAAGTTCCTGTGGCTAGGCTATTGTCAATTAACAGCCAAACGTACTTGGTTTGTCATTCATAACATGCATTCATTCAAGGGACCACCCAATATACCAGATTTTATCACTTTACAATTTCAATGCAGTTTTAACAATGGTCCAGGATGTAACTACAGGAAGTACATTCCTTAAGGGTTTAAAAGTATAAAATATAAAATACAAAATGCCATGGTAAAAATGAGACAAATGAAATATAAAAATGCACTGTGAGAAATATATAAAAATGCAATGTGAAGTAGTGAGGATCAAAGGCTACTGGACAGTAAGTGAGTTAGGTTAGCACCAGGATATATTTACCGTCTTTGAAGTGGATATTTTAGTTCTTTTCTTTTCTTTAGTGACACTGAGCTTAACTTGTGTAGATGCAGTCTCTAGGTTTCTCTGACAGAAAGCTACTTCAGCTTGCTGGCTTGTTCTGAGCCTTGCCACACCCATGCGATGGTTGTGCTAGGTCTCTGCCAATACTTAGAAGGAAAAAGAAATGCACAAAATGATGGGGGGAGGTACAGGCAAGAAGGGGCTTCTGTTAAATCCATGTCCAGAAGGGAAATGTACAAAGGGGGCTTTCTGCTACAGGGGGACTTGGTGGTCATCTGTAAGTACATAAAGACTGAATATCAAGAGCTCAGAGAAAAAACTGTTCACTATGGGATGCCCCAGGGGAGGACAAGAAGCAATGGCCACAAACTGTTAGAGGATGGTTTCAGGTTGGATGTAAGGAAGTAATTCTTTATGGTAAGTGTGGCCATAATTTGGAAAAGACTTCCCAAAGAGATGGTGTAGTCCCTAACCTTGGAAGTGTTCAAGAGGAGACTGGACAGATATTTTTCTGGGTTCATTTAATCTCAGCATCATTCCTGCCCTAAGTAGGGTGGTTGGACTCAATGATCCCTGCTAGCCCTTAATTTCTATGAATCTCTGATTCTAAGATAATTAACCCTCTATTCATCAAGCTTATCTGCTGAACACTGAGGCAGGCTTGCTCACACATTGTCCACCATGGATGACAACAGACTGCCATGCATGACAGTGGCCAGCATGCCCCCCCAGGTCCATGCTTCCTCTGTCAAGTTGAGGTGCATCATGATTACCAAGACCAATCCAGCTCCCAGCCCCCTTGTTCCTATCCATTAATTTGCCACTAGCACAAAGTTAATAATGCTTCTCTACTTTGAGTGCTTTCATTTTCTGTTTGAACCAGCATGTGCTTCTCTGATTCTACAGCTGCATGCATCAGAACTACTTTGCCTCATGTTAAACCCCCTCTTCCCCTGGACTTTGACCAGGCCTGGGCCAGCGTCCTGGGCCATCCCCCGCCCTGGGTCAGTGCCAGGGAAGGGGCATGTGCGATCCTGGTTGGCCAGGGATCCCTAACACTGGTGTCTGGGGCAGTGAGTCACAGTGTCTGGGTCACTGAGCTTGGCAAATGTTCTTATCTTTAGTCCAACTCCCCAGAACTCCCCCAGCAATGATGGCAGGCCATTCTGAGCATGGCATTCACAGGTGCCAGTGAAAATTGCAACTGTTGCATTGCAGAAAATATGTAAGCAGAGCAGTGCTCCCATGAATTTGAATGAAAGCAGCACTCTTGAGGAACCACTGCTACCCCCTGCCTTCCACTAAAACATACCTTTTCAGTATACTGTGGCTGAATTTCCCAACCCCCTCCTTCCCAAACCACATATTCACATGGAGGTTTTACAGAAAACCCAGCAAATGGTTCTCTGTGATCCTGTGGGACCATTAAGTGCGGCCACTCGCTTTATGACTATCAGGTCAGTTCTTTCCTCATTGGGCATGACAGCGTTAAATGAAGATCAGAGTAGTTTTAGGATTACTCTGAAGGTGCGATGGCATAACAGTATTTCCCTGGCCCCTTGTTGCTACCAGCACAGGACAGCACAGGCACGATAGGGTTCACAATTTTATTTATTATCCCCTCTCCTTTCCCCAGTACTGGGCAAGAGCCCACTCACACATGCCAAGGAAGGCATTGATTCCTATGGCAATGTCATCCTTAGTATCAGGGGTTGGAGTCGTGTACTGCTGTGACAGGTATCCGTCCAGCCATCAGAGGAGGTTGCATGGCAGGCCAGGCTTGCCCCCCGTGCTGTTGTAGTAAAGGGTCCTGAGCCAGGAGTGCAGGTGCACAGGGAGCCAGCAGGTTCAGCAGCAACAGGGCATAGTGGCTCAGGCAACTCGGTGCACTGGGCACAGGCTGTCCTCATTCACTGGTGGCTGTGAGCAGTTGCCCAGTGCCTCAGATATGTTTCCTATTGGAGTATCAGGACAGTTTGTGGTCTCTTGGTTAGGTGTGCTTTCCTGAACACCAGTCCCCCCAAATGACTGGAGACAAACATCTCCTGCATCTTTGCTGATAGTGATAGACAGCTTGTCATAGAATGGATCAATTGTGCGTGCTGCCCTGGAACAAGAGTTCTCATCCCTGGCCCAATGAAAAGCACATTTCAGGACCTTGATCTTGTTGTGGCACTGTGTCCAGTCCTGGTTGTGCCTGCGCATCTTTATTTCTATTTATGACTGATGACTTTTTCAAGGCATGGGGTGAGAGGAGGGAGATACTGTGGGTGGGGGAAAGGGTGGTTGTTGTCAGGCTGCCAGACACAGCGCTGGAGCCACAGCCCAGTGGGGTGGGCCCCCTACACATGATTCAGTGCCCAACACCCAGCCTGGCACAACACCCCTATTTTAGCCTCCCTGAATGGACCTGGGCTGGCCATATGCTGTGAAGGGTTAATGAAAGTGCTCCATGGCCCCACTGTGGGGGGGAGTGGTATGACTCGCAGTTTGGTGGGGAGGAAATGGGGGGGGGGTGTCACAGGCCAGCTGGGCACTGTGAGTATATCAATTTAATTGCAGACTGACTGAGCACTGCAACTTTATTAGCCACTGGGCTTTTTGGTTCCGGATTGAGAAGGTGATGTTGGAAAGGAAAGAAATGACAAGTTTCACTTACAAAAAAGAATGAATTTTACTTATGACAACAAAAGATATAGTTTGCATATATAGTAGTTAATAAAAAGGTTAAGCTAATAAGCAGACAACATAACAATACAGATTACAATTGACAATGATAATAAAACAGATAAAGAAATTAACCAAGAGGTCCCACTTGGTTAGTAACTTATCGGTAGTCCCTTGGTTAGAAGATGCACGGGAAGTTGAATCAGCGAAGTCAGACGTCTCTGAACTGGGCTGCTCGAAGGATACCGGTGGAAGCCCCTCAGTCAGGATCTGGTCTCCCTCTCACAGGGAGTAAGAGATATCCACCCTTCCCGAGGGTTACTATGACGTGTGTGTTCTTTTCTATTCTAATTATGCTAATTTTTAGTTATATAGCCATTCATAATATTACTTTATAGCTGTTATCCTATGGGGTTAAAAGGTGTTAGAAATTATTATAATAAGTTACTGCCCAAGCTTGGGTTTATCCAATAAGCAAGTTGCAACACAACATCTTCAGGTTTAAAATTAACATTACCCCGCCTAAATCCAGCCCCTTCAAAACTCTCTGACTATGCTTTTTTGAGATGTCCTTTCTTGAAATGTACTAGATAAGCTGGGCAGTTGAATCCAGTTTTTATCATCATCCAGGCTAAATTCTGAGCGAGAAAGAACTATTAGGTCAGCTAATTTCACAGCTATAGCTTTGTCTATGAGGCCTGGTCAGTTCCACAAACAGTTACAAGTTACATTTGCAGGTTACAAAAATACGAGCTTCATATTAGACAAAAGTTCCAAATGCCTCCAAGAAGCACATATTTATAGCTTATTAATTTCTTTGGTTCCGGCCATCACAGGGGGGCTATGGAACATGCTCTCACTGCTTCAGGATGCCAGGCCATCTGTGGTGCAGCTCTGTGCCATGCCACGCACCCTGACAGCAGGGCTGGCGCTAATGGGGGGTTTCAAGAGGGACCAAGCCACCCCAAAATTGCATGTAGCCATGCACACAGCCATATGTACTGCCAGCACATCTGGCTCAGTCTCCACGGAAACCCCTGGGACCATGCTATCATGGAAGCCCAGCCATTTGAGCAGGGACTGCTGGGAAATGTAGCGCCTCTGGAAACCAAAAAACATGGAGGGACAGAGCTAAAACTAGCCCCTGTACTAACACTATACTGGCTGTACACAGTGGTGGTGTCACCAGCACCACTGCCAAGTGCTGGCGATGCTCCTTCCACCCCCTTCACATCTCAATCCTCAGAACAAGAGTTACAGCAGCAGAAAATGGTAAGTTTGCAATTGAGGGGGTGTGCATTGGCACGTTAGCAAAGCACATTAATATTTGGGGGAACTTGAATATTTCCTATTGCTACAGCTTCAGGGGGGAAGAGGGGTTGTGTTTCAGGAGTGAGGGGATTACTGGTGTGCCAGTGCCCCCTAGTGTTATTGAGTATGAAAGACATCACCAGGGTGGATTTTTATATGGCTCCCCCTGCTGTAATTTACTGTGAATTGTGCACTAAGGTTAATATGATTTAAAGGCTCTCACCTGTAAACATATCATTTCAATTTTGATAATCCTATTTAATTTAATGAGGATTAAACCGCGTTACGTGTACAAGTGCCTCTCTTCTCCAGAATTAATAACCCCAGTTTTCCAATCTCTGTTCATAAATCATATTTTCTTGAACTCTTGTCCTAGTTGTTGCTTTATTCTGGATTCTTTCTAATTTTCTGGCGTCTTTCTAGAAGTTCAGGGCCCAAAAATGGGTGCAGAATTCCAGGTGAGGTTGACCAGGGTGAAATAATCCCCTCCCTTGATCTTCCAGTGACATTCTTGCTAATGTGACTCAGTGATGTATTGGCATTTTTTTTTCAAAAAGAGCACCCTGTTGACTCAAAATCTTCTTCTAGTCTACAAGCCTCAGGCCCTTTTCTGCAATACTGAAGCCTAGCCTAGACATATATTTTACTGAATTTAAAACTGAACCTTTACTGCAGGCCCTTAACATCAAGTGCAATCTTAACAAGGTAGCTGCCATATATGATTTATAATAGTTAACAGCAGATTGCTTATCAGGTCTTTTAAAAACAAGGCTGTAATTTTTCTCTAGCTTTCAAAAATGGATAAGGAGTTTTAAATTATTGAAAGAATAACGTACATCGAGAATAATACTTTGTACCTATTACTTAGGACTCCAAATATATAGCTCAGATTGATATAACTTTAATGTAAGTTAAGCATTTATGTGTTTTTATTATTAAAAGTTATTTTCTTTATTTCTGTGAGAATTCTTGTCCTCCCAATAAATATATGTTATATTGTTTCCAGAAATTCATAGAGACAAGCCTGAAAGAGAAGAAAAACTTGAAAAACGAGTACCAACTAAAGGTAGTGATATCTATTCATATTTCTTCATTTATGTGTATATGAGTAAGTAATATATATTATTTTATCTGAAAATTCCTTTGAGAGCCTAAACCAA
>NW_017728918.1:99621150-99691909 GCF_001723895.1 Crocodylus porosus | reverse complement strand
AGGAATCAGCCTAAAACAACATTTCTCTGTAAAAGCTTTGCATTTACGAAAGCTTTTATGAAAGCAGCTGAAGAAAGTTCCTTACAAGTGAAAGTGCTTTGGAACTTTGTACTGTGTGATATACTGTACTCATAAATACATATTGCATTCAATGGTTTTCATGAAACACCTCACAAAGTAAATATGCTTATGGTACTCATTAGGAAATGCTATTGTAAGAATAAAAGACACTCTGATAACTGATTCAACAAAGCACTTACCAGTATGTACTTGCTTAATTTTAAAATAAGTAGTATTATTGAAGTCAATGAGACTGTTCAATGTAGAAGGTTAATCATATGTATAAGTGCCTTATGGAGTGGGGTCTTTACCAATTAGTGTATGAGATACTGCCCTTATGATTGTGCTACTGACCTCCCTTGTAAAGCACTTTGCAACCTAGTCATGGAAAAGCTGTATAAGAATTAGTCATTGTCAGTTTTAACAAAATGTTATAACTATGTAATGAATATGTGATCCAGTATTAAAGCATAAAGTTTATTTCATTTTATCCCCCAAAAGAAAACAGAAAGGTGCCATGAAGACCTGATATTCTGATGTAGTTTATTGGTTAAGTAGACTAAACCAAGTGACTACCTATTGTATTGGAAATCCTACTGGATTCAAAAAAATCACAGGATCACAGGAAAGTAGGACTGGAAGGGACCTCACAAGATCATCTAGTGCAACCCCCTGCTCAAGGCAGGATTGTCCCTGCCTAAACCATCACAGTCAAGTGTCTCTTCTTGGTAAAAAGAAACTAGAATATATCACAGATCAGTGTAGTAGACTTGCATTTCTAAGTTAGGAGTTTCATTTTTTTTGGAAATTGCTGGTAATATTACAATATTCAGAGGATAACAGGTGAAAGATTGATTTAATCCCTGCACATTCTTGCTTTTTCAAATATACTGGTAAGTACACTGCTGGTTCATGAATCGAGGGACAATACAATGATTTAATGTCATTTCTAATAGTAACACTTTTAAAAAACACAGTATCCATTAATAAGCCTTAGCCTTCATTGTTCTTCTGTAAAAAGTACCTTGGTTTTAGTGCAGCTTCTTATAGATTAACAATCTTCAAAATACCAGAAACCTTTAATGGCTCAAAAATGTTTTAAATTGTCAAAATACAGCATTAGCAAAGAATGTTCTCTTAAAAAAATGGTCTGATTTTTATAAAATAATTTAATCCACACCTGATTTGGAAAACTAATGAGCGTACAAAAAATGGAGGATCTCACTTCATGGCATTGGCAGGAAACTCAGTAATTTTCAAATTGATCAAACTCAGGAGGGCAAGTGCTCAGACAATGATAAGGAATTTTCTTTTTCAGAGGCCAGAGTTTCCTTTGGGTTGAATGAATAATAACATTTGTAGTTGAAAGACCTAACCAAACCAAAGGGATTGGAAAAGGGAGGTTGCAGGGGTGACGGTTCAGACTGAAATAATTGTTTTTGAATAGCGGTATTTGAGCAGCAGCAACAAAAGCTTGTTTTGAGTCAACCCAGAAGGTTATGTTTCATCCAAAACAAAAGAAATATTTTGTTTCGTTTTGGGAAGTATTTTCTATTATAATAATTTAGTCAATTTTTTAATGGAAATGGTCTTTTGAAGTGAAAACGTAAAGAAGACTTCATGTTGAAGGTGACAAAATAAGACATATTGATTCTGTTGAAGGAAATATTCTATTTCGAAATTTTTGAAATTTCAAGAATGCCTCATTATTTTTCCTTTGAAATCATTAGCTAAATTAGATCCAATTTTGTGAATAATTTTGGTGTCTCCAAAAGTCCAGCTGTAATCATTATGTTGTTACTGCAAGCACAGATAACATGGAAAATAAAAATCACACACTAAACATGTCCTTATTAAAGGGCTTTGTGAAACCTGAAGGTTTTCATTCAAAATGTCTGACAAAATGTGCTCACAGTGTGATTTGCAGTACTTGGAAATAAGACCAGTTGACTGACATATTCCCTTTAATTATCCAGAGGTACAATTGTAGCTCTAATGTAGACATACCTTGAGCTAACTTGAAAGTATCTAAGTCATATAAAAATAGCAGTAGTTGCAGGCAGTGTAGTGGAGTGCCAAGCGTATGCCTAGTGGCCTGGATGATTTGTGAAGCCTACTCTATAGCCTTACAGGAACTACGCTGGTACTCCTACCTAACTCAGCATGGGTTTAAAACTAACATGGGTTTGTCTACACATGTGGTCGTCACACCTCTAGGTTTACAGCATAGACAAATGCTAAATTGAAAATTGAATGGCAAATTCTTTTCTGTCAATCTCCTGCCCAGAAGCCTCCTTCTATACCCCAGCCACCCCACATTTAAATGCCAATACTGCACTTACCTTACCACAACACCTGAGGAAGCAGGACCCGGCCAGGCACGAGGGTGTGCATCCCCTGCATACAGTGCTGGGGCCCTGGGTGACAGCAGGAGTGGCCCATTTCTGCCCGAGGGCAAGCACTAGCAGGTCGGGCTGGTGTGGCACTGCATGGCACAGGTGGTGCTGGGTCCCACGTGGCTGGGGCTGCACTGTGCTGCTGGGGGCTCTGCCAGTCCGTTGTGGGCTATGAGCACTGGGATGGCCACTGATGCTTCTGTGGCTGCTGTGGGGTGGGAGAGTGCGGGGGGGGGGGCAGCAGGGGGCCCATTCCTTTGGAGCAATCCCCCCCAGTCCTATGCACATAATCCCTGCCACCCCCACAGTCCCTCTATCCCCACATCCCCAGTCTGAACATACCCTAGGTGTGATTAGAGATAGCAGTGTGGCCTTATGGCTTCTTCCCCCTACTCATGTTCAGTGCCTGCTGGTTTCACTTCACTAGCCCCTAAGCCTTGTGAGGCAGGTGGGTATCTTTCTTATGCTGGATTTTTGAGAAGCCACCAAAATAGATGGCTATCATATAAAGCAAATGCTCTGAGAATGCTTGCACAATCAGGAAAGCCTAGTTCCTCTTTCTTGATTGAGAAGAGTTGTGGGGATACATGGAAATAGCATGCGAGACATTGAGGTCTGTGCATACTTGCAGGTAAAGGTCGGATCAATTGAGTAATCCACACAATTTGCACGTCCTGCCATGCCACATGTGGGATTACATGGTAGATCCAACCGCCACACACAACCAGGAGAGTCCCTGCAACTGATAGAGCTCCCAGTCCAGCTGCATTTCATGAGCAACTGAGACTGTGAGTCCTGCAACTCACATGAGGTGCAGCTGAGGCCAAGAGCCCATCAGGTTCAGGGGTCTCTCAGTACTGGCTGCATGTGACGTTTAGTCAGAATTGAGAATCCTGTGTGGGCTGGTGGTTTAATGCATGACCTAGTACATTAAACCTTGGGGATCACAGCAGCCATGATCCCCAAGGCTTGGGGCTTTCATGCTGGGCACAGTGCACCCCTGAGGCTGGGAGCCCTGTCAGCTGATTGGGACTCTTAGCTGCAGGGGAGATCCTGCTACATGTGCAAATTAAAGCTGGATAGCAACCAGGTATAGAGTTAATACACATTTTCAAGGTCTAATTCTGTAGCTGGTTGGTGCTTTTTATTGTGCACTAGCTACTTTGCACATGTAGCTGCTCTTATGTAAGTGCGCTATTAACCAGTTAATTGTGAAATACCTGCAACATGTAGGTGGGGATTTCTCCCCCTTCCAATTTTGAATTTAAGCATCTTCTGGGATCTTATTTCACTGGAGAATTCCTTCAAGAAGGATTAAGAAATAGTCCACTTAAGCCACTCTGTTTCAGCATGAGTGTACCCACACAAAGATGTTGTAAGCTTAACGAATACATTTTACCCGCCTAGTTTTATTTTCTTAATCTTAACTTTCCTGAGTGTTTCTGTGTACACAAGCCCTTTCTTAACTGGAAGAAGCATTCTCTTCTTCTTGTGTCTCACACTATCTTTATACAAAGCAACAGACTAAGACTTACTCAGCTGGGAACTATTTTTACTTTCCTTAAGTATGAAATTAATGTCTCTTTAATAGCTCTCTTCTTTTTGCACTTACTTTTTTTGGAGAGAGAAATGTTACCCAACACTCTCTCAAGTGTTCTAACTGAGCGAACTAAATTTGACTCCCCTGTGCTTTTTTTAAAAAATGGTGAAGATTAACTATAAACTATACACTTTGGTTTGAGAAAAATCTTGTACCTATGACTCACACAGCTGTTTTTCTTATAGGTGAAGTGAATAATAGTCTTTTAATAAATTAAATGAATTGGTATAGTAGATTGGTAAGGTGCCCAAACACTTGTCATTATAGGGCCTTGCTTTCAATTGCCTGTAACTACCACATTTTAATCATTCAGGTTGACATGTCCATATGCTTCGGTCTACATTTTTCCTTCAAAGTTACATCCAAAACTGTTCTGTAGTTTCCAAAATCAGTGTTAGCAAGAATACATTCTGACTTTCTTTTCTGAGTAGTCTTGGAATCCTCCATGGTTCGGACCTAAAACCCTGAAATTTGGCAAAGATGACGTTAAAGAGCTTTCTGCTGTTCCCAGGGAAATCCACACAGATTTTGTCAAGCCATGGGAAATCACAGTTTACACAAATGCTGTAAAAAGTAGTACTGCTCTTGTTCCTGAAGTTTCTGAATATGTTGTGTATTGGATGAGTCAGGAATCCTGTCAAAGAGGTGGTCTTAAAATTAAAGGCTTCCTCATAATACGTACACATCAGGGTGCTGAATTAAGACTTCATAGGCAGCCTTATTCTTGGAATTCCCTAGCTTCTGAGTTTTTTACTTTGCAAAGTTAATTTAGAAATTTTTCCACCAGAAACTTTTGACAGAAGCAGGCAGCCAATGATTTTTCCAACTTGCCGCAGTCTCATTGTTCATCGGTGGGCTGTGCTACTAGGCTAGGCATTCCAGCTCCCCAGCTCCTAATCCACTAGTTCCCTGGTGGTAGTGTTTAAAAATAGGTGTTTCAATTTGAATTCAATGTATTGTAGAAATTACCCTGAATTATACATTTCATTTCTGGTTTGGTGCCTTGGGTGAGCTGCAGTGTTCAGATCAAGATTTCTGATTTCTAAATCCTAAATATATGTACTATGACATACAGTAATGACATAAAAGGGATGTTCAGACTAAATAACGAACCACTCAGAAGCCAGGTAGTGCCAGCTTTAGGGCTACCTCTGCAGCCTAAATTCAGCAACCTGATGATATCATCTTTAATGACATGACTGTATGACATTTTAGAGTCAGGGTCCCTGTCTCAACCATATTGGGGTTGCTCAGGTAAACTTAACCCAGGCGTTTTCTAATTTCTGAGTGTTTGACTTCATAACTTTCTCTACCAGTGTCACCTATAACAATCCAGAACAGTCACTAATGAGAATAGGATGCTGCTATTACATTTACATATATGGTAGGACTTTTATTTTTTTTATCCTGATTGACCTAAAGAAGTTTATAAATTAAGCTGAGCAATATGATGCACAAGAAAGAATGAAGAGACATTTCAGCTGAGTTAACTAAATCTACTTTTATAAAAATGCCACAGGGAATTTTAAAAGTGAGAAAGAGAGAACAAAGGTTGTTAGAGTGCTTGGCATTACTGAAAACAAGGGCAATAGCAGGAGCCATTAGCCTCAGCCTGTACAAAGCTTCCAGGAACCATGTGACTGTCTCCTTTCTTGGCTGTTCCTTGCCTCTCCCGCTTCCCACTACCTGAATAAGATGAGGCAGGGATCTTGAAGACCAGACCTCTTGTCCATTCCCAGAAAGCCATCTCCCCAGTGTACTGAGACAGTGAGAAAATAGAGTATGTTAACATTACAAATGTTGTCAAAATGCAGACACACAAGGTACCTGAATTAATGTGACACAGACAACTGTATTTCTGGCATTCCCTAACTTTGGAATACTGCCCTGTGCAATATGAACATTACCCTATTGTAGTTTTTTGTAGATTTTGTATATAAGAAAACACTGCTTTTGTCTCCCAGTAGCAAAACTGCATTGCTATGCACAGGTAGACTGAACATGCTTATAGGACCTGTTTCCCTTTCCCCATCCCACCAAGCCATCTTTTCCTCTCCGTTGTCTACACTGTATTAGCAGTGGGTCTTGTGCATGTCCTGCACACCCAATCTGCCAACATACTCCAAACTAGCAATTTGGCCTTGAGTCTATTCCAGACTTGCCCCAGTGCCTGCTCTGAAGCCCTTGGTTTCCAAAAGGTCTGAGAGCAGGCACTGAACATGAGTCTGGAGCATGCTCACAGATGAACTTCTAGCTTTGGAGCACATCAGCAAAATCAGATGAGTAGAACATGAATGGGACATGACAGCTCTATCCTTCCAGGGATCTACCACTGACATGGTATAGATGAGGTCTGGCAAAGGATTCAAGCTTGGTAAAGGGGGTGAGAATGCTCTAGTAATGTACACTTGCTAACAGCGATAAATGTGAAACATATTGTTCTATGACATCAAGCTACAAAACCTGAGACCTTCTATATGTGGTAGGTCCTCTGGGATCCCATCCCAAATTGAATGTTGACAGATTCCTGAAAAAAGTGTTGATTTATGAAAAAGTCTTGTTTATATTTATTCAGCTGAAGCCTCAGTGGTCTTTGGTGGCCTGACTTCCATACTGTGATTGAGCACACAGAGATGCCCAGTCATCAGACCCTTGGAAAGCGAACACTTCAATTATGGCAACACCTGTCCTTCTCAGATAAGCTTGTCTCTGACCATGTCTATATTAAGTAGTGGTTGACACGATGATCTCAGATTAGCATATTCTGAAGCAACTATGCTAGCAACACACAGGATAGGACTCTCAGACCAGACCAGGGGACTCTGTCAGCCTATTGCTAGTCAGAGAAAAATATTTTATGCTTATGCCAACATGGTGTCTGCTTATCCACATTCCAGGCTGTGTGCCCAGCTGCATTAAACTACTTTTATCTTCATGAAGGAGCCAACTGATCTACCCTCCATGTGTTTACCTTGTGGTCCACGGAAGCAAAAGTAGTTTTCATATGCACCAAAGCCCTTTTATACCATTCCAAACATTCAACAGGATCTTACATTATACTTTCATTCACTTTTAAGGTCCCTTTACACATTATTCAGCGAGTCTTTCACAGTTCATTTGGTTCTTTGATGCCAAAAGCATGAAATAGAGTGGTGCTCTAGGGAAATGCATTGAAAAGGCAGCTTGAAGGAAGAATCGTCTCCCATGTATGTGTTTGACGTGCCTTCTAGCCAAGGAAGCACATGAACTCTGCTGTTACCATGCTGCTCCACATTGCTTACATATTCTTTTTGACATAAGCTGTGGCTGCACAACCTAGCTCAGATAACAACTGCACAACATTGCGGTGTGCTATATAGATGTGCTAGCTTGGAACTCAGAAGCAGCATAGCTGTGGTAGTAGAGTGCTTCCCCAGGGTTAATAAACCCCTGTTTGTCAGCTCTTCTCAGCAGGGCTAATTAGCTAGGACAAAGCTCTCTGTACTCTTTCTGGTACCTAAGCTAGGTCATTCAGAGCTTATTCATGTATAACTTCACGTCCCGCAATGTACTGTGTAGACATGCCCATAGATTACAAGGAATGTCATCAGATATAACACACTTTGTTCATCAACCAGGGTGGATGACGATTCAGAAACCTGTCATTTGTAGAATTATACAGACTTTCTTTAAAAAGCTAGCTGCATAGTTGTCTGAAATGTTTCTCAGCTTCCTTGTTCTTGATGGTTTTTATATGGAATCAATATGCAAGAATATGTAATCTTGTTAGTGTTTCATCCTCCTTACCCCAGCAAAAATACTAATATCCTAAGCTTTAGAGGGTGTGGAGGTCAGCATTATTCAGCATTTTAAAATTATGAATCTGAATCCCCAATCCTTCCAGTGTTCCTAGCCTATTCATTTTAACATAAATTAAGTGTCCAAATTATTTTAGGTGGCTTTGAAATACATTCAGCCTAAACTTCTTCCCACTGAACAGCTAAATAATATAAAAAACTGCTTGCTGCTGATCCTGAAAAAATGAAATTATTCACCATTTTCAATTAAACTTTTATTTAATAAAATGTGAACCAATTCATGATTTAATTGAGGAAATATTTAACCAATAAAAATATTAGTTATTTGCACCTTCACTTAGCATCTCTGATGTAAATTTGTCAAAAGATTTAGGAGTATGGCAGTGCAGAAGTGTTATTGTATTTCTGACAACTGCCAGTTGTTCACTTGTCATAACTGTGTTTTAGTTTTTGCCAGAAAATTGAAGGGCGGGGAGTGGGGGCAGGAGGGGAAGTAATGTCTTTCCCTTTTTTTTATGTAGCTACAAAGCACTATTTAAATTGGTGGTGATAGTGGGTTTTTTCTCCCCATCTCATTTTTTTGGAGGTGGGGTACGGTGACCTCCAAAAACATGGACAAGAGCATAAGTTAGCAGCTGAAGTCTGCCTGCTAAAGGTAGGACGTAGCTGGCTGTGTTTTAAACAGCTGTTCTTCCTGATGTTATGCTCTTATTAAAATAGATGCATCACTGCTAATCCATCTTGTGGCTGAAGTCACTTCCAAAAATAAAAATAGCTTCGGAGGCAATGTGTGAGCGATTTTTTGTTAAGAATAGAAAGTGTCAAGGGTGGAAAATAATTATTCATGTTGGAATATGAGAGGAGAGTGCTTATGTAATGGGACAAAAACAGGTCCTGCAAGTTAGGTTGGAATTGCTGAATAATCAGTTACAAAGCAGAAATACAGGCCAAATTTTTTTCATAAATATAGGAAGTCTCATTCATGAAAAAATAGCTTGCATTTCTCCCATACATGGAGTTAAAGAGTTAAATTAAAAAAACATGACTGGTAAATATAATTGAAATTTGCAGCTGAAATCTATTATTCTTACATACAAGTATTTTCTTTTCAGAATATTTAGGGATTTTTTAAGAGTATGCAATATGTAGAGATGACTAAATTATTTTTATTATTTATAGTAATTCACAAAGGTAAACCTGAAAAACAAGAGATTTGGGTGGAACGGAAAGAACAACCAAAAGGTAGGTGTCTGGTGTTTGGCATTTTTCTCTTGCCCTTGATTTAAATTAGCTTGATCTACTGACCTCCAGGGCATGCTGCAAAACCCAATTATTTTCATGGAAAAAAGGAGGAGGTTGGTAGGAAGGAGAGTGAAGATTTAAAAGGAACATTGGATCTATCAGCTCTTCTTATGGTTATGTGTGCAAGAACTAAGATTATTCTCAGGGGTTAATGATTTTTTTTTTACTTTATTTTTAATTTATGTAAAAGATGCCTAGAGTATCTTTTGCCTCAAGCAATTGATAGGTGCCTTTTTATTTTTGCTGTATAAATCCAAAGGCTAGATTGTGCCTCAGGGCACAATCTTGAATAAGAAGAAATGAGCAAATTGTAGCACTCAGGGAGCAGTCTCTGGAGACACTGTGCTTCAGAGACAAGAATTGAAAAATTCCCTCTCCGCTTCATCTTGCACTGGGGGAGGTAGTAATTTGACGTTGGCCTATGCTAACAGCAAAGTATGATACTCCCATGGCTTGCTGATGTGCAAGGGTTACGAGTAAAAGTTCTGTAACTCTACAGTCATTACTCAGTGGGAAATAAGGTAGTGCTGTGTGCCTAGATACAGAGTTTAGGTTGGAGCTTTTTATTTTATTTTATTTTATATTTTACCAATTGGGGGTGTGTGGAAAATATCTGAAATAAACTTATTTGCAGGACACAGTAATTTCAATGAAACTATTGTTGAACATACTTCCTTGACTAGAATAAAAAATGTGGTTAAACCCAACCCAGAAAAGCACATACCCCACTGGTTCTGGTACTTACCTGGGACAATTTAAGTCCTTTTGATTCAGACCAAGGATTGAAACCTAGGCTGGAGACCAATCTCAGGTGGGTCTCTAAGACCCTTGCTACCCAGCAATTTTGGGTGGTTTCTGGAGCTCTTAACCCCTGGATTGTCCACACACGAACACAGGAAACTTGTTCCAAGCACTTGTTAGATGGCTCAAGGTTATACCACTACAGGGCAGGATTATTTCTGATCTATGTAACCCAGCTCACGTTACACTAAGATAATGACTTTAGTGTAAATACCTCTCACCCCAGCTAGCCCAGATAGGACCCAATACACCCTGCTGCTCTCCCCAAAACCTCAGATCCCCGTTCACTGCTCCCTCCCCCAACCCTGCTTACTTCTGGCTGCCCATGCTTTCTGGCTCGGGGAGGAGGCAGGGAAGGGTTAACCTGTCTGCCTGGGTACCATCCCCACTACTACTGCTCTCTGGGCTGGCCTCAGCCTGGAAAAGAGCAGCAGCCCAGCAGCAGTGGCAGTAGGGGCTGGGCTGGTAGGTTAACCCCTCCCTGCCTACTCCCCCTAGACAGACACCACAGGTAAGTGGCGAAGGGGGGCAGAGGGAGTCCCAAAGGGCAGGTGGGAAGCCTCAAGGGGCAGGGGGGAAGTCTGGCAGCGGGGGACGGGGGGGATTCTTATCTTTCAGTCCTCCAGGCCCCTGCTTGCCTGAATGTGTGACTGTTTCAAACTCAAGCTAGCACTGACACCCGTCCACATTTAAGCAGGTCTCAGTGTAATGTAACAAGGCCCTAAAGCTTAGGTAAACCCGTGCCATTATTTGCATAATTACAGTCATTCAGCTGGAGAGAATGAATAGCTCTGATACCAATGGTTAGGGTCTTCATATGAGTTCAAGACTCCAGTGAATATTTACTTACACGAAGTAGGACAGGTCCAGCAGGTCCACCAACTTATTCCCTAGTAGCCTGGTAGTTAGATATGAGAAAAATAATTGAACCTTCCCCAGCTAAGTCCAGTAATCAAACTGACAACAAAACTGGGCTGGGTATGTCTTTAGTTTTCATTAAAAAATCTTCAAAGGATCTTGGTGTTGCTTCAGGGGAGAGTGGGACAATTTTTGAGATCTCAAAGAAATGTACTGAGACAGGAAAACCAATTCATACACTAATTGAACCCAAGTGGCCCACAGGGGAGGATTTTTACACCTCCTTCCATTCCTGTGTGCATATAGTGCAGACCAGAGTCCAGTCCAGGGGTTGGCTATATTTTTGTCTGGAGTGCCAAGAACATCCCAGTCCTGACCTATGCCTTGACTTGGTGTGCTGGGGCAGAGAGTGGAGGAGCTGCAAGAAGCCCAATTCTTATTGCTGGTGGTGGCTGCATGAGCATGAGTTACTGGGGCTGAACTTCCCTGGCCTCTTCCCTGCCTTGCACCCTGAGGCACACATGCAGTCACCGCTGGCATGGAGCTGGTACCAGGGCTGTGTAGCCTGGTGCAGCTGTTTGCAGCCTGCCTCCTACAGCTGCTCAGAGCTCAGGCCAGCTGTGGCAGGCAGCCATGAGCCTACAAACAGCTGCGTGGGGCTCTGTAGCTCTGGCAATGGCTCCATGGTGGTGGTTGGGTGCACGTGCACCTCCAGGTGAAGGGCAAGGAAAGGGCCTGTCCTGTCCTCACTGCCAATGGCTCCAGAGCCTGGTGCAGCTCTTTGCAGCCTCCCAGCTGCCTGCCACAGCTGGACCAGGCTCTGGGCAGGTCTAGCAGGTGGCTGGGAGGCTGCAAACAGCTGCACTGAGCTCTGGAGCACTGGCACCAGCTCTTGTGCCAGTGACTACTGCACACGTGCCTCAGGGCATAGGGCGGGGAAGAAGTTCGGGCAGCACAATCCTTGCCACACTCCCACCATTTTTCTGGAGGTTTGTACACAACTGCCGCCACCTACACATAGCCTGGCTGGGGCTCTAGAGCCCAGTGCAGCTGTTTGTAGCCTCTGGGCTGCCTACCACATCCAGCCCAAACTCTGGGCAGCTCCTGCCTGCCATGGAGCCTGGGCCGCTTGCAGCCTCCCAGCCAGCTGCTCCAAGCAGCCCAGTCTTTGAGGCCAGTGGCAGCTCCCCAGACTCCAGGCCAGCTGTAGTGTGTCAAGCAAAATGGCCTTGCGCACTATGCTTTGGTACACATGCTGGGAATTGCTGACCTCTGATGATGTCCTTAATAAATAGTTTGTCTACTTAGCTATAGGAGTAGGTATACTCTAGCCTTACTGCAAATTGAGTAAGTATACAGTAAAAGTAAACAGTAAAAGTGAGCCCAGAGAAATTGGAATGTATTTCCAATGAACACCCTCCTATGGTCAGAGCTTCTCTGTGATCACTTCTACTGTTTTCACGTTGCAGTGTATAGCCAGCGCAGTCTTAGTACTGCTCTGCTGTTGTGCATCTGAGATTCTTGAGAGTTTCACTGTGAACATGATTATGCACTTCAAATATGTTTCATTTGCAAGATTTGAATGTGTAGGGAGTAAACATTATCTTAGTCTAATATCTAATTAGCTTCCATGATGAAGATTAAGAAAAGTGTCTAATGAAGTGATGGGGGGAAGAAAGATAATAGAGGGACTAATTAACTGCCCAGATATATGGCTTGGATAGAGCAGGAATTCACTTTCTCACATATTCTCCAGCAATCACCCTATTGTTAAACAAAGTGCAGGGTCGAATACTCCCTGGTCTCTTACTGTTGCTTCTAACTATATATGGAAATAATATTCCCTTAATAGATCTCCTCTGTTTCCTCATTTGACAAAAGAGTTTTATTTTAGTGTGGCAGTAACTCTACTTTAGTTAAGGTTGAAGCTGTCTTAGTGTTAGCAGCAGTTTTTCAATGTGCTGTAAAATCCACACATTCTCTACAACCGTCTTGCAAATTACTCTGCTGCTTATGGCCTCAGGTATGCAAGTCAGGTAAACAGTCAAAATGTGGGGTTATTTGTGCAAAATATAGATCCTTCTACAAGAAGAAAACCACATTGACATTTTACATTTCTGATTTTAAACAGCCTGAGCATCTTATAATAGCCAACTGAACTGGCACCACCTGCTCAGGATTGATTTTAGCCAGTATCTAGTACTCAGCACCCTTTTCAAAGAAGCAATATATGAAAAAAATGCTCTGGGTACACATAAGATCTGCCATATGGCTCAAGCCTTCTTTACATATGAAAGAAAGTCATTTGTTCATTTGCAACAGGACAGAGGCTCTGCTGCAGGCAGCTGGATGTGGGTCAGAATAATTGGTGGTTTAAGGTGCCTTTTTAAACATATATTGAAATTAAACATCACCCATTTGGCCTAGCCCTGGATCCTGTTCTTGACAAGTTTTTGAGAATGTGACATATAATAAATATAAAAACAAATTTGTAACTAGAAACTGAAGCTTTGTATCCTTGGTTATGTATCTTGGTAGAAATATTTTAATACCTCATTTTATTTTATAGCTAAATATATTTGTTCCTTTTCTTTCTAGTGACACACAAAGACAAACCTGCAAGACAAGAAAAACCTGAGAAAAAAGAAAAACCTATAGGTAATCATTCCTCTCCATGAATTATTAGTATGTTTCTGGATTCACTGAGCCCAGTTCTTCACAACCTTGCCTCTTGTGCATTATTATATATCTGTGCACAATAGTGCAACGTAGGACTACACGTATTATGGGACAGGTGCCCAGCAGGGGTACTGGAGTGTAGCTCCATTGAGGTAGATAGGAGTGGTAGCTCCATTGAGATAGATAGGAGTGGTGGAATCTTTAGGCTTATTATGTAGACAGAAATCTTTTTTATATACAAAAACTTATATATACAGTTATTTACAGTAAAGAGGTAATGGGTTTTTATTATTGCCCTTACAAGTGTTGTGTGCCTGTTTTGTCACCTGGAAATTCTTGCTGGAAGATACTACACTGCCTCTGGGCTGACTTTTACTTTTTCACCTGTAACACATGAAAAATCAGGACAGCCAATGCAATCTTAACTGTCTCCTGGAATACCACACCTTCTGGATACTCTACGTGCCTATTGGGACTTACTGTATGTCACATCTTCCCCTTTATAAAAAAAATCCTAACTATAGTAAGAACATTAAGAAAACAACTGTTGAAAAAAAATCAAGCTAACACGTCTCAATCAATCTCTTTGGTTGTTTCAGAAATCTTCCAGCTTTACTATGCTGCAGGCCCCTCTTATTTACATCCTTGTTTGTATTTGAATGTTTACTCTTTGGGTCAGGTTCTGGATCAATTTATAAATTAGTTTCAACTGGTGTCTCTGTTCCCTTTTCACTCATATTATCCTCATTGTCAGAGATTTTGAGCAAGCGTCCACAATTCCTTTTCAAGATTTGGCCTTCATTTATGATCACAGAGTATATTTTTTCTTACCTTAGCTTTAACTGGCCAGTGTCCATCTTGCCAAGTTTGAATTGAATCATTGTTTGTTTACCTGCGGAAGTGGTCTTGCCTCTTTGTTGTAAGTCTGCATCTGATCGGAGAAAAGACTGGGTAAGTATAATCATAGATGCCTTTGTCACCTTTCCTTTTTGCCCCATGTCTGGTAGTTGAGTTTTCATACACCTATGGTGGAGAAGTTTTTCATATTGCAGTTGTGTAGCTCTGCAGTTAAATAGTGTCAAGTGTGGATCCTCCCCTTCTTCCACTGCTTTTTAAGTGGGTTTTTCACAATGTCGATTCTGCTAATCCATTGACTTCATGATATTTGGGACTAGACGTTTCATGTCAAAAATCATACATTTGAACAAAATCTTGAATTCCCTAGTCCTAAACTGTCAGTAATTACAGTTCTTGGAATTCCATGGTGTGCAAATATAGATTTAATATGCCTGACGACTGTTGTTGCTCTGATGTCTTCAAATGTCACAACTTTCGGAAAATTAGTATAGTAGTCCATTATAATCAGGTGGTCAGGTTATCCCAAACAGAACAGATCAATTCCTACTTTGTCCCATGGAACAGCAAGTTGCTCACAGGTATCATTGGTTCTCTCCGCTGGTGTCCTGTACTTCTGACCTGTTCCACGCCTCTTCACTATGTCTTCAATATCACTGTTACTCCAGAGCCAAAAGACAACGTCTTTGACTCTGCTTTTTGATTTGGTTATTTCTAGATGTCCTTCATGTATTCATTCCAAAATTTTATCTCATTATTACAGAAATTGCAACCTGTGTATGCTTTATGAGCCCTCCTGAGATCACTGAAAATTCATTTTTATATTGACAATATGCAAGAGGGAAATGGTGATTTTCTTCCTCCTTTACTTATTACACATATCACTTGCAGTGTTTCACCTTTAGATGTTTCCATCACCAGTTAATCCAAAATGCCTGGAGATATATTACATGATATTTTAATCATGTTCACATACATGGTTCCAGTGGTCCAGGGTATGCTCTTGAAAATAAATGGCAGGTTGGAACTCTAGTGTCATATCATACTTCTGTAATTTCAGAAGTAGTTACTGTATCCTTGGTGGTGCAGCTCTAAGTCCTTTTTTGAATATTTCATTGTGATCTGTTTCTCTGACCATGCTGTAAATCATAGATCTTGTACTTCTGTAACTCATGCTAAGGTCTCTTTTTCACATTGTGCATATATTTTTTCTGCAGCTGTGATAGGCCTAGCAGAGTATGAGACTGACAACCAATGAGTTCCATAATGCTGTAATAGTACTGTTCCAAATCCACCTTTTGAGGGATCCATGGAGAGTTTGATGTCTTTTAATGGGTCAGAGAATTATAGCACTGGGATTGATGTCCATAAGTTTTAGATCATTACATTTACTTTCATGTTGTGGCATCTAAGTCCCTTCCATGGCCTTATGGAGTAGTTGCCTTAGGTGAATTGTATGATTTGTGTAGTTAAGTACATACTTTCTGACATACTTCAACTTTCTTAGTAATCTTTGCATTCTGATTTTATCTTCAGTCTTTGGCATGCTTAATATCATATGAACTTTTGAGTCATAATGTAAGATTCATCTTGAGGTCTGTTGCTTGCCCATATATATTATCTGAAGCTGACATTTATTCATATTCAATTTAAGGTTGCTAGTTCTTGCAGGAACCGATACTTTTCCCACTCAGTCTTGATGTTCAATGGCACCACTGTCCCAAATTATTATTCTTGATGAGAAAACTGCATCTGTTTCTATTTCACTCTCTTGCTTTGTCCTCACATGTGACTGTTCCAGATTTGGACTCTGGATGCCTACAAACAAATGGCTGTGCCATAGGCATGTGTATGGTCCCTAAATATGCCATCTTATTTATGACTGACCTTGAAGTTTGTTTCCTCTGTAGCTGCCCTCTTATCTCCTGGTATACCCCAGGTACATAAATGATATCTTCATAATATGGATACATGGAAAGGAAACCCTGAAAAAAATTCACTAAGATTTTAATAACTTCTGTCCCTTGTTCAAACTAACTCTGGGATACTCTGCATAGCAGATTCATTTCTTAGACACTACAATGAAAGTTTGCAATGGTCACATTGCTCCCACATATTATTGGCAACCAACTAACTGCCACAGCTCTCTTTATGGCACCAGCTGAAGACACCATTAAATCCATCATCTACAGCCAAACTCTGTGTTACAGCCAGAGGTACTCTGAACCTGCCAACTGGGATCTGACCTGCCTTAATCCATTGGAGTAAGGATTCCTACAATGACACTACAGTCTCAAAACTGTAGCCATTTGGATCAACAAAGCCAGACTCAAACTTCACTCCAACCTGTTACAATACCAAGGGCAAGGACAACAGAATTCTTCTGGTTGTCACCTACAGCCCCCAGTCTGAACATCTAAGATCCATCATTAATGATCTCCAACCCCTCCTGGAAAAGGATGACAATCTCCAGGTAGCCACTGGGGCCAAACCTGTCCTGGTTTACAGACAGCCACCAACCTCAAACGGCGCATCTCAATCAACTAACTATGTAACTCCCATCCTCAGTGAGGCAACAGGCCTTGCAATGGACCAAAAAGGTTGCTTTTTGCCCCTATATCAATCTAGACTCCATCACCACTGGCCCAAATAGCAAAAAGTATAACATCCAAGATTCATTCACCTGAAACTCTACTGATGTGATATACACCATTGCCTGCTTACAGCGCCCATCTGCTGTCTACACTGGACAGACAGGGAGATTTTGACATATAAGAATGAATGAACCCCTATCTGATATCAGCTGTCTGTGGCAGAATGCAACAATTTCATTGTTCACCTCAGGATTGCTCCTTTTAGGCAGAAAATTTTTTTAAAACCAATTTGAACAAGAAATTGTTGAACAAGAAATCATCCAGAAATAGACTGTGTTAAATATGGTTTAAACGAGAACTGTAGATTCTTATCCCATTACCTGGATTAGCTTTTGCTCCTATGCCTCTCACAGCATGGTGTTCTACTCGTTCTCTCTATACTGTATTCTATACTGTCCTTTCACAGCATCTGATGAAGTGAACTTGAGTTAATCAGAGCTTGTGTTTTCTCTCTATATATATCTTATTTAGTTCTATAAAGGCATATATCTATCCTGCCTTCTGACTGACTTGAGACTAACGTATCTAACTACCTTCCGCCAAATTCTTATGTCATCAATATAGACCTGCTAGACTCGTTAGCATCTGGTTCAATCAGTTGGCACCATCATTCGTTACAGAACATGGTGTATGTGCCAATGAGTTCTTTGATGGCTGCTGAATCCAAAGTTTGAGTGACAGTTCCACCCACAGGTAGACCGCACCTGTGCGCTAGCAGTGCTCTGAATTCGAGAAACAGGTTCTTTCCTCCTCTGATGCCAGTCATCACAAAACTGGATCCAGTCTGCCTTGAAGTGCCTCACTCTATGAAGGCAAATACTGTGAGGTGAAATTCTGTAAGGTGTTTCTGGAGCTAAGCATATTCGAGTATATATCAAGAGGCATTGAGTATTTCAGCCTTTTCTTAGGAAAAGGGCAAATATAGGAAATGTACAGATATTTACTTTCCTAGGAGAAACTGTCCTGGGTGAGATTTAACCTTGGTTGTTCCCACATTGTTTTTCTCCTGGAGCAGCTATTTTTACCCTGGGAGAAAAAGCCTAAACATCTGTACATTTGTAGTTTCTCTTGAGAGAGCAGCAACTCTCCCAGGAAAAACAGGGCATCTGTACAAGGCCTATGCCACAGCAGTATACCAGTTTACATCACATGGGGGTCCCACCAGTGGCAATTTACATCTACTTTGCATAGGCATTAGTGACTTTATCAGCTATAAGGAAGCGGAAGATCTGCCCCATTACATTTTAATCGCCTGATAATCTGTGACCATGTATAAATTGCAAATTTACCATGCCTCAGATGCTTCATGCCACTCTGTCTGTGCTTCATGCCACCCTGTCTGTGCTACTGACCAGAAACAGTGGCAGCTGAGTCCATGTGGAAGTGAAGTGAGTAGTCTGATTAGTACTGCTGCAAGTTGGTGATAGTTAGTCTAACGTCAGCACTGTGTGGGCTGTGCTATATGGCTTCTGTTCTTGCCAATAATACACCTGGAACCTTGCAGCATGTTTGAGAATGCTGTTATTTGGCATGGTAAGTCATCAGCCTAGACGTGGCCAGTAAGTTAACAGTGCATTAGACATGGTGACTCTAGTAAAATTTAAAAGATACAATTTGAAGAATGTTAATGAGATGAAAATTTTTGAAAATAGTTTTAAATTAAATCAGATGAGTAAGCATGGCTGCTGCACATATATGAGGCTTAATTAAATTAGTTGATTGCAAAACATGTTGAAGATAGAGCAGTGTTATATAAATGTAAGCTATTCTTTTAAAACTTGAATTAAAAGATGTAGTTGAAAAAAATATGAGTGCATACTAATATGCAAAGACAAAACTACATCCATACATGCCTGCATACTAAAATTACAGTCATAGACCAGATTTGTATGGGCAAATCAGGCATTTTCATATGAGCCTAATGTGATATCTCTTTGGTTGCGAGCGCATACCAGAGATCAGATTTGAACATGCAAACAGGGCATTTCTGTACAAAATAATCATGCAAATATATGCATAAACAATTGTGTACTGTAGATGTAACTTTGAGAATCTGAGCTAAAGCTACAAATATTTCAGACTGTTCATTGGGTGGCAGGGACTGCTGCATGGCTCAAGTGTCTTATGAATCAGAAACCAGAAACCCATTCATATGTGTGCTTTATTTTGTTTTAAAAATAGATTGTTTTTTAAATGAATAGGTATTAAATTAAATATGTAATTAAACACAATATTTTACTGTTTATAGCCAGTGAAAGCATTGTTTATTTCCCAGAGTTCAGAAGCCATGTCATCATCATCATCATCATCATAATAATACAAGAAAAACATTTCCCCAGCTTGCTGCATTCCTGGCGTAGTTGTTCAACTTGTCAGCTGTGTTAGCTTGACACTCCTTGATTAGCTGCTCTCATGGTTTTGCTGTTGTGCCATAAAGGCAGTTTCTATTTCAGCAGATGAAAGAAACCTTAGAGATGGTGCATGAGTGTTTGCAGACTCTAATCATATTCTGCATACATTTTGACATGCTGAGTGGTCTCAATGATCTCTCAAGATATCCACTGTCAAAGAAGCTACTTCAGTATACCCTTGAATGGTACTATTAGCTCCACTATATGACTGTTCTATGAAAATGCCATTACATTGACTTCAAGATACCAGCATAGAACGTACATGCATGACTGTTTCAATGCTGAGTGATTGTAGTGAAATAAAGGGCACTATTATTTTTTTATTATTTATGAACTTTTTAGTTACCTTCCTTCATCGTTTCAATATTTTCATGAACATTCAGGTTTAAAAGGTATAAATGTTCAGGTTAAGCAGCTATGGATGTGCTCTGTTGACAAAAGAGGTATTGGCTAAAATAATTTTACAGGGTAAACAAAGCTTAGCAAGGGTCAACAAGTCTCATCAACAGTGAAGCTGGCAAATAATGAATCACATTTTTGGTTTTCACATGATTTGTGAAAGTTGAACATTCATATTTTCATCTCCATTTTGGGGGTGGGGGAAGCTTGTTGTTTTTTCACCCTCTAAAATAATTCACGAGACAGAATTTTGCTTTTAGGGTTGACTAGAAGATGTCAATTACATTTTGTAAAAATTTAAAGTTTCAAAATTTGTTACTGCTTTGTTTCAGGAGGAAAGGGGAATAGTTTGAAATATTTCATATGAAAGAGACCCAGAATAGCTTATACCCCAGTGGTTCCCATTGGTTAGGGAATTTACTTGAGTTTCCTGAAATTCCATGTAAATGTCCTTACACCCAAGCTATGGCAAGGTTGTTTATCTATTTCTCAAATTAGAGTTGTTCCATTTGTATAAGTAATTATATATGTATTGGGCTAGAGAGATGCTGACTTTTATAGCCCTCTGGTTAGGGTGCTTACTTGGAATGTCAAAGATTCAGGTTCAAGTTGTTGCTCTAAATTAAGCAGAGCAGAGACATGAATTTTTGTTCTACTCTTATGTACATTTTTAGCTGCTCCTAGAAAAGAGAATTTTTACAACCCAAACTCACTTTTTTGGATCCCAGATGAAATTCAGGGTACTGATTATATGCATGACAGAAACATTCCTCCCAAGAAAGTCCTCTTTCTATATCCACATATTAAAGATGCTTTGAAAATATAATATTAAATTTTACTTGTTCCATGTCATGAGTTTAATTCTGAGCTGTAAGATTTCTCCAGCAGAAGAAATGTGTTCCAAGGACTTTTTCACTGGGCATTATAATAAAAGTTTGTGTGATAGTGGCAAAACATAACTTTCCTTCTGGATAAAGCCTTGCATTTTAACTTTAGTAAACTGTTAATTGTAATATTACAAGATTTGGGATCCAATATCCAAAGCCAGTCTCATAAGTTTAAATCACTGGTATTTCAATGCTCTTTGTTTTTAGAAGGATCATGCCCCTTTGGTCTAGTTATCATTTTTTTTCCCTTTCTTATTTCATGTGAGCTTTCTTCTTCATAATAAAGAAGAGCATTTTATTTTATTTCTAGTTGCTCACAAAGAAAAGCCTGAGAAACCAGCAAAACTTGAAAAGCCTGAGAAGCCAATAAAACTTGAAAAGCCTGAGAAACGAGAAAAACTAGAAAAGCCTGAGAAACGAGAAAAGCCTGAGAAACCAGTAAAGCTAGAAAAGTCTGAGAAACGGGAAAAACAAGAAGAACCTGAAAAGAAAGTGCCCCCCAAAGGTAATTACCTAACTTCTTGGGTAAATCTAAATTTTAGGTTTATAAATAGTTTTATGTTCATTTTTATTTATTTTTGCAAAATGTGTAAGTGTAATAGTTTCAGCTTCTGTTGACCAATGGTAAGCTAGTTCTTCCATAGGCCCATTTCATTACAGGCCTCAAAGAAAGAGTTCCTTTCTCTCAGGCCATGCAGAACCCGTATTTCTTGCTTAGTACTCTTGTTTTATGACACAAGGAGCTCACAGATGATTCTTGTGTAGCTGAGGTAATAAGCCTGTGACCATTGTATTTACTTGCTTATTGTCCTTTTCTCTAAAATTGGATTCAGGGATTGACTATAACAAAGGTTCTCTCATGTATCAGTTTTCAATTTAGTAGGGACTTTTCTGAGATATCGTTTACCATCTCTTGCTTAATGTCTTATGTCATCATCAAAAAGGGATATTTGTTTTCTAGCTTTTCTTTTTTGTGATAACCTTTTAGTTCTGGTACACAGTCTGTGCAGCTTCTGATTGACAACAGTTTCTCTTCTTTAGTAATTCAAATATTCCTTGGATAAGCTGTCCACATTTTGCAATTTTTAAATGTATTCTGCGGCATATGCATTTCTAGTATTCTTTCAATATAAAATATACTTTGAATAGGAGGCATTCAAGAGGTGTTTAGCCTGCTTTGCCAATCCTTTTTTGTTTACACTGCAGTTTGCAATTCATTTGCTAACTGGCTAATTCCTAAATGCTCCTTTTTTCTTACATACTTTGTTTTGTTTGGAACAAATATTAGTATTATGGAGTTTGGCAGGAACGTGTGTATGTAGACCTATCTATGGCACTGCACCCCACACATGCTGCACCTGTAGGTGTTCCCCACACTGCTAGCTTGCAGCATGGCATTTTTATTTTGACACCAGGCGATCCCAGTGTGAAAAAACCCTGATTTTGGGTGACACAAGTAGCAGCAGTGCGTGCCACCCAAATCAGAGCCTGGACAGTTGCCAGCCAGGTTCTCTGCTGCTGGATTGCAGTGGCTACAGCCCCTGGAGGTCCCCAGGACAGGCTGCTGGGCCTACCCCACCCAGGGTAACATGCCGCCTACCAGAACGCATGTGCACGGGGATTCCCCAGGAATGAGTAACAGCAGCACATATTGTGCCACTGGTGTTTGTCTCCAGGGAAACACACATTCCCACTCATGGGGATGTGCCCTATGAGGCTAATTCCAATCTTATCTGAGATCTGCTGCAAGGACCTGAACAGATGAGCACTCCTACTGTTTTAGAGAGTGACTTTTCCTATGGTTCAGCTGAATCTGCTGTAAGTGATTCTTTTGTCTGCTTCTATTCCCTGGTAAATGGAAGTTAATCCAGAATAGTTTACTCCTTAATGAAATAAGATTAAAGTTAACACAGTTTAGCTTCAATGGCTGTAAGATGGTAGCAAACAGATATCTCCTTACCTTTTGTATCTCCATTTCAGCGATGTTAAGGGGCAACTCTGGCAGCTGGGGTCACCTGGACATAGGGTTATTTAGACCAGCTACCCAACACAAGCTGCAGGGAATGGATAGAGCGCAGGAGTCTCTGTTACTCACAGGGGAGTGGGCAGGCAGCAGAGCAGCCTGCAGGTGGCTGCAGTCCCAATCAGGCACAACTGTCTGATTGGGAACAGGGCCCAGCTGCTTGTTGTAAGAACAGGGCTCTGAGCAGTGAAGCAAGCAGTTTGCTGCTAGCAGCAGGAGAGAGAGCATACTTGGCTGGAACTGCTGCTTATAACATCTTGGAGGTATAGACATGGATGCCATCTGTGAGGCATGGGACATAGTATAAGGGAAGGTTCAGAGCCATGTATCTAGCCCCTTGGCATCAGTGCAAGTAAATGGGCAGCCTCCCACCTTGTTATCTACTTTCAATTGTACCATCAAAGGCATGGCGGGTGTGGTAGGTGGGCAGTTAGCCCAGAGATAAGTGGGTGGACCAAAGACTTGACTGGCCTCGGGACACCGGCTTGTTACAAGGAGTCATCGTGGTGGCTTGACACCATTCCAGGTTTCATCCGTGCATCAGAATTTGTCTGAGAGCTGAAAAACATACAGGCATACCTTGGAGATATTGCGGGTTTGGTTCTAGACCACTGCAATAAAGCGAATATCGCAATAAAGCGAGTCACATGAATTTTTTGGTTTCCCAGTGCATATAAAAGTTATGTTTACACTATACTGTAGTCTATTAAGTGTGCAATAGCATTATGTCTAAAAAAACAATATACATACCTTAATTAAAAAATACTTTATTGCTAAAAAATGTGAAGTGAGCAAATGCTGTTGGAAAAATGGCGCCGATAGACTTGCTCGACGCAGGGTTGCCACAAACCTTCAATTTGTAAAAAACGCAATATCTGCGAAGCGCAGTAAAGCAAAGCGCAATAAAACGAGGTATGCCTGTACAAAGTTCCAAGAACCTCTAGTGGGCAGAACATCATCTAAATGCATCATGTAAAAAGCATATATAGAACAAACCATAGAAACATCAAGTTCCTATAGGCAGGAGCTCCAGGTGCCCATGTGTGATGATCAATCAGAATGGTGGTGTTATTTAGCTACCGCTTGGATCAAGTGTTTTTTTTTCTCCCCAGTAAAATCTGGTAATAAGGGAGAGCTTATTTGTCTCAGAAAGAAGCTTTGTAAAATGTGATTTAAATCATTATGCCAGTCCTACGTTCTTCTTGGCAGTTGCTAACAGATTACTTCTGGCCTACGTGTGAAACTAATAAAAGTTGGACCTTTTATAACCTTTAAAAAAAAAAAGGAAATATGAAATAAACTGCAATATCTGCCACATTTGTAAGAAATACAGTTTATATTCAGTGATATTATTATATTTTGGCAGTAGTTTTTCTCAGTTTTTGACCCCGATTTCTGTAAAGTATGTTTTAATTCCATTCTAGTAACTCAGAAAGACAAACCAGAAAAACCAGAAAAAGTGGAAAGGAAACCTCCTCCTAAAGGTAACTATTCTGCTTTATCACTTTTTACAATATGTTAACTATGTAAAGTTTCATGTTGAGTAAGCAGAGAGTTGAATGTATATGAAATTGAATAGGTATATTCTACTGTATGCTATTGAATTCTGAAGAAATAAAAACATACTTGATCAGTCCATTGCTGGCTAAGACTGATTCTCCACATGGTTCCTTCTTTAAACCACATGGTTCATTGTTTAAACCTTTTCTATGACAATAAGTAAAATAAAGGCCTTGCTGCACGTTGCACTTTAAGCTGATCAACTGTTGATTGGTTTTAGTGGTAGCTTGAATTTGGAGCAGTTACACCTTAAAAGCTAAAAGCCTTCCAGCTGTCCCCCACCTGCACAGCTGTGACTTGCTACTACAGGGCTGGTGAGCAAGGGCCTGACTAGGAGCTACAGTTATGAATTGCCCCTAAGGGGCTGGTGAGCCAGCACAGGCTTCTATCTCTGCTCTAGCTTGCGGGGTGTGAGAGATGGGTTGAGGGTTGGGGGGAGAGGGAGCGTGAAGCTGGAGGCATAGAGTTGATAGGATGGGGGTGGGTAATGAAGTGGAAAGTGGAACAGGTGGAGGAAGGGTAGTGAAATGAATTCAACCACTGAAGGATAATGGGGGGGAAAAAAGAGAAAAAGGAAGTAAATATTTTCTCAGGATTTAAAAAGATGAGATTTCAGATTGGTGTGTTGGAGGTGCTGGCCATGCATCCTGGGCTGGCTGGGAGGCGGGAAGGCACTTTTGGGGTTACTACTGCATCTGACCTGATAAGGAAGCCCTAGCTCATGGTTACCTGATCGGGCCAGCTACCTTGTTCCTCTGCATCCCTTCTAGACACCACTCCTGGACCTGTCTGTGTCTTGCAGCCTAGCTGGCATGTGCTCTGCAGGGTGTTTGCATGAGACTGCACCCCTGCGGGTTGGCAGCTCACACCCCTGCAGGTAGGAGGGGGAGTTGGCTTGGTGCCAAAACCATTTGCTGAGCAGTAGAGCTCAGGGGATGGAATGGTTGTAGGGTTGTCCACACACAACAAGTGGGGGGCAGGGGACTGCACCCTGGGATGCTGGAGGTGGGTAATGTAGGTGGGTCATCTGTGGGGAGTGGCCACATATCCATGGAATGTAAGCTAGGTAACATGGATCAGAGATAAGCATGCCTTGGAGTTGCATAACTTCAAGCTGCCTGAAGTATGTGTTAAAACTAGTTTCAAGTATTACTATGTGGACAACCCAGGAGCTAAGAGCTTCAGGAGTTACCTAAAATTAATTTGTAACAGGCCCTAAAACTATGCATTGCCATATTACTACGTAAGATGAGAGCAAGCTTACTGAACGTGATACTTCATAACACTTTTTCACTAAAGTTATAATTCTGTTTTCTTTTATGCATCTAAGTGGCACTTTTCTAGCTATAAAAATGGCAATTTTGACATTTACATGTAGGTAACAATTCAACTTCCCCAGCAGTACCATAGGCTTGTGTATGTTGTGCATGCTCAGTCAATGGGCATACATTTGCTAAGCAGGTGCAAGTTTCCCTCGCTTTATGCTGTACATGCCTTCCTGGAAAACGGCGCATAACTCAAATTCATTTAAAGGGAGCCCACTTTACAATGTAACAAATAGGGATAAGTTCCAAGACCTTGGCTGTTCTGACCCCCAGACCAATTTTTGCCACTTTTACAAGACAATTTTGGTACTCACTAACAGCAGACAGTACACACAAGCACAGGTGACTATCATCATGGAGATGGCAACTACAGATACATGTGTCACAGACAACAAGCAAGGAGCACAGATCCACACCAAAGATTATAATTTGGTGCACGTCACTCCCACAAAGCACCGCACAAAGCTGACTGGCGGCTTATACTGATCGTGTAAGAGTGAATTTACCTTGCATATAACAAATTTTTGGTATAAAAAGGGTCATTGCATAAGAGTGAATTTGCACATAACGAACCTGGATAAAGTGAAGGAAACATGTACATGGTTACATACACACAACCATTCTGGACATGTACCTGCATGTAAGCCAGCCAGAAACTCATGTAGCTTCTGGTCAGGCATTATCCAGACTAGTCTCCAGTGTACTTTTTATGGTGGGTTTCTGGGCATCCAAGAGATGTAGACATGTGGTGGTACAAGAACAAAGGCCGCGCCTACATGAAATGCTAATGCACAGTAGCTCATTACTACTGTGCAGTAGCATAATATGGTGTGAAGCATGATGAAACACTACAGTAACAAGCTACTGTGCAGTAGTAACAAGCTGCTATGCAGTCAGTGTCACCTAAAAGTTGTTCGGCGATGCCATTGTGTGGTAACTCCAGTTAGTCATTTAGTACTTCTGTATACATTTAGTACTTGTGTTCAGGTAACCACTGCACAGTCAGTGTCTCATGTAGATACAACCAAACTGGAGGGTATTTGACTCAGTGAGATGGCTCTTGCCTTAGAGGGGAGAAGGCACTTGTTTCTAGTTTGGACACTTCATCTCAGTGGAGTAAAAACTACTCCTACTGCGCTGCTCTCTATACAATGGTACAGCATTAAAAGGAGCATTAGAAAAGGTTACCTAACCTTTTGCCTGCTGCTTAGAGTGTTGTGCTGGGAAGTCAGAGAAGTGCAACGTCAAACGCTCTCTAGGCAAAGAGGAGCCCCAGAACCTAGGCCTCTAGCTTCCTGGACCTTAGCTATCAAGTCATGGAACTCAAGCACAAGAAGGACACCTGTGGTCCCCTGCCTTGCTTTTCAAGGATTTTTATTCAGGTGTGTGTTCAGATATGTGTATAGCTGTCCATGTGTCCAGTCAACGTGTGGCCCTACTGCACATGCTCCGTCTACCTGCATATGTTTATGCACCCACAGTCTCAATGCAAGACCAAAAAACCCAGATAGACCACTTGAACACCATTTAGATGCACAAAGGGAAGCAGAGTTCTGCCCTAAGTATAGCTAACAACATCCTCATTTCATCAACCAGGAATTTATTTTTATTGTGACTCCAATTAGGAATTGCAGATTGTATAAACAATCACATTCTATTTTATATGCCTATTTTGTTTACAGATTTCTAAAATTAGTTTAATAAGCCCAGAAGCTTAGTAAAGAATGGCTGTGCACAGTATTACTGCAAACAAATTTTGCAGCAGCTTCCAGAGTTCTGGTATGTCAAGGACAGAAGGGCTGAGGACTAGAGGTAATGATTTTGGAGATGGGTTCCGCCTACCCTGAACATCAGCTAGGTAGGGTCAGCTATGTTAGCAGACCCTACCTAGTGTAGAAACAAAAAATGTTGACAAAAGTTTACTACTGTCAGAGCTATACCATCTCATCACATGAATTAGGATAAGTAAACAAAGGCACTTTTTTATCAGCATAGTACATCAGAGGATTTGTTGGTATAGTTAAGTCAACTAAGGGATGGGATTTTTTTTCCCCACATTTTTCACATAGACCCATGTAGCTATGCCAGCAAAACTTTGTAATGTGCCTCAGAAATACACCTACTTCCCTCAATGTCAGTTCCAAACCTATAGGCGGAATTGGGCTCTTGGTTTCTGAAGAAGAAAATAGTTACTTAGCATCAGATACAAAAAGGGAACTTAGAATGACACTGACATTTTCAATGTCTTATGATTAAGTGTCTGGCTGTGGTTAAGACTTCTCACGTGTGGAGTATCTCCAGACTGTATTAAGTAACATGTGTTCAGTTATTGTTAAACCACTCCACAGAGATAATAATATGAGCAATTTGCAGCCCTCACCCAGCTATGACATCAGCCAGGTACCATTCTGCTGTACCAAGCTTTCACTGTTGGTTCCAGCCCTGGCACAACTACTCTGGCTTTGGCCAAGTT
This sequence comes from Crocodylus porosus, assembly GCF_001723895.1. Classification (NCBI taxonomy): domain Eukaryota; kingdom Metazoa; phylum Chordata; order Crocodylia; family Crocodylidae; genus Crocodylus; species Crocodylus porosus. Next base: position 99,663,829 of record NW_017728918.1, on the reverse strand, counting down.
ATCCAGCTCCACTGAAGTTAATTAAGAGTCTTTCCATTTTATGTATGTTTAAAAAAATCGAATTCACATTAATAGGATAAATTGAGCCTCCTAGTAATAGGATTGATTAGGGGGCTCAATTTATCATTTCTATCTGGAGCTGGTCAGGAATTTTTGGACAAAATTTTTTTTCAGAAAATGATCCTCTGTCAAAACTGAAATGTTTAATAGAAACTGTGGGTTTTGACAAGCTCCTTTGTTTGAAAATCATTTGAAAAAGTTTCACAGTTGTTCATAATCCTGGTTTTGCCAGTATGAAATAAAGGTTTGAATGTTTAGTTCCATGTTCAATTTTATTTACAGCTTTAAGTTTTGTTATAAAACCAAAACAAAAAATCCAAGAAAATTAAAAAGGTCAAAACTGAAACAAATCTGTTGAAATTGTCAAAAATGAAATGTTTTTGATTGACTCGAGTCAATTCTTTTCTTTTGGTTTAGTTAAAATTTTCCATATTTTTTCTCCGTTTAGTAAAGGGAAACATTTGAGATTTTGAAAACACATGGGACAATTACTGCCCAATTCTAAGTACTATTGAGAAAATAAACACTTGAAGGGAATTGTAAACAAAACAAAGTATAATAATACTGCTTTGCAAATATATGGGGTGTTCACACTTTGAATAATGCATATGGTTTTAGTCCCCCCACCTTTAAAAGAATATGGAACAACTGAAATAAGTGAAAATGTATAGAAAAGGGCAAAGATGGTTGGGGACATGGAAGGGGAAATGATATAAAGTGGGATTTTTCAGCTTTGAAAATAAATGATTGAGGAGGGACTTGATAGAGGTTTATAAAGTGAATGATGCAAAGAACATAAATAAGATTTTAAAATTTAGTAGCTTATTGCTCTGGAGTTTATTGCTCCTGGGAAGCTCCCAGGTGTGCCATTTATACTTGCCCCTGGACTGCAGCACATTGAGCTGAGTTGTGGTAGCCCCAGCTGGCAAGAGGCCTGGGGGGACAGACTGCCAGCTCAGGGATGCTCTGACTGGCTTCAGTGTGATGTAGAGGGGCTTCCTGGGGCATGCAGATGCTTCAGTGCAGAGCTACCTGGCAGGCAGCCCCTTCACTGAAGCACCTTTGTGCTCCAGTCAGCCACATCAGGATCTACACATGTACTGCTATGGAGTTTTTCACTGCACCAGGGTAGTGCTTGTAAATACAAATGCTTGGATTTACAAGTGCTACCCTGTTGTGGAGCTTATTATTTTCCTGTGCTGTAATAGGAGTGAACATGCAGACACAGAACATGCAGAACATGCAGACATGTAGATGCACCTAGTGTGTAATTAACTTGTGGAACTCACTGCCACAAGATGTGGTGGATGCTGATAGTTTAACAAAGTTCAAAAGTGAAATAGAGTAACAGAGGAAAGCTCTCTCAGTGGCTAGACAACATAGTAGAAATCGATGCAGCCTCTGAATCAGAAATTCCTAAATGCCAGGAAAGAGCAGGAAGTGGAAAATTCTGGACATTCCCTCTTTTCCTAAGCATCCATGCTGTCACTGTGACACACTGGCCTATTTGTTATACAGTAGTAGTGGGCTAGGGCTAACAGGAAATTAAAAGCCTTGATTAGTAGTTCGAGGGATTCCACTAAAGGTATAACATCTAAATTCTGGGAACAAAGGATGATAAAACTGGAATGGAAGGACAGGCTAGAGGTTAATAACTAGAGTGCCAACTCTGTGAGAGAGGATACTGGACTAGATGGACCCAGCAGAGGAGAGTTCCAGTGTTCTTATGCTATGTTTTAAATCATAATTGCATGTTGCTTTGTATGTGATGTCAAAACACATCAAAAGCATTAATTAGAAAGCCACACAGTAAAAATAACACAGATTAATTTTGTTTTCCTCAGTATTGCAGGGCATATTTACCCAAATCCAAGACAAAAGCCCCCCCTGATTCAAAATATGGGGGAAAGCCCCATCTTGGATTTGAGTGCCTGCTTAGGGCAGGCAGCTGCTCTGGCTCCTGTTCTGAACTGGGCCTGGGACCAGAGCTGCAGCCAATGTCTGCCAAGGGCCATAGCCATTGCTGTTGCCTGGCCAGGATCAGGGATAGGCCTGAAGCTGCTGCTGCTGCCATCGCTGCCTCACTGGAGCTAGAGCTGCCACTGTTGCCTGACAGGGGCCAGGATTGGGTCTAGAGCCACCACTGTTGCCTGGCCTGGACTTGGGCTGGAGTCAGAGCTGTCACCACTGCCTGACTGGGGCTGGAGCAGGGGTGGGGCCAGGGCCAGGGCCACCATGTCTCCATGCCCCAGGTCAGAGCTGTAGTCAGACTTGTTGCACAGAGAAGGTGATGCTAAGGGAGTCAATGATAGATGGCCAGGTGGAGAAGACAGGCACTGGGGAGGTGTACAAGTAGCTAGGGGGGGCAAGGCACAGGGGCCACTTGCCTCCTTGCCCTCCTGCTGCTACTTTTCCCACTGCTGTAGTTGAGGAATTAATTTAAGACCACCCGTCGATAACTGTATGCTGTACATAATCAATTTATAAATTTCCATACATTTAATCCAATTATTGGGAAGCCTGTCTTAAATTCAGAGTTGTTTTAGATTGGTGTAAACACAGTATAATAAGAGGAATTTCTCCCTGTTAGCTCACTCACCCCAAGTCACCACAGCTGGGACTATGAACTCAGATGTCCCACGTGGCAGGCAGAAGCTTTACCACACAGCCACCAACCAGACTACATATTCATTTTAGCCACTGTTTTGTTTATACTCTAGGTGCGGACCTGTAAGGTGTTCAGGGGAAGGAATATATGGGTTTTGTTTTTTTGTTTTAGCCAGAGTTGAACATGACCTTTCTGCTAAAGAAATAACAATTTGTAACAAGACCATGAATTAAAAGAATGCATTGGTGTTATGTATTGGAGAATAAAATGGTATAAACAAATTTGTTTGTTACATGCAGAGGAGAAGAAGGCAAAGAGCATCAAAGCTGAAGAAAAAGTTAAAAAGGAAATGAAAGATGGAAAACCAGAGTTGAAGATGCCTGAGAAAGTGAAACGGACTGAAATAAAAGTACAGGAAGTTGGGTTAATAGAAGCCAAACCGAAAGTTAAAGAGGAGAAAGCATTTAAGGCTGAAACAAGATCGGAAAAGAAAGGTAAACAAAGCCAGGAGGAAACGGCTGAAGATCTTAAAATAGTGGGGAAGAAGTAGAAACAATGAAGTTAAAGCTGACAAGACCAAAAAGTCAAAATCTGCAACATGTATAAGTAAATCCCCTTTGGATTTCAGATCACTAAATGGAAACAAAATGGACAAACAGGAGCTTAAAATGAACAATAAGGAAACAATAAGGAATTGTTACTCTCATGGTTAAAGATTCATTTTAATTTGAACACTTCCTTGAGATAGCAAGACCAGCATTCCTAGTAATGGAGGGTTTTTGAAGCAGAAGATTCAAGGGTTCTAATTTTCAGATTTTTAATCTTAAACTTGCAGAGGGACTTAACTTAAACATTAATCTTTAAACTGCAGAGGGAGCAACAAGGTATTTCAATTTTGCCATTTAACCAACATTATTAAATCGGCAAGAATTTTGATGACATGGAACAAATATCTGATATGTTGAATAAATAGCAACATTAATTTGCGTTATCCAGTAACCTGTTGGGAAGTATGTTTGGGTTCTACAAATGTACATATTTTCTGCTTAGGAATAACAAAAATTGCAGGTGATAGAATGAAATGATTTGCATTATATCAGATCACATGATACACTGCCATGTTTTCTATAACACAAGCACATGGTGGTGCCTGATCTAACTTGACACATAATTGGGTTCCAGATTTCCGCTAATAGGGAAAGAAATGTCATACCTAGAGGCAAAAGAAAGAAATTAGATTTAAAAAAAGATAATACATGTGGGTATTCACTACAAGCATATTTCCACAATGGTCAGTCTGGATTTTGTTGCTGTTTAATCACAGTAAAATTAACACATAGCAATAAACTGTGGTGCAGATTGTGCTGGAGTTTATTGCTCCTAGGTGCACACGTGCTGACAGGTGGCCTGGGAAGTCAGCCTGCCAGCTTGGGGCTGCTCTGCCCTGATTCATCATGCTGTGGTGCAGGTGCCAAGTGGGGTGGGTGATCCCTGCTGTTCCCCACTGCCCCATGCTCCACAGGGGGGCTCTGCCATGAGCCCCCAGAGGCTCTGATCACCACTGCTGCAGCTGGTGAGTGTGGGGCTTTTTAGTTTTTCTTTTCTTTTTTTTAAAGCGCCAGGAGGCTGGGGCTGGGCAGGGCAGCCATGGGGGCTTCTCCTGAGGCTCCTCCAGCTGTGGCTGCTGCTGCCCCAGTCAGAGGAGTTGCAGGAAAAGTCCCCATGTCTTCCCTGCCCAGCCCCAGCCTTCTGGCACTTTAAAAGGAAGGTTGTGGGGCTGTGCCAGACTCTTCCCAGGAGCACCTCTGAAACATTTCTGAAACATTTCTAAAACATTTTGGTTGGTTTTCTTTCATTTTAGAGATGTTTTGGAGACTTCTGTTTCATTTCAGATTCAGTGTTTTGGGAGCTGAAATGGGCCCAAACACCTCTGAAATGAAATGGCTGCCAAAATTTCACACAGCCCTACTGTTTGGGGCACAAGGGTACTATACTACAGTGTGAGGTTAACTGGCAGGCAGGGAGCATGGGGCCTGGTCCCAAAGTGCATGGGGCCAGGAGAGCTCTGCCAACTGTGGTGGCAGCTGTCTGCTGGCCCCATAAATATTAGGAAGGGCTGTGATGTGCACAGAGCCAGGAGACAGCTGCTTCTGCAGTTGGCAGAGTTCTCCCAGCCCCATGAACATCTGGACACACAGCTCCTGGTGAACCCCATGCCTAGTGAGACTTTCTTGCCAAGCAGGGTCTCACCAAGAGATCTCCAGCTCCTGGGGCAACTGCCAGCAAGTTCCAAGCTAAGCAGGGAAGCACAAAGTTTCCCAGTCCCAGTGCTTCTCAGCTCCCAGCTCCTGTGGGGAGCCAGAAGCTATGCAGTGCTGGGTCAGGTGAGCGGGGGGTGGGGGGTAGAGAGTGACCACATCCTTGCTCTGATCGGCTAAGCAGTGCCAGGCCTGGAGACAGAGAACTCTCCCATCCCCTGTGGTCCCTTGCAGGTGTGGTTTACTAAGTCCATATTTGGTCCCAATCTGGCAGATTCTACATGAGCGCTACTGCACACTAACTACTGCACAGTTAATCCAGTACCTGTATTTACAGGCATTAGCTAACTGCACAGTAGACTAATTTACTGCTCAGTAAAGGCCATGCACATGTAGACAGTGACACTTTACTGCATATTAGATTAGTCTACTGTGCACTAAAATGTCTCATGTAGACGTCTCCACTGATAAGTAGCACAACACCCACTAGGACTTATTAGAACATAACTAGACAGGAGTCAGGTGTGTGCTGTAGGTCATAATCATTCAATCGTATATTCCAATTCCCGTGAATCCATATTATTGTACAAAGCTTCATTGATATCAGTGGTCTACTTCCTGAAGATGCAATTATGCACTCATAATTTCAAGATCATAATCATGGACCCTCTGGAAAGTGGAATTACTTGACCTCAATTGTATAATTTCTAGAAATTTGAGAATACATAATTGGCAAAAGAAACATTGAAACCTACAGAAAATATATTATAATATATTGACTTAATATTATCTTAAATTATCTTAATATTATTCAAACAGTACTTTTACATTCCACACAATTTTTTTGTTCTCATGTAAAATACTGAAGACTTTAAGGCTGAAAATTGAGACAATTTTGCCTTTTCTGTGACCAGAGGCATCTTCCAGTTGTGTTGTGCTGTTTGCAGTGATGGGATTTCCACACATTTCAGGATTTACTTCACATTCTTCATGGTCAGGAGCAAAGAAATCAAAGCATTTGTAGGTATGGGAGTTTATTTTCTAATATTAAGTTATTTGAAAATGAATAGAAGCCAGAGACAAGGAAGTTTAGGGATTTTTTTCAAGAAAAACTCTGAGGTCAAGTAAATCCTTTTTCTCCCCCCAGTGCCTCTCAAGGAGTCCACCCAGCACTGAATCTTTTCAGTTTTTATAACCCTCTTTTTAGCTGTATACTGCCAGATCCAAGTCTGGTACAACTGAAACACCTAGCTACACATTTCAGTCCTGCTGTGATTTAAAAAATGGATGTAATTTCCATGTCAAACTAGACATCTGAATATTAAACATAATCTCATGACAACATTGTAGTGCCTATTCCTGGAAACCTGGGCTGTCCGTGTTGAAGGGAGTGGTTTCTTTGACTTCACTGTAGCTGTACAAACTAACATAACTGTGAATATGAGTAAAACTATAGACTGTTGCCCGGTTCTTTCCCTACCTGTTTTCCTCTGCCACTAAGAAAGCTTATGTAGTGCTTAGTATGACAGAGAGCTGTCAGAATAGTTTTGGGAGGTTTAACGTTTTGAAGGCCGTATCAACTACCAGTATAAATACTGACTCTCTTGACTGAAGTAGATCTAAGGTGATTGGTATCAATGAAAAACTGGCCCTGAACTCCCATCACTTTTATTGCTTTTCTGATGTGGTATTCTAAACTGTTCCCTTAAAAAAAAATTACTCAGTACATATGTCACTGTGTCCATTTTTTTGATAAATGGTGGTCTGCATGTGTACCAGTTTAGAAAGTTGGTGCTTGTGACATATGATAGAGACTCTGTCAGGTCTCCCGTTCTTTTTGGCATATTCTCTCTTAGCAAATTGGCAAATAACATATTGGCCCTAGGGATTTTATGCCCCAGAGGCAGTTATTGGCTTATGCTGTCTCCTGAAGCTTCACAATAAAAATGCCTGGAGATAGACTGGATACTTTCAAAATATCTTAGGACACTCACTGTTATTTTTCAAGACAATTAATCACCAATATGGTACAGCTATAAGATGAAAAACACTGATGTAAATCCTTATTTCAGTAAAGGACTGTGGTTTAAAATGAATCTTTAGCTCTTAAATTGGAAATATATTTGAAATGCTTTGGCCTTGTTTCTTATTTTAATAGTGCCAGAATTCCCATTGACATGAATGGGAACATTACCAAGCTCCTTACTGTTTCCTATACAATAATAGCTTTATTTTTGCTATTGTAGGTTTTAATATTATGAGTTCATATCCATTATAAATCCCTATTTTCAGGGGTTAAATAACTCAAAAAAGAATTGCTATAGGCAGAAATATAGCATAAAATATCTCTGCCCAGAAGCAATTGAAAAAATATATTTTATCTATATTAAAATTACAGTAATATAAATGAACTAGACATCAGTCAATGCAGATCCTTGTTTGCACTGCAAAGATTAACAATGGCCTTCTTTCATATAAATGATTTTTTCAGTCTGTTAGTTCATAATGGACTAATGTATTTAGGCCCTGATCCCAACCCATTGAAGTAAATTGGATCTCTTCCAATGACTTCTGTAGGCTTTGGATGGGCTCATTTAGAGGATTTATTTAGTTTCTTATGTGTTTTCTTTTATTTTTTTCAAACAATATTTTTTTTCAAAAAATATTTTCATTTTTGCACACACAATGCATAGGTGCAGAAGCCAAGTACCTTAAAATCCATAAGTAGTCATTGTTGGATAATCTGCACTGATCAGAATGAATCATTAGGCTTTCCAATCACATTTCCAATTAAAAAAAAATCTGCTTCAAGATTTATAGCAACAATAGCTACTCTGGGCACACTTTGATTGATCAGCTAACCTATATTTTGTATAAGTTTTTACAGATTGATACAATAGACTCTAAAGACTTCATAAGAATGGTTTATAGTCAAGGTCCTGTGTACTCCTAGGCAAACTAGATCTAACATTGTACAAGAAGGAATATGGTTTGTGACTAGAAACTCTGCAGAAGCTTTGGGCCACAGACAAATGTTACTTTTGTGCTGAGAGAAAAGCGTTCCCCCACTCCCTAGATTCACACTGCTGCCCATGCCACCGTGCTAGGCAGCAGGGGCAGCCATTTAAATGGTGGTGGGGATGGGAACTGGGGTAAGGGAGGCTCTACCTTGTTGGGATTCCCTGTGTCTGTGACTACAAAACTGTTTACAGCATATCCTTTCCCAGGGAGGGGAGAGGGCAAGCTATCAATTCATGGGTTCTCCTTAGAGCGGGGTTGGCCCAGGGAGCAGCTCTCCAGTGCCCCCAACTTGAGTTCTGACCTGCATAGCATGCACTTTTTTTGTACATACTATTTTTGTAGCAACTGCTAGAAACAAATTCCTGTCAGTGGCCTCAGATAAATTAAGCACCAGGGTTTTTAGTGAATCAAACCTAAAAATGAATAAAATAATCAGCATTGCATGATGAGGAATGAAATGTTATATTTTAAAAAAAATGTATTTTTCCCTTTAATTTTAAATTTTGTTTTCAAGTGAGAAGTTTTTGGCTTAATGATGAATAGGAAAAAAAGCAACTTTGAAATTTAGGAAGTCCTTAGGGAAGCAGTTAGAGCTTTCTGTTAAAAGTATTGAGTTACCCATTGAAACTGTTTTAAAAAATAAATTAATGTAACAACCTCAGGCAGAAGGCAGGGTAGAAATGCACCTTACAGACTAACTAAATAAGACATATAGATGCATCAGATGAAGTGAGCTTCAGTTCACAAAAGCTAATGCTCTTTAGATATTTAGGGTCTGTTCAAACATTCCTGGGACCTAGTCTACAAACACGTGGCTTACTTTGAGCCGCGTGATTATAGATCAGGTCTCACTTTTGCTGGTGCTGGGAGCTGCACTGGGAATGTGATCTAAATAAGTCAGAGTGGGGAGAAGAGGAGGCAGGATCAGGGAGGCATTAGCAGGTTCTTGGATGAGGGAGGGGAGTTGGCAAATCCAAAGGGAATTGGCTATACTGGGGGTCTAAAAAGCCCACATGGGGAGTTACTCATGGGTGGATTGGGGGAATAAAAGCCTGGTCAGAGTATGGGGGATAGAAAAAGTGCAGCCCAAGGGCTGGGACAAGAAGGTGGGCTTTTCCAGCCCCAGGGCTGCACTCTGACCATGTAAAGATGTTAAGTAGCTTGGACTAACGCATGCCCAATCTAACTTAACTCATCTCCTCAGGCCAGGCATTTTTGCCTGATCTAACCTCCCTGGACATCTGTACAGATTGACACTTAGATCAACCTAGTTAGTAACATCTGCATGCACCCTTAGTTAGTCCATAAAGCAAATATCTCCCTTGCCTTCCACCTGACTTCAGACTCATGACTGACTGCTTCTCTTTGCATATAAAGATCCTGTCATAAACCCACTGAAGTAAGGATATTCTGATCTAAAGGTGGGATCCTGCAACTATTTAATGGAATGAATAATAGTCTTACTGACTTAAATGGCACAGCGTAGGCTCATGCGCATTATATTGGTAGTGCTTGCAGGATAAGGCCCTAAACCTGAAACTTGATGCTCAGTCTTTCCTGTTTTTTGAATATATTTTGTCAAACTAAAGGATTCACATCTAGTGCAGGAGGCCAGGACACAACAAACCATTCCTTATAGCTTATCGTCATTGTGTTGGAGCTCTGAAGGCTAAACAACAGTGCAGAAGTGCCAGTGCACATTGCAGAAATGGTCCCTTCATTGGCCAATGTATGCCAAGGTCAGGTCATTTTGTGGTTGATCTGGCGGTGACATGAAAGTAAGCTTGGAAAACAACTGCAATTTTACACAAATCCATTTGGCCTCAGTATTTTGTTCAGTCAGCACTGTGAAGCTATGACTTTGGTTCCGGTTTAAAGGCAGAAGCAGTTGCATGGGAAAGGTGTAGCAACACCATTTTCTGCCACTTACTGGTGAAATCCAGTTTGTAGAAGCAGAGCAAATTTCACTTTGCCTGTTTTATAAAACCAGAGCAGGGATCTAAGGGGAGACTGATCTCTGCAACACTAAAGTTGTTAAACTGGTATGCCTAAGTAAGAACTTGAACATTAACTGGATGGTCTTTATTTGTGTATATGAATTGATTAGGCTGGGGAACCTCTGAGTAAACATTGCAAAAATATCTAAAATTGTGTGAGAAGTTGCTACCAAGCTTTGTCTTCACCACTAAAGAGACAAAAAGGCTTTTACACTTACTTTCTTCATTGCTCTTTTTCCTTTCTGCTTTGTTAGATCAATATGCATTCTGTCGCTATGTGATTGACATGTTTGCGCAACGGGATTTTTATACAGGTACTTTTATACATCACTGAACTCTGTGCTAATAGTTTTTTGCTTTTTGGCAAGATTCTGCTTCTTTGTGCCTTAAAGAATGTTTTGTATTTTCAAAAGATTGAACAACTGCAAATAATTTAAATAAAGCATAAGGGCTAATGGCTGCATTATTAAAGCTTTTAATTTTTCTTTCAACAATTGCATGTATTAAAAGTAAGCTTAATTTTAAAGTGAAGTTATTGTTTGCTTGTAAGGTAAGATTTTCTATACTTTCTATAGAAAGCTTTAGAAATGCTAAAATCTTCCTATTAAGTGATATACAGAAGGACAGAGTAATATGCTTACATTCTTCTTCAATAGCAAACAATAACCCAGAATATTTAGCTTTAAAAAGAAAGGACACTGCATTGAAAACCATTGCTGCTTTTAACGTCTGAAATCTTTTAACTGATCCATTACTTCTTTTCTCTACCCACATGCACACATTCATCTCTTTAAACTTATGTTCAGGTCTCAGCAAAAGAAGGGAGAACTATTGTTGATGACTGAAAATGAGTTTGTCCTACAACATTAGTTCAGTTCAACCCATTTTAATATTTGTTGACTTTATTTATTTATCATTTATTCATTTTAATGATGCTGCCAAACATAATGGTGCTGTTACAGAAGCTAGGTACAGACAGTCAAAAACCTCAAGGCTGAGTTGATTCAATCTTTGCAAGTTAGGCTAAACTGCACAGAATGAATGGAAACAGAAGTAAACAGACATTTATCCTTTGAATCAGGAAGTGCAGCCACATGCCTGCAGTGGCTCAGGTCAGAAACCAAGGGCATTAAAGCATGGCTCTCTGGCTGTGTGTTGAATTCCTCTTCCTGCTGCCCCTGAGGTCTCTGGGATTTGCAGTCCAGAATCACAGCAGCAGGACTGTGCAGGCTTTTCATCACTTCTTCTTTCTGCTTCCAGGTGCCTCTGGGATTTGTAGGATTTGTAGTCCACAGTTGCAGCACGCAGTAAGTTTGAGTGGGGGAAGGGGTGTTTAACCTCCCTCCCTAGCCTCAGACCCCAGTTGGGGTTTGGTGGAGGGGAGATGCTGTCCCCCACTTGTAGGCTGGGCTGCATCCCCAGCTGGGCTTGCCCCTCCTACTCTGTATGCCAGCCATCACTGCTCCTGTGGAGCGGGGGTGGGGCCAGCCCTGCTGTGCTCTCTGGAGCAGACAGCCCAGTCCAGGCCAGGGCTAGAAAGCATGCTGGGATTCTGGGGGACTGTGATTTAACTTGAAACAGGAAGGGATCTGGGACAGAAGTTTCATAAAATGGTTTGACCCAAATTAGTTAAGTCTGATACTACATTCATTTTGAAACTGGTTTATATGCACTGAGCTTCTGTTCTGCTAAGGTTTAAACCAGTTTCTGATCACTTAAACTGGTTTATGTGTAACTTCTTCCCCTAGATAGGGAGTACACAATCCCAGGGAAATTATCCCTGTTCTCACTGAATTAATAAGGTCAGATATGCCTGTATGTTCTGTAGTAATGCCTCTTGATAGCCTGTTTCTTATAATTCATAATGTTATTCTCCAGCTCTTCCAGGCAGAGTACACTGTCTTAAATAGTCACTATAACAGAACTAACCCTCTCCATCGCATCTAGACACTTACTTTTAGACCCTTTAAATTGCCTTGCCACCTCAAGTAAAAGCCAGGGAATAGTATTTTCTAAATATCCTGAATAATTCGACTTCTGAACAGTGAAGCAAAGCATGGCTTATAAAACAAGTAAAAAATAATACTAAAACATCCAGAGCATCCCTCTATTCTTTCCGATGAGGTGATGAAAGGTGAAGTTCAGATGCACACAATTCTGTACACTTTGTAAAAAAACTTTCAGAAAGCTTTACCAGCAACAGTTCAGATAGTGCTTTTCTCAGCCAATATGCTCATTTTAGTGTTTCTTCATTAACTGTAACAGTCTTCCTTGAATAGATATATAGAGTAAAAGCAACCTCCCAAATAACATCTTTTTTAATGTCCCTGTTATTTAATTAGGCTTAAAGCTTGCTGTAATTTACCTCTCTGTAAGATCATGTATTATAGTATTTTACAGTAGATTTATGCTGACCAGGAAACTTAACTAAAAATAAAAATTTATCATGCCCAAAATTTGTATTTATGGATGAGGGGGGAAAATTATTTTTAATAGACTTGGGTATATATAGACATAATGATAATATAACTCTTAAAGGAAAATGATACCTGCTGTTGTGATGCAACTGTTACTTTTGTAGGATTCAGTAGACACACACGAATGTAGCAAAACTATTCCAAATTTAACACTGCTTTATTTAAGATCAAAGTTGGGCCCATTTTACCTAACTTGCAGGTACTTTAGTACTACAGGATTGTTCACAAATAGCAGTTAGACCAGAACAGCTACTGCACACGACCGAGCTGCAGCTTGGTTTCCCCTTTTAGAGTACCTAAAATGTACATTTGTCCAGACCCTATGAACTTCCATTAGCTGATGGAATCCATTGGCTTCTTAGTGGAATAAAGAGTTTCAGTTAAATAAGAGCAATCACCGTGCTCTAAAAATATTTGTAACTGCTTTGGAGGACATCTATACTAAGTGCACATAAAATAAAAAAATATATAATTTATCATATTTGCTTTAGTGGCAAATGCATATTAAGTACTGGCAATATAAGTTTAATTAAAATGTTATGCTTGCATGAGCAGCCAAAATATATCCCCTAACATGGAGTTTGACAGTTTTAGAGTGACAAAATATAACTAAATAAAATTTAGTTGTACATTTCACTTATGTCATATCTTTAAAGATACATCTTTATTTAACCTGCATGACCCTCTGAGCTAGGGACAGAAGTTACACATAAAGTGATATAAATAGTCAGAAACTGGTTCAAATCTGTAACAGTAGACGTTCAGTGCACATAAACCATTTTCAAAATGGCCAAAATTGGTTTAAGATAAATTTGGATGGATGTAGTATCAGACTTACCTGATTTAAGTTAAATTAGTTTATTGAATTTCTGTCCCAGAGCCCCTCCAGATTTAAGTTAACTCACAGTCCCCCAGCATCCCAAGATGCTTTGCACTTCCCTCACAACTCCACTTGCAGGGTGGGTGGACTAGCCTTGGCCCAAGCTGTCTGTTGCAGCTGAGCAGGGAGGTGTGCTCTAGCACCCACCAGCTTCTGGCCTGGGCCACTACAGGCATGTGGCTGCACTTCCAGAATCAAAAGTGAATGTCTGTTCACTTGCTTAAGGGTTCAATCTACACAGCTTAGACTAACCTATGAATCGATTTAGTACTCCAGGACTTTTTACTGTCTGTCCATTTGCTTCAATTTTGTCAGTTTCCTCTGGGCTTAGTAGTGGCGATTCAAATCAAGATTTCTGATCATGGTGAAGCCAAAACAAGTTTCAGAGAGATGTTTTCGTTTATGGCTTTCCTTATTAAGGTTACGCTGCTTTCCCTAGATTTCTCCCACACTGTAATCCTTGTATTAATAAAACTGTCAGTTTTTGCCCTCAACCAGTGTGCTGCAGCAGCTTTGGCTGCCTTGAGATATTTTCCAGGGTGACATGGAGTGTTCTCACAGTTAGGTGTGCAAACAATTGACAAGATAAACCTGGGGATTTCAAGTAGGAATACATAGTGTTAAAAAAAATCCTGACCTGTTTTGACCTTTCTGAGTTTCTTGTAGAAGAAAAATTGTTTTATCTTTTTTTTTATAGTAAAAAATGAGTGAAAAATAAGAGCTGGCATTTTCTGAGGAGCCTTGAATCTAACGAAAGGGTTATTGAGTCTCTCAAGTTTGAGAACCTCTGTTCTAGACAGTCATTGATGTAGATTCTAGTCCTCATTATTTGGAGTAGTTATGCTACCATTTATTAGTTTTGGAGCGATTTAGACCTGTGATCAGTCTAAAGGTGCACCAATATATCCTAGTGGGATTTGTTTTTCCTGTAATTAGTTGATACATTTACACCAAGAAGTAGACTGCTCGCAATTTTCAATCCAGGAAGTATGTAGTAGTTTGTTATTCATTAGGGAGCAGATTGGGCCACTGTGTGGCTGTATCTACATGTGTAATTAGCATGTAGCAATAAACTCTGGACTTAATTGCCCACAGCATGTATTTGGCTAATGCAATCTACACTGGATAAATGCTACTGCACAGAGGGTAGTAATTTACTTATTGTGGATGCCTGCTGAGTAAAATTGGGTAGCTAGAGCCAACACTTTCAAACCCATGAATCTAAAATTAGCTACCTAAATAAGTGGCCTGATTTTCAAAAGCTCTGAGCAATAATAGTTCTCAGTGGTACCCTCTGCACCAGATTCCCCTCCTGCCACCACTTCATAGGCACTGTGTATCCCTCCTGGATTAGTGGTCCCACCCCCTCTCTCAATGATAGGTGTCCTACAGTCCATATAATGTACTTGAACAACAACAACAATAATTATTATTATAATAAATGTTGTTTTTGATCATTAAATGTTCTGAATGTTATCTTTTGCTCCTTACACATAATTTTATCACACATTCTGAAACTCATGTTGTGTTCTAGCAGCAACCTTGAAGCTTGATTTTCATTTTGTTTGTTTGTTGGGTGTGGGGTTTGGATTTGGGAGTATGAAATTTTCTCACTCGTGCATCAGCACTTATGCATGCCAGGAGTCCTCTTTATCTGCACTGGTCTTGCACTGTTATGCTTGGTTTTACTCCCCTATTGCCAGATCCCCACAGTTTCCCCACTCTTTCTCCCAGGCTGCATGAATCCTAGGGGAAGCAAGTGGTCATATGTCCTTGGCTTTTCAGAAAAGAGTGATTGCTCTTGTGTGCTTGTTTAGTGATTTCTGGCATGCTTCTTTCTTCTGCATGCCCATGGAAGAGAATTGCTGAGGCAAAGAAATACCTATTCACAGGGTGCTCAGTCATAAATAGGGATTTCCATTTCCTCCAATCCTACAGACTGAAGTTAGTGTTTTATTTCTTTAGGTTTGCCATGACTTTGTTTTAAGTACATATCTTTCCCATGTTCTAGCTCTCTGTATAGAACTTCCATTTTACAATAGCCTGCAGTCCACATATGCTACTGGTCTTTATACTTAGCTAATTATCTACTAAAAACAGTTTTAGCACAGGCCAGAATTGGAGTGAGGGAGGAAGTGCGGCTTTATGCTAACTTTGCAATTCCAGGGTCTTTGACTCACTCAAGCAGCAGCACGGCTGCTGTGACTTGGCTGTAATGAC
The DNA here is from genome assembly GCF_001723895.1 of Crocodylus porosus. NCBI lineage: Eukaryota > Metazoa > Chordata > Crocodylia > Crocodylidae > Crocodylus > Crocodylus porosus. Next base: position 99,648,308 of record NW_017728918.1, on the reverse strand, counting down.
TGACAAGGGTAGATGAAGGAGTGCAATGGATTCAGTCCACAGTCTCTTCCTCTACCAACGTGCCCCCTACCTGTCTCCTTCATGGTCATGGGTCAAGAGATACAAACTGAAAAGGTATAGGTATATCTTTCTAGCCTTCTGCTGCTAGGAAAATGCCTTTTCCTGGGGGTGTTTTCAGATGATTTCCAGCAGTTATACCACTTTTACACTGCAAATGAGAGTGAACATATTGCAGAATCATTCATAAAAAAATCCATCCCAATATCTGTCTCAGAGAGGAAGGGTTCTCTAGAAACCACTTCCTTCCCAAGAAGGAATGCCAGGTTGAGAGTCTCCAGGGAGTGTGCTCCCTAATAAGATTTTTTTCCAGACTTCCATCATCTGTATAACTCTTAGCTCATCAATAGTTTCAAGTGTCGAGAAAAAACTGGGATTGGGTAACTGTAATGTGCGAGTCAGAGACTGGCAAGCTGTAGTATATTTATGGTTAAATGTCCTCTGATTTCTTGCCTGCTGACAGGTTTCAGAATGGTTGATGGTTGTGCTGGGAAGAGTGTGTGTCAGTAATGTCAGATTCAGGTATAAGTTGGCAAACCGGGTATTTCTATTGCTTTTTAAGATTTGGGGATATTAGACATAGCCTAATCTTGACCCATGTGAACTACTGAGTTCTTGTTCTTCTATTGCTGTCTGCTGTACAGACAGCTAGACTCATGCAGTCCTGACACTTTTTTGGAATGGTCATTCTTGCTCAATTGCCCCAGAAGCAGGGGCAGGAGACTGTTTAGTGTGGAGGGATACTCTTCATGTACCCCACTGCATTGACTTTATGCTGAAATAATTTTGTTTATACCAGAGCAGTTAATTTAGAACATACTTGATGTAATTCAATGGAGGACTAACCCCAATAAATAAGTCTTACAATTTCACTACTAGTTTCATTTTCAGTGAAAACCAGCTTGACAATTGCTTGTAGTTTTATGAGGCTATTATATTTGACTGAGAACTCTAGGGATTTTTTTTTCTATTAAAATGTATACTATGTTGCTTCTATGATGCTTTTCCCCTTCCATCAGATTAGAAATTGAATAAAGCAGACATATGACCCAGAAGATAGCTGATTGGAGTGGATGTTAAGGATGTGGTGTGGGGTTTGGAATGCGAGAAAAACTTAAGCAAGTGACTTACACATATATTTTGAAAATGTGAAAGATCATGAAGACCTTCCAGGTCATCTTTGGTTAGGATACCATGTCCTAAATTGACATTGTCTAGAGCCATCTTCCTCAATAGACAGGTAGCCATGCATCAGTTTCCAGAGCAAACTGGTTTGATGGATCACTTGTTCCTGGTGAAGATGTAATTGCAGATAATTTGATGACACAAAGCTGTCCTTTATTCCTCCAGTAACCTGCTTGGTTAATTCTGAGCATGTTCTAAAATTGCCTGAAAGAGACGATATAATAAAGAGTAATTTAAATACATCTATGAGAAGCACAGAAAATTAAGTGGTAATCATTGAATAATTTCTGACTAGTTAGGTGTTATTTATTAATGAACATTCTTGTAAAAAAAATCAACTGTCAGTTAGAACCAAATATTATTTCTTTAAATTTCACTTTAATTACACAACATGTTGAGAAGCATCCATTAATATCCTTTTATTGTATTCATGTCTCCAGCTCACCTCTTTCCCTGGCTCTTCTTGGGAGTACTCTAATATGACATTGATCTCTTAATGGGAGATGTATCAGTGCTTAGCCCCCCCCGCCCCACATAATCCCACAGATGCAAATGCAACGTGCCATCCATTATTCCCTGCCTATATCATCCTCTCCTTGAATCAGAGCCAGATGTCAACACCCTTATGACATTTTATTATGCTAGTGCCAAAATATCAAAAACTATTTTCAGAGTCTATTAAAGAAAACAATTACTTGTGTGTGTGTGTATACATATATACATATACATACGTACACACACAAGTAATTGTTTTCTTTAATAGTTTACTGTGAGCTGCTCAGAACATTTTGATTACAAAAATGAGGGGGGTAATTTTTCCATCAGTAGAAATTGGTAAAATTACTATTAATCTATTCTTGTGAGGGACTGGAGTAAAAATCAAGGTAACCCTCTTTATGATATTTATTTTGTTGTGTTATGATATATTGTTCAGTAAAAGAATATTGAAATCACAAGCCGTATTGCAAAAGATTCAATAATAACAGCATGATTGAGCTATAGTAAAGGCCTTAAAAATATTGGCGGTGAAGGCAGGTAATTTTGAAGGAAAAGGAGAAAAAAGCATGTGTGTTTGTGTGTGTATATACACACACAATAATATACACATAATATATATATATGTACATGTGCACATAATATATTAGGCCTGTCTGACTAGGGAAGTATTCGATTTGGATTCAGATTTGGCTGATTCAGCGGACAGTGATTCAGTTTGGAGAGTTGGATCACTGTCCTGAATCAATTCAGCCCAATCAGCTTCTGAAGATTCGGCACTGATTCTTTTACTGAACAATGAATTATGACGCAATAAAATAAATGTCGTCAAGAGGGTTACCTTGATTTTGATTTCAGTCCCTCACAAGAGTACATTAGTAGAAATTTTACTAGTTTCTACCAACGGAAAAATTACCCCCCTCATGTTTGGAATCAAAATGTTTTGAGGTATGTGAAAGATCCATGGTTCCTGACTTTTGTTGTGTGTTGGATTGTTTATGGTTGTAATGGAGATGTGTTGACAGATTTTGCATTTGCTGTGTTGTCAAGATCTAGCTTTATTTAGTGCTACTTCCATCTTCCATCAAATTCTGATTCTTGGATGAAGTCTGGAGATTGCATGAAAGCAGGGCAGAAGGGGAGAGTTTCATAGAAATTACTGGCTGGAAGGGACCTCATGAGATCACAGAGTCCAGCCCAAGAGGGAAGCAGAAAGCTCCCTCAAGGCATAAACTGTCACCCCAAATGGAACTTGAACCCACAATCTCTGGCTTTGGAGGGCAGTGCCTTATCCATTAGGGCCACTACAGTTAAGAAGGCACCTTTTAAGCTTTGACTACAGGCTTTCTTAGAGGTCTTAGTGCGGATTTGTATGTGACAGCGAGAGGTGGGTGAGGGTTAGTTGTCCAGGTTCAGCTAAAGGGCCAAAGCTTGAGTGGAAGCTGTAACACCTTGTAGCCTATATGGAGACATATAGAGTGGGACTTATAATACACAAGGACCTGTGGGTTATATAACAGGTCAGAACCACAGCTATAAAATCTTCTGAGGAGAATAAATCAACCCAGGCCTAGATCATTAGGAGTAAGTGAAAGGATAAAAGCAAAATTAAAGGCACCTTTCTAAAAGAAACAATTAGTTAAAGCAATGCGGTTAATAACCGAGGGAAAAACAGCACAAGACTTTTCTAAAAATATAAGCAGGTCTGGACAAATCTAAACCACTAATTTTATAGCTTAGTTTTTAATAATGTTTAAGAAAAAAAAAACATCCTCCCTATGATATCTATCTCCTTCAGCTTGAATAAGGAAGAAGATTGCTGGAACCTAGCCAAATCTGAGTTTGAAACTTGTTCCTTTTAAAGCCACGATTTTGCGAGATGGCAGAAAAATGCAGATAATTACGTACCTACAGCCTCCTTGGTTTTGTCTTCAGCCTCAGCTTACAGAAGCTAAGCCTGTATCTTCATTCCTGCGTTTTAAGCACTCACCCACTTCAAGGGAAAGTCAGTTCTTTCTTTGTCTTTGATTGTGCAAGTTCATGGCCAGAAATAATGGCATGGTATTTATTACCTTTTCATAGGGCCAGACAGTACAAGCAAGATACACATAGCACATGAGCATTCAAGGCATTAACTTAAAAAACCTTAAGGCATTAACTTAAAAAATCTGAAAAACGCTAGTCAAAATACCTTCTTTTGTGATTTTTGGAACAATTTCTTTTGTGCAGAAACACTCCATTTCTTATCTCTTGCATCAAAAGAATGAAAAATTATCTCCTTTTCCATCTCGAGTAGCATATTCCTTCACTTGCTTTCTAATGTCAACTTCCGCTTCTTTGTAAAGGCCTCTTCCTTCTACATCATTCCTGCAGGTGTTATAGTTAGCTATAGTCGGCTCCCTTTACCATTTACCTTTGCAATCATATTCAACTACCATATTTCCCCAAATGCAAGATGACCCCAAATATGAGACAACCCCCCCCCAACAATTAGTTTCTACTAAATGGGCATTATTATACTTTTCCATGCATGAAATATAATTATTAGGGGATCATCTTAAATTCCTCCTCCCCCAGGTGGTGGGAGGAGAGGTGATGAGGAAGAAGCAATGGGGCAGGCAGTAGGGGGGTACATGGTAGAGCAGGCATTGGGGGGCCAGTAATGGGGCAGGCATTGGGGGGCAGTGGGGAATAGGCAGTAAGGAGAAACGTGGTAATGGGCAGGCAGTGAGAGAGGCAGGCAACTTGCCCCCTACTGCCTGCCCCACCACACTTGCATCTCATTGTGCCTGCCCCACACCCTTGCAGTCTCTGGCTCCCCTAATTTCCCCTTCTCCTATTCCCCCTCAATTTCCCCTCCATGCTGCTTCTGCCCTCCACAGCCTCAGGTACCTGCCTCCGCCCTTCCTCCCATCTCCCCCCTGCCTGCCCCTCTCCCCACCCTTACCTTTGCTCTGCATTGGCAGGTTCTGTCCCTGCTGCAGCATGGTGCATGGCTGGTATATGCTCCAGCCCAGTCCCATAGCAGTGGTGTGAAGCTGGCTCTGTGCCCCAGGCTGCAGCAAGAACAGAGTCTGAAAGCGTAGAGCAGAGGTAAGGAGGAGTGTGGCAAAGGGGAGAGAGGGGGAGAAGTGGCATGCAGAGGTGGAACTGGTGGCTGTGGGGGAGGAGTGGTGGGGCATGCAGAGCTAGTGGTGGCAGGGTGGGCAGGTGACACCTAAAATTCCGGCTCTGGCTCCAGCTTCGGCTTCGGCTCCAGCTTTGGCCCCAACCTCAGGTTGGGGCCAGACCTGCAGCAGTTGCCTGTTCCCACTCCTCCCGCCCCCACTTACCTTGTGTTTGATTGTAAGTTGAGGGGCTTTTCCCCCCCATGTTAAATGGAGGGGGAAACTTCATATTCGAATTGAGTTAATATGGTATTTTTTCCTTCTTCCTTCTGTTTTTGTAGCCTAGACAAATGAGTCTATCCTGCTACATCTTGCTAGATGCTATCAAAATAAATATACTCCCCCACAATGCTTTAATAGGATCACAGAAAAGTAGGCCTGGAAGGTACCTCATAAGGTCACCAGTCCAGCCCCCTGCTCAAGGCAAGATCATCCTTGACTAAACAACCCCAGCCAAGTGTCTGTTTAACCTGCTTTTGAAAGTTTCCAAGGGTGGAGAAAGTTCCTTCTAATTTCCATCCTAAATTTCCCCTGCTTCAGCTTGAGCCCATTGCTCCTAGCTACAGCCACAAAGAAAAGTCCATCTCTGTCTTCTCTATAATCATCCTTCAGGTCTCCGAAGACTGTTATCAAGTAACCCCTCTGTCTTTTCTCCAGGCTATATAACCCCTGTTCTTTCAGTCTTTCTTCATAAGTTTTATCTCCCAGGCCTCTAATTGTTTGTTCTCCTGTATGGGATACTTTCCAAACTGTCTACAGCCTTCTTAGAGTGTGGAGTCCAAAACTGGACATAGTACTTCAGGTGACATCTCACTAGTTTTGAATAAAGCATAAAAATTACTTCTCTTGATTTTCAAGTCATATTCCTGTTAATCTGTTAATACAACCCAGGATGCTGTTGGCTTTTTTTTTCTTTCTTTTTTTTTTTTTGCAACAGGAGTACACTTTTAGTTCATATTCATTTTATGGTCCACCCTAACCCCAGGTCCTTCTCTGCAGTGCTACAGTCTAGCCAGTTATTTCTCAGTCTACATTTGTGCATGTTTTTATTCTGTCCCAAGTACAGGACTTTGCATTTTTTCCTTTTTGAATCTCATCTCATTGACTGTAGATCATCTCTCTAGTCTATTTATGTAATTATGGATCCTAGACTTAAACTCCTGGCTCCTTTATTTAATAGCACTTCTCTGCACTGCCCCACTTCCCCTGCCATGCCACTTCTACCCCTTCCCCCACTGTTGCAACTCCCTTATCTTTGTTCTGGTGCTGGCATGTTCCATCTCCACTGCAGCCTGGAGCACAGAGCAGGGCTTGGCCCTGTAGCAACAGATCTGGCTCCAGGCCACTGCTATGGGATCAGGCTAGAGTTGTGCTCTATGCCTCAAACTACAGCAGGAACGGAGCTTGTTGGCACTGGAGAAAAGGTAAGAGGGAGGCTGGGAGGAAGTGGGGGAGGGATCCCAAGGCTGTGGGAGGCAGAAAAAGCATGAAAGGGAGGAGAGGCAGGGCTGGGAAGGTGGGGTGGGGGCCTGCAGTTAGGGGGGCAGAAGTGGCATGGAAGGAGGAAAGGGGGGCTGGGAAGGGGGAGTGGAGGCTTAAGGCTGTGGGTGGGTAGGAGCAAGGTGGGTAAGTGGGGGGAGACAGGAGGCAGGGGGCAAGCTGCATTTCTCTCCCACTGCCAGCCCCATTACAGTCCCCCTCATTGCCTGTGCCCCCATCACATTCAGTAGTGTGTATATATGTGTGTGGGAGGGGGAGGTGGGGGGGGGAGGTGAATTGAAGAGGATCCTCCAATAATTAGATTCTGTACCTGGAAGAGACAGATGTGTACATTTTTCATGAATGGAATCTAGTTATTGGAGAGTTGTCTTAAATTCAGGGTCGTCTTATATCCAGGTAATTATGGTAAGCATCAGCATAGTCTTTTCTATCTTCTGTGGCCTCCTCTTTCATAGGGGCCAAGTACCTTCATCTTTAATAGATTTATGCTTGTAACATGCCTATAGGATGAAAGTACTGTTACAGTACAGTACTTTACAGATGGGAAACTAGAATGGCTAACTGTGTTTCCCAAAATCAGAAAAGCTGTCTCTGGCACAGCAAGGACTTAAATTCCTATCTTCTGAGTCTCAGGAGCATCCTTCCTAGAAATGAACTCTGTCTAGAAGATCGCTGACAAAAAGGGGAAGGAGCACTGAGGGAATTACTCTGTTACAATAAACTATCATTCACCTCCTCAAATAGCTTTTTCCGTACCTTTATAATTCCTATTAACCTCCCTACCAGTGAGTACAACTTTTGCTTATTTGTGTGGGTGTATTCTGAAGGCAACAGCTGTGCATGTATGATTTTTTTTTTCAGCCTGAAAGATTCAGGTTGTAATCCCTATACTTTTTGTAAAAGCAAATGGCTTCTAAAAATGACTGTCACAAGGAATGATACTGCTTTGTTCAATTATAACTCCTACATGTGCATTTAAACAGAATTTGTGATGTTGTCCATAATATCAACAGTTGTTGATTCCCAATACTATTAGAACCCAGCACTTTTAAAGGAAAAAGAATCTTTATTTGGTACACATGCATTAATGCACTTTCATTAATGTACATTAAATCTAGTACTTCTGGGCACTTTTACACATGTTCCAGGGGTGGAGTATGGGAAGGTGTGCTTTAATTAAAGCAGCTCTGAGAGCTGCTGTAATTAAAAAACTACAGCATCTTGTATATCAGAGTCCTTGTGCTTCAAACTGGTGGCAGGGACACTTGAACTAAAGCTCATCTAACAAGCTTTAGTTCAAGCACCCCACCACCATTTTGAAGCATAGGGACACTGATATATGAGAGATGGAGGCTGCCTGGAGTGTGGTAATTACTGTACTCCAGCAGACCTGATTAATCAAGTCTGCTCCCATGCGCTCTAATTACAGAGCATCAAAGCAGCCTTTGCGCTCATGTACAGGCACCCTCTATTTTGAGGTACTAGGAAAATGTGCATTAGCCTGGTTTAATGTACATTAAATAAACAGCATGCTTTTAAAATGATGCTTAATGCTCACTAGCCTATTTTAATGTGCATTCAGTAAAAAGCTCTTTTCTTATCTTTCATTAATGCACATTATAATAGGCTAATGGTCATTAAAGTGCATGTGTAGATGCACCAATTGAGCTCATCCAGATGAGGACAGTCATGCAGTATGTGGCATCACAAACAAGTGTGCAGCACCATATATCACACAGTTTAATGTTTTCTGTGCTGCAAGGGTGTACTGCCCATGCATGCACTGCTCCATTGTTTATTTTTTGTGGGGTTTTTTTACCCCTGAATTTTTTTTGACCCACTGCTGAAAAGTGGAACTGGGATGTTTGGAACTTGCATTGCTGGCCAGGCTGTGCCTGGCAGAATCATTGCAGCTGCAGCTTTGGGAGGCCTCCACAGTGCTGGCTCCAGCCTTCCCTACCATCTCCAGGGTAACTTGCCATGCACCAAGGCACACAGCATGGGCATTCCCTGAGGACAAGTAGCTGTGGCACAAGGTGCACTGCTGCTAGTTGTCTTCAGGGAACCAAACATCCATTCACATCTGGATGCACCCATTGAGTATAATCTCTCTGATGATATGGGCCTATCCTCTTAGTAATCAGGATAGAACCTATTAAATCTAAATAGGAGGTAGTCATGTAAAATACCTTTGCAGTTCTGGGTCATTGTCTGGATAGATGGACTAATCAAATATTTCAGAACATTGTGATTTAACTTCAAACTGTATTATTGAAAAAATAGCTTAAAAAAAAGTGTTTGTTTATTCATCTTTTCTGTTGTTTTCAAATATAGACACAACAGGTAACATCATAATTGCTGTTCGATTCCTCTTTTGCTTCTGGCAAAAAAACTCAATCAGAGATGCTGTAGAAGCCTTCAAGTGAACAGATCTGGAACCCCAACTTCTGCAGCCTGATATCTGTAACTTGGCTTTGTTAATGCCAGACTGCCCTTGTCCATCAGGATTTTTCATGTACATTCTTTCCTCAAGTTAGGAGTAAAGCTTCAAAGCTCCTAAAACAGTATTGTAATTGGTCCACCTGTTGAGCATTAAGATTCTCAACCATGATTGGACTAATGTAATTTGGTATTAACTGGTGACATATAGGAGGGAAAGTCAAGTGCAAAGAAATCAAAAATTGTGGAACAGATAATCCCAACAAATCAATCATTGTTTGCAAGCAAAATAAGGACTTCCTTCAGTCTGCTTAATTTTTGCTAGCCAGAACAATCCCATTTTTTCCTTCTGGTTTTTTTTCATCTTTATTTGAGCATGGATGGCAAGGAGTAGGTGATATATAGGTGAAGAGCCAGGAGAGATATGTGCAAAAGTGCTGAAGTTTATGTGAATTATACTGCGGATCATTGCATAGGATGCCAAGCATTCAGTTGGGGAAAGATGCCCTTTCATTGTATAATTACCATGGAATCTACTATATTTCTCTCACTCTTTAATATGCAATAATGACTTTAACGGTCCATAACAAGCATGTTGTATTTGTTTACCGTAGTGTTCATTTTTCCAATAACTGACTTTCCAAGTATATGGCTAAATATAACATAAGATTCTCTGCTTGCAAAATAGCTGAGTAATACTACTGAGATAGTTCTGGGATATGGCAATAGAGGAAAACAACCAAATTAAACTTACCTTGTGAGCTGTGAACCATAAGCTACTCTCATGCAACTCCTGGAACAGAAAAATGTTTTTATTTCCCTTAAATGTATTATCTGAATCTCTATAGGCCCTCTCTGAGAGTCCTTTTCTGGATGTCTGGGGCCCATTGGATGCCAGAGTGTATGCAGCTCTCACCAGTTTGCTCCAATGTTCTTTCTGTTTAAAGAGAAGTATGACCAGCTGTACATATTCCCAGGTGTCTCAACAAAAAGCTTCCTTGCTGGGTACATGTTTTTGAACAGCAAAACTGGGAAGGGTTTTCACGAGAGCCAAGGCAAACACTTTCAGACATGAGGGGCACTTGTACATGTGACAGGATTTAATCCCCAGGGTTTTGTTTTATGCCCCCTAAATTGAAATGGTGGGTTTTTCAATTTTTCTGACATGTTATGGAGGTCCAAAGGGCCCAATCTTTTTTTGTTTTCCTGGAGCCTTCCCACCTCTCCTATGGCTGGGGAGCGAACTGCTGGGAGGCCAAGTGGCCCCCGAGCTGTGGGAGGCCCCAGTCCTTCCCTCCATGGTGGTGTCACCCCCCAAGGCCACCCATAATACCCAGCCACCAGTATACCCAGCTTTCCCCATCCTGCCTCCCTGTGCTGCCCCAGCGGCAAGCCAGCCCATTCCCGGGCAGTCCCAGGTGGTGACAAGGCAGCAGGGACAGTGCACAGGGTGCTGGGATCCCCAGAGGGTTCAGGGAAGACAGCTCAGGGGCCACTCAGGCTGCCAACAGCTCACCCCCCAGCAATGGGAGAGGCAAGCAGTCTCTGTGGAAAAAAAAGGATTGGGCCCCTTACCATTTCTACCTTTAGCAGACACCTGCTGAAGGGAGAAGAAGCAGAGAGGTGCCCACTCCTTTTTTGTTGTGGAGCCTGCCCGCCTCCCCTGCAACAGGAGGGCAAGCTGACAGCTGCATCTCTGCAATTTGCAGTGTTGCAAACTAAACCACATGCAGATGTGTTTTAGTTTGCAACGTTGCAAACTCATTTGAAACCGCCAAACCTTGCACACATGTATTGTGTGATGTTATGAAGCCACACAAAGGAAATTTGTGTCATGTACATGGTGACAATCGTCATGTGTACGAGCAGCCTAGGAAGCTCAGTAGTAAAACATTTCACAAAAAATAGCTCCCAAAATATAGGTGGATTTAGCTGTGCAACTCTGTACTGATTAGATTCTTTTTATGGTCATGACTGATAGTTCTGGCAGAGTAAAAGGTTCACCTCACAGCTCTGCCAATGCATTTCAAGCCTGTCTTACTTAAATACCCTGAGCTTTGCCTGGGCAGAGACTGCCAAACTGTGTGGGATAAATGTCTGTTGGAAAGCAGGACAAAAACACCAAACTAGAATTCTGAGGTGTGATTTTTAATCAAGCTATGTGGCCCAGTGAAAGGTTAGTGGATTGAACTACTTCACCTTGTGATGTGCACACAAAGCCAACAACCTGAAGTCAGATCTGTGGGAACTTCAAGCCCATTTAGTTTCCAGCTAATTACCCCAGCAGGGTCCAAGAAAATATTTCTATTCAGAAGAATTCAATATGTTTGCATTAAAAAAAGAAACAAGGATTAACTAAAAATCTCACACTGTAGAAAATAGAAGTAGGTCTTGCTTTCTACTCAGCATAATGTGCAATGACTGCAAAAGAGATGATCTTCAGTGTTTCGCCAAGCCTTCCTAAGGAGCATTTATCATATTTATCTGCATACATCCTCCTATACCTTCATCATTAACCTACTGTCCTTTGTTTCTAGCTAAATAGAGGGATGACTCTCAAAGACTATTAGATTATTTTAATAGTTTATTTTTAAAAGTATCTTTACAATGCTTTAAGGAAAAACAGAAACAAAATAATGCTGGAATATATCCAGAACTCCAAGCTGACAATGCTGTTTCAAATGATTTTTAAACCTTAGTGGACCATGTTAAATGTTTGTATAAGATAATGTGTAATCACCCTCCTTTGAAGCACCATAATCATTCTATCTGGTAGATAAGTAATGTAAGGGGTTATGAATGTTAAAGGATTTCATTGCAGCTGATAATTGCTGAATATCCTAGTCCTATTACAGTGTTTTGTTCTTAGGAAACATTGACCAATATGTCATTGGAGCCTCACTGTCTTCTGAGCAGTTATCTATTTCAGTGGGGGAAACCTTGGCAGGCAGGCCACAAATTAGCCTGGCACCCTTCCTGCACACTACTATAATCCCCTTCCCCTGCCTGGTCTGCTGCTCTGCTTTCTACTTCATGCCCTATTGTGCCATTGTGCTGCTTGTGCCTTCCCTGATCTGCAGTGTGCATCATACAGTCTGCTTGTGCCACTTGTGTGGCATACATGCCATAGGATTTGGCATCCCTGATCTGTTTAATGAAGAAACTCAATCTGAATGGTACAGAAAAACAGGGATTCATGGATGCTCAGCATGTTTGACATGCTGGCTGTAAATACTATAATCTATTAATTTCTCATTCTCTAACTCAGACCTCCATTTTTGCACCACTGTATTCCATACACCATTTGAAGAATCAAAATTTGTTTTAAACTGTTGTCTTTTTTCTTTGGTATCATTTTGTGCCACTTTAATACTTACCTTCAGAAGTGTTGGTAATTTGATGGACCTCATTTTAGTCCATTCTCCCCTGAAAATGAATGGATATATTTTTTTCTAGTCATAAGTTTTTTTAATAGCTGCTATATGGCTGTACTTTTCTACTGGAGATCCAAATTGCCTGTCATTTTTCTCAGGACACACGTGTTGAGTGAAGAAACCATTTCTCAGAAAAGTGTCAATTCTGAAGTATGAGAAGAAAATACTGGTAGTATGGAGAGAGACTGATTTTTCTCATCTTGATTGTCAAAACTTGATTGTCAAAATTAGTAAGAACATCAGGATTCCATCCAGTTTTCAGTCCTCTTGGGCTACGGACAGACATTCAAAAAGCCTGAGCCTGAATTGATTCAATCTTTGCAGGTTAGCCTAACCTGGCTAGGTTGAACCAGTTTCCAACCATACAGACAATTCCTCTGGACTGAGGAAACTCAGCCACATGCCTGAAGTGGCTCAGGCTGGAAGCTGGGGGGCACTCCAGCAGCCCTCCCTGTGCTTCCACAGAGCTAAACTGAGCAGGGGGTGGCCAGTCCCTGGGGGGACTCTGACTAGGGAGCAGTGTAAACCCCCACCCTGTCTGCAGTCCTAGGTTTTTCTCCGCTCACTGCTCAAGGGGCAGGGGTGTTGCCATCCTGAAGCCTTGGGCTAGCACTCTGAGGCAAGGGTGTGTGTGCAGTGTATGCATCTGTTGATGATATGGAGCTTTTCACTCTCCCTCCCTGCTTCTGTATACTGTCTGTGGCAAACTGACAGGCAAGCAAGCCAGGTGGCAGGGGGAGGGTGTAGCTGATAACAGTGTTTATCACCTTTACCTCAGTGTTTATTGCTCCATTAAGAAAACAGAGAGACCTTACCAGCTATCTGTTAATTCAGCACAGACCCAGCATGTGGTCTGCTGGCTAATACACAGACACTTCTCAAGGCAGACAGGAGCAGGGAATTTCTGCTTAGCAGGGAGTGGTGAAGGGGAGGGAGCAAACAGCTCGTCCCAAACAGCATTTCCAAGGAAGGACATTAAGCTACCTGTTGATTAGCTCCAAAAAGCCTGTCTGCCTTTGTCTCTCCCACATCAGGGACTGTAACCAGCATGTGGTCTACTGGCTAATGCCAAGGTGTCTGTGTCAACGTGCCTGATTATGGCACTGTCTCTTCTCATCCCGTCCCCACCTCCGGCCGGAAGTGTGTCGTTCCCAGAGCGGTGTATGCCAGAACCGCCTGCCATGACTTGGATGGTTACTAGGTTCAGTGAATTCTTTCTAGTGTGCTCCGGTCCAGAAATGAGACTTCCCGTCACCTCAGAGGGGTGGTCCTTGAGGGCTCCTTCCTCCCCTACACCCTTGCCTGGGCCTCTGTGCCAGTTTGTAATCAGTCTCTCAAACCCCTTCCCCCTTTCCTGAGGGAGGGAGTGCAGGCCAACGCCTGAGATATGCGACTCCCGGTAATCACCCTGTCTAGGGTTGCACTCAGCGCGTTCGCGGGCACCGAATCCCGTCTCCCTATGTCCGCCGGCCCACGTAGAGTTCCCCAAAGTCCGGGTCACTGGGAACTTCTTTCGTTCCCCTAAGAGTCCTCTCCCCTCTGGAGGAATCCTTCCCTTGGTATGTTGGGGCTACTAGCCACCCTGAAGGTTAAGCAGCCTACCGTGCTCAAATTCACCGTGGTCGGGTTCTCCCACCCACCATAGTCTCCACCACCAACTTTGGGGTCTACAACCCTTGTGGTTTCGCCCCTTCCGGGGCCTTACCCTTGCCCCAGAACGTCCGGGATGGCCGCGGGTCGGAGCGTCTTCCCCGCGCTGCGCTTCTGCCGGCAGTCTGCTCCTGCACTGGCACTTCCGGTCCGCTGCTCCTTGGTCCCGGGCTCGCCTTTAAGCCCGCCGGCTTCTCTTCCCACCTGCAACGGGTTAGTAAGTGCCCTGCCTCCCAGGGCTGCAGGTAGGCGATCGCCGCGGTGCCTTCTGCCCCGCAGGTCTCGGGGCTCACCCGCCGCGCCTCCCAGGGTTGTGGGTGGACGATAGCTGCAGAGCCTTCCGCCCCACGGGTCTCGGGGCTTGCCTGTCCCGCTGCGCTTGCACAGTCTGCTAAGGTGCAGGGCAGTGGGGAATAATCTTTGCTTAGCAAGGAGAAGCCAGGCAGACATAGAGAGGATGGGCCAGCCCTACTGTGAAGCAGAGAGCCCCACCCAGCCCAAGAGCATGCTGGGATTTGGGAGACTCCGGTTTACCTTAAACCAGCAAGGGGTCTGGCATAGACAAGGCATAAACTGGTTTGAGCCAAATCAGTTAACTCTGATGCATTCAACCAGGTTTATCTCAAACTGGTTTCAGCCATTTTCAAATGGGTTTATGTCCACTGAACATCTGTTCTGTTAGAGGTTTAAACCAGTTTCTGATTACTTAAACAGGTTTGCGTGTAATGTCTGTCCCTAGCCAGAAGTAAGCTTGACAAATCTCATTGGTTTTCTTGTGGTATTACATCAAACCTGGCTCCAGGCATTAATAAGCACTTGGTTTGAATTTTGGTCTAAACTGAGTCTATTACAGAGAAAGTAAAATGGATAAAGTCCACATATACTTGAGATATTTTCCCAGGCTTTTGAGACTTTGTGCCTAATCACTAAGTCAGACCTGTAGGATATGCTACGTATTTGCATCTATTTAGTTAAGTATTTGCTTGAATACAAACAAGATATAAAAATTATCTGTAAGCACCTCTCTGTGGGGCAGGGGGGGAGTTTCCAAGTGCTGCATTCCATTGTCTTGTTGCTGCAAGTGCCAGCTTCTGGGAATAATGGGTTGTCTATAATGATATCTGCTGTTGCCTGTTCTTGGAGAGTAATTTCTTTGGCTTAATTATATTTTGAGGTAGGAAAAAATTAATCTAGAGGCGACACCCTGTGACATCAAAGGAGACTGGGTTCATGCAAACAGGGCAGGCAAAAAAAAAAGCAAATATCTCTCTTGACAGAGGCTTATTTTGCTATCATAATCTAAATGTGACATTTTTCACACATTTAGAAAGATGTTCCCTAAGACAAGGAAATTAAGATAATTACACTATGTGTAGTATTCCTCATCATAAAACATAAATTCTGAAATATGCATAAATCCAATCAGAAGGCATCTTTTCATCATACCTCTAATGTCTTTATACATTTTGGTGATGCAAGCCTCATGAAGCTACAGTCACCTGGTTTCAGTTTAGTCTGAACGATCCAGCCATATTAACATCTGGTGTCCTGAACCCTCCTGTTACATATGGAACAATATTTCTTCCTTTCAATCAGTGGAAAAAAACTACTTATGTCTTGATGTTACTATTAGTGATTGTTTTTCTTCAACAGGTGAGTGAGCTTAAAGGAACTTGAGTGTTTCACCATTTTTTTACTTTACACTAACCTTACCTGGTCCTCAAGCAACTGACATTGAAAAAAGTCAAGTGCAATTACTGCAATTTTAGACACAACCTCACTATTTGTCCAGCTCTCCAGTTAATTAGCCATGATAACAGTACGTACACAGCAGGTTACCAAATATGTACATTGTTCTCCATGTCTGATTATTGGGAAAAATCAGGCCCTAAAGACAAAAAGAAAAAAAAAAGTGTCTCCGTTTCAGTGGTCCACTGTAGAAAAATAAGGTATGTTCTTAAAAGAATAGCTATATATGTTGTAGAAATCTTTTGCACATATAGACATCCTTTCAGAGTACATGTTACTAGAATTCTGATTCAGGGCTGTGGCTGCATTTTAGCCAGCTAGATAATTTAAGATCTAATAATATGAATTGTAATCTTGGTAATGAGAACTCCTTGTGCTTCCTGGAGCAACTTGAGGGTCATTAAGAATCCCTGTCCTTTCCTCATTTACAGCATAAACACTCTAGGCACTGCTGGAGTCAGGAAGGTGGACTCCATTAAATCCTAATGGTCAGATCTGTTAAAACCAATTCCTCATTTCTATTTGAGTTCTCTGTGCAGCAGCAAAATCATTTCTGCTTTATAACTTGCCAGGGAGGGAGGGAAGAGAGACAGAGAAAAGAAATTTGACTTAGGATATCCCCTTTAACATATTTCATCAAAAGAATGGATGAAATATTTATTTGGCTACTGTCCTTTGCCTTCCCATCAAAGTGAATAGGCAGACATTTAATAACACATGGAAACATTAAAGAAGATTTTTATCAGGATGTATAAGAACCTGCTCAGAACAAACACTCTGGCCTAAGGGAGACTTTTTGATCTGTGGAGTTGAAGCTTTTGGTGTTTTAAACACTCTCGTACTTGGGTCATGTGGTCAATTTGCATGAAATAAGTGATTTGCTTAAAACTTATAAAAAAAACCCCTTATAAAATAGAACTTGACAAGTCATTAGTGGTAAATGGTCTAGCTCTGGGATTATACTGAATAACACTGGAGCAATCATTGTAACTCTGTTGGTATAACAAAGGACAGGAAGGTAACAGGGCTGTCCTGTACATTGACCTATAGGTACTAGATCCGTACCCCAGGAGATAGATTTTTATCATGCAGCACAAAATTACCAACCATCCTTCCTAATTACTGACCTACTCAACATGCTGAGCAGCTCCCTTTTATCATCTCTTACAAAAAGCAATTAGTTCAAATTGTATAATTTATCACTTCAAGATAGGCATAGTAGTTCAGTGCAGGGGTAGGGCGTAGAGGAAGGAAGAAACAGATTTAAACTTCTGTCCAGTACTTTCATTGACTCTTTTTTGAAAGTAGGAAAAATTTAGATTCTTTTCCCAATTCTATACTCATTTTTCAACTACTGATACTCTTGGACTTCACCTTGGAGTAGATCTGGAAATCATAAAACCTGTAGTGTTGGAAACACTAATCTCATGCTATTTCTGACCTAGCTGGAAACTATGTACTTAACTGGTTTGCTTCCTTGATATGACAAGCATGATTACTAAACCCTTGATGTCTATGAAAAAGTGGAATTCCTAATGTTTGTCCTTCCTTTATGTAACTGGTACAAAGCTAAAGCAACCCTATCTAAGAATATTAATAATATCCTTTTCAGTTTTTCCTGAAAGAATAGCATTCTTATAAAACCTACAATGCCATCATTTTGTTAATGATTTGGGAATAATAACCATGTTTTGTGCATTCCACACATGATATTTTCTAAAAATTATTATATGAATTAAATTGCATATTTACAAATAACTGGGATTTAACACCACCACCACCAAAAGAGCATTTAAACACAATGTTGTCTTCAAAGCAGCATGCTTTTTGTGCACACTGTCCTTCATCCATGTGGGGGTATTTCGTATCGGGATAACAACAGTAGCTCATTCTCCAGTGCTTATGCATTTTTTAGCTTAGACTTATGAGTCTTCCAACTAGTGTGGTTTGGAGTTTATGATGGACAGCTGAGAGCCACCAACTTGTCTCATCTTAAGTACCAATGAACATCTAGCTGATGGAATAACTTTTACCCCCAAGTATAGTGGGCTGTGGTTTTATGCTGTAGTTTATTAGGCCCTTAAGCTTCCAATCCACTAGTTACAGCTCCTAAGAACTGAGCTGTTAAATCTGTAACTGGTAAAGTTACAGAACCTTAAGTCTTAGCAATGAATGGATGCTGTTGACTAGTTAAAAGGGGCATACACCTATTAGGATTATAACTAATTAATTATACAAAATGAAAGACTCAAAACCAAAGGTGATTATGCAACATTATAAGTAATATCGAATGAAACAATGGTCAGGAGAACAGACTGCTAACTAGGGCTCTATTTGATTCGTATTCAGCCCAAGTCAGAGACAGTGATTCAATTTGTTGATTCGGATCACTGTCCCTGATTCAATTTAGGCAAATCCAAATCTGAAGATTCAATGCTGATTCAGAGAACAAGTGATTCAGACAAAGACACAACTTTAAAAGTTATTTTACATACCTTGAGGTAGGAGGCATGGCTTATGATCACTGCCATGCTGGGGCACATGGAGTGTCCCACAGGAGTGTGGGGTACTTCCAGTCCACTTCTGGGGTTGCTGGGAAGCATGGAGGCCCCCCAAACACTCCTCTTGGCTTGGCAATCAACCCTAGGGTTCCCCCAGGGTGCCCCTGCCCAGACCAAGGAGGCACCAGTCACAGAGCCAAGGGGATGGGTGGGGGGGCCCCCCTTGTGTGCTCCCCGGTGGACCTGGAAGCAGACCAGAAGTGCTTCTGGTCCACTTCTGGGTCTGCTGCTGAGTGTGCTGGTGAGCCCCCCATGCTTTTGTGGGATGCTCCATGTGTCCCAGCATTGCAACACTCACGAGCCCTTGCTACTTAGAGGCATATAGAAAAAAACAGTTAAAGCTGTCTCTATGTCCTAATCTATGAATCTTTCTGAATCTGTCCAAATAGATTCAGAGGGTTCTGATTCGATTTGGAGAGATTAAAGGGTCCTCTGGTTTGATTTGGATTCAGAGATTTGACCACCGAATCGGACCGAGTCTCTGCTGAATCGTATCGGGGCCCGAAGCTTCGCACAGCCCTACTGCTAACCTACAGAACAGAAAATAACTAAAATATAAATAATAGGGAAGGAAAATAGATTGTCTGGTTTATAAATCTGTTGAAAATAAATTAGGTTTGAGAACTAGTCTGAAAGAACATAATAGCTGTACACAATACAGTAGATTTATACAACATTAAAGTTCTAATCCTATGCTGCCAGCTAGTAAAACTGTTTCAATAGGCAGTAGAGATGAGAATCTAGTTAATGTTTACAGTGTATGACCCACTTGGTGCTGGCTAATTAAGAATAATCCTGGAGGATAAAAAATACAATATTTTTCAAACAATGCTTCAAACAGTTCATAATAAGTGGACTTGAGGGAACAACTGAAGATCGTTTGTTTGACAGAAGAAAATATGCTTTTACTATAGATGCAGGGTCATGAATATGTAACCTTTTATTACAGTATTACTCTTCTGAGTTTTTACAGTCTAATGAAGAAGAATTGAACTGTGGGAATGTCAAAATGTGTGTTCAACTTGAGCCACTTTGTCTGTCCTACTTTAAAACGTCTGTTTATAATAGATTGTTGCATTTATTAAGATATGCATTTTGCTCCCATGATGTCTGGAAGATATGCACAAATTTTATGTGAAATGCAATATTTTAGTCAGGAACAGTTCTGAATCTATTTTAAAAACCTGAGTCTAATAGCAGTTTTATATTCCAGTCAATGAGCTTATACTTCAAGCTATGAATAATACAAGTTGTGGGGGAGGGGAAGGCAGCGATTACAAATCAGTGATTAAATAATAAAGAATAACGATAATATTCATTTTCTGCAGGACCTCGTCTACTTCTAGAACAAAGTCCAAGAAAGATACCTGCTGTTGTTAGAGGCAAGTTTGAGTCTTTTTTTCATTTACTGAATTCTGTTATAGATTTGATCCTGCTTTCCCATGGGCTTGATGGAGCAAAGCTAGGCCAATAGGTATAAAACCACTGAGATTCTTACAAGATTTGCAGATTTGTACAATTGGATCTCGGTTGTTACATTCATGAACGGGACCACTGGATCTCAAGGAGGACAAAACAGTCTTTGTGCATGGCTTAGAATGGCTTTAGATCCAATACTGCCTAGGCACCACAGTGGGTAAGTATTAAGCTCCTTGTTGCAAAGGTTGATTCAGTTTGATCATGTTATATACCTAGGATCCCAAGTTGGCAATAGAGAGATTTCAGAGATGGACTAGGTGCCATTCAGTTTTCAGTGCTTAAGCATTACACAGATAATAGTGAATAATATTATATGCCTCTAAGAAAGCTTGAAGGTACCTAGGTATAGCTAATAAGAAACACTGGACATGTCTACATGAGATGCTGTAGCATGTCACAGCATGGAAAGTGTTAATACACTGCTGCACAGCATTGTTATGTTACTCTGCAGTAGCATCACATAAAAGATATTCACTGGCGCTACTGCGCAGTAACTGGTTACTGTGCATTTATTTAGTACTTGCTAATACAAGTATTAAATAAATGTTCAGTAATGACTGTGCAGTAGCATCTCCACTGAACACTTACCCCTCTCAGGAGCTGATGTGCCTGACTCATGCTGACTGACCATATCGGACAAAACTTGCTGTGCCTGCCAAGAAGGTCCTCAAGCATGCTGCACTGTTCCTTGGGCTGTCTCCTATATCAGAGGTGATAAGTATATGTCCCTTGGGCAAGATCTGGCCATGGAGCTAGTCCATCTGATCTGCTTGGCTGCTATTGAATTAGAGGATTTGGAGATGTGGGTAGCATGGTGGGGCCTGCCATGGAAATGGGGTCCCATTGGACATAGGTGGTGGCAACAGGCAAGCAAGGGCTGTGCTGAAACATCCAACTCACTCCAAAGCCACTCAGGCACAGTCACTCCATACCTTTCACTGCAAAAAAATGGCCTCTTGGCTTACAGTCACTTGTCCAGCTGCCTCTGACCCTGCTGCCACTGGCCCCACCACAGCTGTTGCTTGTCCTGTGGATCCAATGCGTAAAGAACCCAAAGTTCCAGATACGATCTGGAGCCTGGCATAAGCTTGTCACCCCATCCTATATCATAAGCAGTGTAGCTCTATCTGGGCTAAGTGGTGCATCACTGTCACTCAGTGATGCAAATTAGCCCACCCAATTGGCCATGTGTGCACAACTACACTGATTCTGGATTAATAGGCAGCCAGCAAGCAGCTGCACAGCTTTCTTAAGAAGACAGTTGATGGGCACAGGAACTTTCCCACATATACAGAGCTTCTGTTCACTTGTGAGTCCTAATGCCTTCCTTGTCTGGTTACTGTGAAAAACTTCCTAATGGCTAATGCTCATCTTTTCTGCAAGAGCCATTGTCCAGGAAGTATGAGACTAGATTATAGGCCCTTTTCAGCCTGAGGGGATTTGAACCCATATCTTCCACTACCCAGGACACTGCTTTAACTATGAGCTAAGTAAAGGCACACCCCTTTCCTTCTTTTTGAAGGTTGGCCACTGGGCAACCAAACTCGGAAGAGGCATGAAGCCAACAAGAACAGAGACATGCTTCTATGGCTCAGAGAGGAGCCACTTTCTGGTAAGAGGGAACCCTGGGTTCCTGCCAGATTTCTGACTTTTTGTTTTGTTTTTAACCCTAAAAACCCAATAGCTGTCTACTATTAAATATGTGAAGTAGTCCTGGTAGCAGGGCACTTAAATCTACAGTTCTTGTATTCTTGACTGCCCAGTGGCCTAGCTTCAACAGAAGGGGTGGAAAATGCCCTTATCTAGCATATTCAAGGTGCTTAGGGCACTTTTCTTGGAATGGAAGATGTGGGTTTGAATCTAGTCAAAGTGAAAAGAGCTTAGAACTCAGGTCCCCCATTTCATTGCTAAATCATGTAGCCAGTAGGCTACTAGGCAAAACTTAGGAATCCCTATCACCATGCGAAATACAATGCTGCTGATGTAAGTCAATAATGCTTTTTGTTCAACTATTGATGGAGGCCTCTTTGGGCCTTTTTTGGTGTTTAGGTAAGTCAGAGCAACATTTTGATCACCTCTGAGCATGTGCTTTAGTATGGGGAACTCTGCAGTCCAAAAACAGGTTTCTATCAAATTCGCTTGTCTTATGATTTTTGAAGCTGTCAGTACACACCCAATTTAAATTGTTTTTTGGGGCTTAGACACCTAAACACTTCTGTCCCATTTTGGTACAACTTTGAACCCTGACCTAAGCACTTTGGAGATTTCAGAGTACAAGGAGTTACATGCAGGTGAGCTGTAAGCATAATCATTATCACCAGTGTTAAATTGCTCTGGGATGGATTACAATTTCAGGAATACTATTTAGGAATATTACTGTATATATTTCATTATAATGTAATGGCAAATAATATTTCTGGGTCTACATTTATCAACTACCTCCCCAAAGTACAAAACCCATTAAGTGAAAGATACAAAGTCAGCCCTCCCCTAAAAAGATCTTTAATTGTTCTGTCATTGCCTTATGTAATTTACTGGTCCAATAACAATGCTAGTAAAATTGCTGTAATATTAATTTTTATTTTAAAACAGGAATGTGTTCAATCATTTTGAACATATTCCTGTAGCATATATTTTCTCCCTCCATACCATACAGATCCTTTTTTTCATCCGCTTTTAATTATTAGGTGTAGCCTATGAAACTAGTAAACTACATGTCATTCTTTTCTGGTGTCTTGCATTGCAGTCTAAAACTGACAAAGCAGCAAAAATATAACAAGATCCATAAAGTACTGTGCAGTCATTCAGTCACAATGTGGCATGTCCTGATAATCTCGCATAGTAGGCTTAGTTTATATCATCTAAAAGATAGTCATAACGTAAGATAAAAATAGATGGATTGAAATCTCATCACTTACAATGAATGCAGTGGCACTTTACCTAAATTTGAGAAACAGAAAATTTAAAAGAGATTTCTGCAGAGCCTATGGGTAGAACAAAGAGTTAAACTTAATTAGACAGTTATTTATAATGCTATGATTAATGTCAATCAAAATAATTGGGCAAAAGAGTCAAGAAACAGGTTCTCTCATTCCCCAAAGTTGGATGATGTTTTCTCTATAAATACACTGTTCCATTGTATGACAAGAGAATAAATCTGTCATTGAGAGACACACTATAGTATATAAATAAATTGCAGCCCTGCCTGTTTGAACCCTGCTAATCAGCAAAAAGAAGTCTCTACAATGTTAAGCACTGTTATCCACCAATTAACCATAATGCGGAAAAAAGACATAATGGAAAAAGGCTGCTCCATTTGTTAAGCGATAAGTTTAATCTTAAAATTATAATAGTTGTACAATACAATCTACTGTCAAATTAATGTTCCTGTTTTTCAAAATTAAGGAGCATGTCAGAAGCACTGCAATTCCATATGGAAATGACCATTTATGACTGGTTTCCTATATATCATTAGAACATTACTGCATGTAATTGAAGTATTTGGGAAGGTATATTAGGTAACCATTTGGCAAACACAAATCAGGGTAATTTCTTGGTAAAATCACCCAACTAAACTTCCAGGCAATGCAGATTCCAAATGTTGAAAACAGAGATCTTGGTGCTCATGGGAACTGTAGGTAACAAAATCCAGAACTTAAAAAGGAGAATTCCATAACTAAACATGGAAAATGGTGCATCTTAACCATTTTAGCCTGACTTGAACACATCTTTGACCATGTTTTTTAATAAAATGGCAATAAGAATAACTGCTACAGCTATACTATTTTAGTGTACAAAGCATTGGAGAAACATTAACTGTATGATGTGTGCTTATACAGTAAACTCTGGTTAATTCACTACTTGCAGAGGAATGTAAATAATGGCAAATTATCCAGTTGTTACCCATTATCAGGAGAGAGAGAGAGAGTGAAGAGCAGAATAGCAGATTAAGCCACAGTGGTGAATTATCTCATAGATTAATTCAGCAGAGTTACTGTAATATGGAAAGCAGGTATTCACTAATCAGTCACATAAAGAGGAACAACTAGAGAGTTTATTTAGAGAAAAAAGTACTTTCCATAAAATTCATATATGGATCAGATAAGGAAACGCAATAACCAAATGAGAAGAACATTTCATTTTCCAAGGATGAAAAACTGGTTAACAGAAAGAAGAAAGCAGAATTAACAGAATCATTTTTAGCACAGAAAGAGGTTAATCAAAGATACAAGTACAATGGTTCAGAAATACTAAAAATCCCAAACCAAAATTAGATGAGTTGTTGTTCAAGGTTTGAAAATGATAAATGTTATAAGAAATTTGTTTTATTTCTTTCCTCCACTGAGGTTTCCCCCTTTCTGCCAGTGACCTTTCATGTGATCTTAGCCAAGCTTTGACTTCAATGAGCTCCAGTGACATTGTTTTTTGTTTTTAAAAAAGGATGCAGATACCAGTCTTTATGAAGTGCATTGCTGCATTGCTATATTCGGATGAAAAGCTCTACCTGGATTAAATCCTGTGTGCCTTGGGAAAGATGCACCATTTACTTCAATGTACTTCAGAAATCCAAAATATTTTTATTGTGTATTAATCTCTTCCTTCTCCACCTCTCACTGTCATTCTCTGTCCTCCCATCTTACCTGTTCTTGCAAGTCTTCTTAGGCAATCAGGTTTGATATTGCCGCTCTGTATAGCATCTTTAAGGGTGGGTACATGAACCTACTCAAGAGGTTCTCAGCTGGGCCCCATGAGGCTCTTTGCATTGCTGGTGCTGCTGCTGCCATTATGACCAAGTGAAACTGGTCTGTTCGCTACTTCTCTGGAGAGGCATGTGATGCTGGATGAGGAAGCACCTGTGGCTGTGGGTATTCCTGCCTGCATTAGGTTTTGCTCTCCTTCCTTCCCTACTCTACTGCCCTCCCCTATTGTTTGGCAGTTTGTAAATAGAAAACACAGGCTGCAGCTCACAGGGGAGACTCTTTGGGTGTAGGACACAGCCATGTTTCGCTTCTACAAAACCTGCATTTCCTGTTTACAAGCTACCAGACAATGTGGGAGCGGTATCTGCTCTATCACAACCGCTCCTCTGTCTGGCTTTGCATGCATGCTTCTCCTGGAGGCAGAGCCGCATAAAGCAGTTTCACTTGGTGTGGTGGCAGCTAAAACTTTATTGGCTCTCCACTGGGGGGGTACCAAATTCAGGGAGGTTATGGAGGAGTCCCTTGCATTTAAAATGTTGAGAACCACTGACTTACTTCAACTGACTTGTCCAGGCTGAAGGGAGAAGATGACATAATGGCTCTTTTGGAAAAGTTAATGTTATTCAGGAACCTATACCCACATGTGATATTGAAATTGCCAAAGTCAGAACAGTTTTACACAAGCAGAAGAGAAGAGCAAACAACAGTTGCTTGGACAAACTAATTAAGAACAAAGAAGGAAAAAGAGAGAGAGAGAATAGATATTAAGGGATGGACAGTGGCACATATTTTAACTAGTATGATATACTTCAAAGCCACAGCATGAAGTAAAAGTAGCCCATTTTAAATCCTGCATTTTATCCGATTCTGAATCTCCTTGAAGATTTGGTAACATTGCTGTCATTTCCATTAGTTCTCCAGTATTGGTGTATCAGGAGGGTGGTGGTGTTAGCTATGATTTGAAAGGCCCATTTTACACTGTTGCCTAAGCTATGACTTTAGTATACTTCCTCCCCCATCTCTCTTAAACTGTGGCTTTACTGTCTTTTCTCATGAATCCTCATTCTAAGTGAAGAGTCTGTAATATATACCTGGTCCTCTAGTGATCTCTTTACTGAGCATTTTCTTGTCTCTGCCCATCTGCTAGCTTTGTTTTCTTCCTCCATGTCCCCTTTCATTTGAGGAAAAAGCTGTCCCTTCCTGTTTCTTAGAATGTATTTGCTCTCATATTACAATCCCTGGTATGATAGGACAGTACAAAAAGAATGCAATCACTGGATTGTAGCTTAGGTATTAAATAAAAATTGCTCAAAAACACACCTAAGATGAAATAAGCAATAAGGCTCTATGTTAATGACTGTTTCCCTGCATACCACATAGTTGACCCCCTTTTTCAAATTAGAAGGCAGGACATATGCCTACCTTCCCTCTCCTCAACCCCCCCCCACTGGTGCAATGGCCAGACCAGAGCTGAGTGGGGTTGGGGCAGATGCGGGCTCCCCACCCTGCTGCTCTTCCCTTGGAGCTCTGCATTGGCCACATGCCCCCTGCCCACCTGACCCCACCCCACACACAATTCTGGGGGGGCACATGCCTTCAGTGCTTCCCCCCTGGGGGCTGCACACAGCAGTGGGTAGTCATCCCCCAACGTGCCCTGCCCCCCCGGATGAGCTGCCTATGGTTATCCCACTCCCTGCACTGTCCCCAGGGCCCCATGTGCTGCCTTGGCTGAGCAGCACCCCCAGCCTCTGCCCCACTCTATCCCTCACCATAAGGGCCTTGATCTGTTCCCCCCATATCCCCTCCACCCCCATAAACTTACTTGCAGGGAGCTGCTCTCCATGCTGCCTGGCTGTTTCCCAGCCATTTGCATGTGTGCAGGTGTGCACATGCACACAGTACATCCTGCTTCCCATTCCCAGTAGCCTGGGAATTTGTTTTTGGAGATGGGGGAAGGCACATGTAGTATGCAAGTGAAGTACAGCATTTCTTCACTATAGACCAGTGTAATCAAAATGCCTTTGTGAGCATCTCGAGATTATCTAAATGGAATGCACCTTCATGCTGGTCACATTCATATCCAAAAGTCAGTACAGGATAAGGAGTGCTTTGGGCTCTGTTGTGGGAAGTCTAGACTGTGATTTCCAGAGCAACACAGACGGTGAGAACAGAGGAAGATGCACCCACCTGCCTTGCTGAGAGAGTGTGCTTTACATAAAATTGCTCAGCAATAACCCCTGTGGCTTGTTAATGGACAGTGGTGGGTCCTGAAAGAAAACCTCTTTCTGGAATGGGAAAGGTGTTGCCTTGTCATCTTCCTGATCTTTGGGATAGAAGAGGGGGGAAATGGAAAGAACTTCACATCTCTGCAATCTGTGCAAAGGACCTCTAAGGAAGAGAATGAAAATGATTCATTCTGGGTCCCTGTTTGACTACTCTAATTATAGATTTTGAAGAATGCAATGAACTGAATCACTGTGAAATACATTTCTTTAGCTTCAACCAACACTCATGCTGGTGGGTAAATTGAGTTCTTGATAGAAATGTGCATCTAGCTACCATGCTGTATGCAACATAATGTCTCACTATCTCAAGGAAAAAATT
The DNA here is from genome assembly GCF_001723895.1 of Crocodylus porosus. NCBI lineage: Eukaryota > Metazoa > Chordata > Crocodylia > Crocodylidae > Crocodylus > Crocodylus porosus. The sequence continues at coordinate 99,621,288 of NW_017728918.1, read as the reverse complement.
CTAGTGTATGGCCTCCGTTCATGAATATAATATTGGAAGACATAAACAAGAGACTCTATCCTGCGGGGCACTGAGGGGGCAATCTGCCGCCCCGACCCCTTAGCCCGGGAAGTCTGCTGCTTCCCGGGGGCCCGCATC
>NW_017728918.1:99582628-99621139 GCF_001723895.1 Crocodylus porosus | reverse complement strand
CTGACTTCCTGCCCTTTGGGCAGGGGGCTGGACTCGATGATCTCCCGAGGTCCCTTCCAGCCCTAATGTCTATGAAATCTATGAAAGTATCTAAATTACTGAATCAGTACAAAATTTTACAATTTCCTTGATTTATAGAAGAGTCTGAATCTGGTATAAATCAATGATCTGTTGTCTATGCACCATTTATTGGCTATCTTTTTTTTAGTGTTGTGTATTACATCATTTTTGCCTCTGTGCAGCAAAAACATTTTAAGCCAAATGAATTTGAATGAAAACCAACATTTCAAGATACAACTCAAAGACTTCCAAAGCAGAATTTAGTTTTGTTTAAAAAAAAAAATCTACATTTTTGGTTTTTCAATCCAATTGGGATGGAAAAGTATCTTCAAACCAGCTCTAATCTGGACACACAGATTGGATAGAGGAAAAACAGATCTGTGTCATTCTTGGAAATACAGTAATGCATTAAAATGCATTTTAACCTACATTTCAACAGGAATCCATTAGGAACATCTAGTAATCTTTAGCAGGATATTGTGTGTAAATATCCTTTACTAAATAAATGGAAAAAGAAAAATAACACACGTTTGGAGATTTTACAGAATATAAACTAGTTCTTTTACTAAAAGTGGACTCTAAATCCCCATGAGTCTATAATAAAGACAGCAAAACCCTAGAGATAATATGAACAAGGTTTCAAAGCAATATGCTTATTGATTTAGATTATAAGTTTTGGCTACATACTCTAAAAATGTAGCTATGATGAAGAAAAGCCTAAGTCTTCACTGTTTCAGAAAGCCCTTGACATTTTAGTTAATGAAATGAGGCACTTCTATACTACTTTTATTTTACTGATAAGTTGAAAAAATTAACTAATCACTGGAAATAACTTACTGAAATTTAGAACAGTGGTTTTAAACACCCACAGGCACCCATGTGTGTGTGTGTTGAAATCTGCCTAATTTGAGGATATGAACACACATTCGTATGTGCATCCTGATGAGTACTCTCTGCCCCTGCTCTGAACAGCCAGAATTAAGTCATGACTCTGAAATAAAACTTTTGTCTTCATCCTTCTTTCTCATTACAAGATGTGAGTTTTATTCTGGGGCATGTGTGTGTGTGTTTATGCTTCAGTTAGGCAGAGTTTAACATTATAATTATTTACGTTCCAATCAGCATAATGGAGGTATTAAATGGGAGAAACCCTGCCAAAATTCACCCAACAAAACAAATAAATTTACATTTACAAATAAATATGAAAAGTATACATTTTCTTCAAGTCGTTAACAATAACATCCATGTTAAAAAATGAAAAAAATCAGCTAGGTAAATATATGTTGGGCTTGGAGATGCAATTAGTTCATATTTCTTGGGAGGAAAAAGAGTAGCACCCTTGCAGAAAGAGAATTAATCAAGGCCTCCCATTTCTTTATAGGTTTGGGTAGGAACCCCGGACATTCCTTGTCAAATGTATTCACCCTTTGAGGTGCCATGACCCCCCATTACCCTCCAAGTATATGTTCAGTATTTGTTATGGACATTGACTCACCTACCTGGCTCTTAACCCTAATGAGTAGGATTTTGAGCTATAAAAGGTGAATTCTGAGCCAATCAGTACTAGCTGATTAAAAGTGTACTTTATGATCCTTTCCCAAGAGGCCAACACACACAAAGTAACTGCTTTTTGTCAATGTATTCACCACCTCTGAACCCTGGTGACCACTGTCCAATTGGTGGGGCTGTGATCCGATACATGGCTGAGGTTAGCATGCTGTCTATCATTTTCTCCTTTGTGGGGAAAGCTTCATTAAACTGGTATTTGTACTCCTTTACTCCCCGCTGTGTTGTTTAGTGAGGGGAGCATATGGCCCCATGTTATTAACAAACAGTTTCTGTGCTTAATTCAACAGAGCCATGAAGTGGGAAGGCTATAATCACCCCAGGAGGAAATCACAAACACTTATGTGGGTCACATGAAAGTACTAGGAATTTCAGACAGGATAGTGCTACTTGCATACTTTCCACAGATCTAGCAAATGTTTTCATGCAGTTTATCTCTAAAGCTGCCAAATAATGTTTCATATTGAGATGTGAATGCAGAAAACTAAATTCACAAGGCAAGATTTAGCTACATAGTTTCACAAGGACTTCAGGTTGCTCTGTCATGAGTGCTATGTGTGCTTTATTATTCTTTTGCTTCTCATTTTGAGAAAAAAATTACATAGTGCAAATCTGCTAAAGTGAAAAAGCCAGGCTTCAAACAGATTTTTAGTGATCACTGTTTTTAATTTTGCTCTGACATAACCATGTAAGTCAAAAAGGACTTACATATAAGAAGTAGCAATTCTGAGAACTTACTGGTAAATCAATAAGAGGTAGATTTTCCTGACCTTTATAGACTTTCTAGTAAGTTGGCCAAGCCAATACAGAATTATTCCCTACAAAGGACATAATTGGACCAAAAGGACAAACCTGTTTAAAAAATGCCTTCCAAGAAGACATTTTCAGGTCAATTTTAACCCAAGATTTCGGTTTCATTAAAAAAAAAACCAAAACAAGCTTCTATGAAACCTAGGGCTAATAGAAATGTTTCCATGAATTTTCTTTGAATTCCCCTATAATGTTTGCAACCAAATCACTGCAGGGCTGTATTAATGCATGTGAAATTGATGAGCCTGAAGAGTGAAACTGACTACTCTAATTTCATTCTCCATGCTAAGACAAATGCAAAAATCTAAGAAATGACAAAGGAGCAAAAATGGAAATAATGTTTTAACATTTAATGAAATTCTGGCCCCATAATGGCAACATTTTCATTGAGTTCTAAGGATAGTGTTCCAGTCTCAAGTTAAAACAAACAAAGAAATAATCTGTTCCTAAAAGATAAGAAAGTATGGTTTTAAATATAAGGTATGCATAACACAAGAACATAATTTCACCCATTGAGCCAAACTCAAATGATATTTTCCTTGCAGATGGAAAAACAAAATTAACTTTAAAAAAAATTATTTGGTGTTCCCTTTTTTCCTTTGCATTTCTGCTCTCCCTTATTTCTGTAACAATCAGAATCAGTTAGCCAGAGAGATTGTTGCAGTATTTCACAAAACCAGACAATATCAAAAGTCTCTCATAAAAGCTCTTCTCCCAGGAATTCCTGACATCGAGGGTTTTGATAAGTGCAGATAAGCTTTGTATAAGCATCTGAACTTTAGGAGGCTTATCTGAACCGAACCATCTCCAAACCTTTTGACATTTATACCTCTAGTTACATTTTTCTTCTGCACATTCCTCTCTGCACAACTCTATATCAATGGTACTGTTTTGGCACTGTTCTTACCTCCTCCTCTTAGAAGTCATGGATGAGTAGAAAAATCTTTTTTTCAGAATCAGCATGAATGGAGCATTTATGGAGGATATGGATAAGAGACTCTTAACAGCATTTTCCACCTTCCGACAGACCAGAGCACTTATGTAACACCATGCCACCTAACTGAAATGCATTCCTAAATTTAGATCTTCCCAGCATTGACACAGAAACATGTTGTTTTTACACCTAAGCCTAGTTTGCAGTGGTATGTTTTTACGTATTAATAACACTGTTACCTCCCCATTCCTAGTAAGAAATATTTGACATCACAGGTAGAGAACATGAGGAGGTGAAGAAGCAGACGAAGGGTTTTCAACCCCAAATACATTTTTTGTTTGTTTGCATTAATTCAATTTCTTCCTTTTCCCCTAAACTCCTTTGTCTCCTTCCCTCCAAAATTAATCCAATAAAGTCTTGAATTTTGCTTTAGTTTAGAACTGTCACCTTGGTATTAATCTGATTCCCAGTAATTTATTCCTTGTGAAATATTTTAGCTTTTTTTTCTTTTTTGAGGGTTTCCTGTTTCCTCATGCACTTGAGAGTAGCTCTGTATTGACATCCACAAAGGTGTTATTGTTCTTCTTAAAAGTCTCCTCTGTTATGATGTATGGAAAAACTTGACAATGCTTAGTCTACCAGAGCAAAAAGCCCTGGTTGACAAATATTGTCTCCTTTCAGTCACTGTCTATATGCCCTATTATCTCTTGCCTTATACTTAGGGCCAGATCCTTTACCACCTAATAGACACCTATTTGCAATCTTACTCCATGGTGCTGGCATTCTAGAAAAGCAGTTAATATATAAAGTCTGTGACACTTCCACCTCTTTGCTGCCTTTTGTGACTCAGTATTTAAGACTAAGCTGATAATATTTTGCGAAAGCAGATACCTTAAAGGATTTTCAGGGACTACAGATAGGACCTTAGGGTGCCTATACACATGAAGGGCAGGCATTTCCAAAGGTGCTGTAATTTTTGTGCTTTACTTAACATGCTTTAAGTACAGAGCCTTAAAATTTAATAGATGTTCCATGGTTTGGTACAAGTTTCATGCCTTGTAATTCTGTAGAGTAAAAGGCAGGGGGTGCTGAATGCCACACAATGCAGCTAATTATCACTTTGAAAAGCTCCAGTTGAATACATGTACAATAAAAGTGGACGAGGTAGCGTGAAATCCCCTACCTCAGTTTTCCTTACATTTAAAACACATACAATGAGGTTTCATTAAGGCAGCTTCCACGTTTTAAAAAACATTCTGAAGTCATCCACATACATTAAGTGAAGGCTTTAAGATGCTTTAAATGGTGAAAATCATCACATGCTTTTGGTACCCTTAGATCATAAGCTCTTTGGAGCAAAGTATATTATAAAAATGTGCCATGTACTCTACTGTACCTAAAAAATATGGATCAGCATGAATGGAGCATTTATGGAGGATATGGATAAGAGACTCTTTACAGCATTTTCTCAGGTTTTTTAACCTGAGGATTTCTGTAGAAGAAAGTGAAATGATAGAAGAAGCTGTGAGTGATGTCAGGCTGAAAAGTCAATAGGTGGTACAACTCAGATCTTACAGCAGTGAGCTTGTTTGTAGTAAAGGAACATGGGGAACCGGATAACTGAACTGGAAAAGATAAATTTGTAATAGACACTGAGGGCTTTATAGGGCCCAAAGATCTTCGTCTCATCAATATGATGCATTCTTTGGAAAGCAAGTGGCCAGCCCAGTTGGATGACAGTTTGGAGAAATCTTACAGGAAGAAGGGAAACTCTTACCAGAGTTAAGAGACCTGAAACAGACAAACCACATCATAATCCATGCTGCTAAGAAAGTTCTTTTTACTATCAGAAATATTGAAAGAGAGGCTGAGTAGGTTCATTACTCTGGGAAACTCATATGAAGTAGAAGCGACCAAATGGGTATAGGTGATTACTGAAGAAAAAAATGATGAAACCCTTGATTTATGTATAAAAATCAAAGCATTAAATAAATTAACATTTTCTGCTATGGATGTATCAGCAGGGTTCTAGCAGGTTTTCTAACACTTCTTTATAGATGTTCAACACCTGCTTTGGAAGAAACTGTTTCCACAGCATCTGTTTGGTTTATGTTTAGCATGTGAAGCCTTTCACAGGGAAATACAACAAATATCTGCTGGTATGAAGGATACCAGGATTCACGCAAATGACATTTTGATCTGGGGAAAACCATTAGCAGAAGATGAACAAGAACTCTTGGCAGCCCCACAGACAAGAAGAGTTGCTGGGCTAAAGCTAAGCTAACAAAAATGTTAGTTTTATGTAACAGAAATAACATAACTAAGAGAGTAAGTAACATAGAAAAATGAATAGGTAAACTGTAAAACTGAAATCATCACAAGCATGTTTGGCCCTGCAGACAAGCATTCTTGGAAATGTTGAACTATTGAAAGAAATTTGTTCTTGTTCTAATAACTCAAAACAGAAACTTGAGAATACTACTGTGAAGAGATATGACATGGGACATGAGATACTCTGGCAGTGAGCACAATAGTAAATTAACTGATGCATCATATACATTTTTTGGAAGTCTATTTAAAATGGTGTGGGCAAAACTGGAAACTACTGGCTTGTGTGTCATGGGTATTAACAAACTTGAATGGTAATATAAATAGAAAAAACATTTAGCCTTTCCAGATGTGTATGTAAAGATTTAATATATATATGTATATATGTACTTCTTGGAGGCAAATATTAGCTGCCACTTATTGCCATTGCCAGATAGGTCTTGGCAACTTCTCCTTGATAATACAGCAATTCCTTCCCTACCTTCCCCCCCCCCCAAACACACACATGCACATACACACCGCCCCCAAATACTAATATTTTATTTTCAAATCTGGCAGAGCTTTGGTGGCTATAGATGTACTTCTTAGTGTACTGACAGAAGTGTGTAGGAACAAAATCCAGAGCCAGTCATTTTACATGGATTTTTTTTCTTTTTATCAAGCTCTACTCTCAGATGACATGTGGACTATGATTGCCAGGGTAATGCCTTCTGATAAGAACCTATGGCAAATGATTAAGGCCATTATCATAGTGTGACTGGGATGGGACATTCTCAAGCTATCATCAGCTTAGGTGCGATCTGTCAATTCTAGATGGGATTTTATTTAAAAGCAAAAAAATTCTCCGAGAAATTACAGGAAGTCAGAATAAAAAGGACTGTACCAATGCAACATGCACCATCACCTTTAGATATTTGTTAAATAGAAAACTGAGCACTAAAATGCCTGTAATGTTAGGAGTTCATATCAAAGGCACTGGAGATTTGCAGAAAGAAAAAGAAACAAACCTAAAGAAAAATCTCAATATGTGTTAGGGTCCTAGACTCTGAACTCCTGGGAACCTATCTAGCTGTACTTTTAACCTCTGCTTTTGTGCAAGGCAAACTCTTTTAGGAGCATAAACATGAATCAGCATAGTTATCCAGTGGAAATCAGTGCTCACAAATATCAGTAATATCACATGAGGTTTGCCCCACAGTCTTATAAACTTGTCATCCTTCTCAGACATTCAGATGGGAGAGATACAAGGGCCATTGTGTTCACCATTTTGCCTGAGAGAGGTCTTAACAGGTTATGAAAAATGAGTCCCAAGACATAGCCAGAACAAATATACTCACCAGCTTATGACAAGGCTAGAGTGATAGTTCAAATGAGAATTTAAAGTCCAAGCAGCAGTAGAAATCATGTTAGAGCTCAACTAAACGTTGTCAGTGAGTTCAGTTAGTAGGCTGGTTATAAGTGTTTGGAATTCTCTATTACATACATTGTGTTAATGGCTGTTGTTATTAAGCTCTGGCTGGGAAAGGAAGAGGCAACATTAGTGAGTCAATGAAGTGGCTTACTTTCATAGACAAGAAGTGTTTTGGGTAAGGGCTGAAGGAGCTTGTAGTCTGCTATGTAGTTGAAACCTTTGTTACTGAACAAAGATAACTTTTTTTAGAGACCTTAACACGGAAGTGGTGTTTGGACGTCAAATCCACAGATATCACTAAATGTTGCAGGTCTGATTAGTTCTCTTTTTGCACTGATTGCCCTTGGGAAGAGTGAATGAAGCATTAATAAGAGACTTTCCAATTCTGCCTGATGTTTTGTGTTGACGAACCTGATTTGTAGCAATACAATGTCATCTTACAAAGGCCATGCTTGCCATTATTTCTTGATGTTCTGCCTGTATTCGGTACCAGAATGTTTATTTTAATTCTTGAAAACATTCTGTACTTTCAAACTGAGCATCACTCATTTAGATAGCAAGCAAAATCTTGAGATCCTAAGCAGCAATCCACAGGCTTAGTTTTCTCAGCTGATGATTCCCACTTACCCATTATTTAGAGCAGCTGAGGCTGGAACTAATGAAGAAACAGCTCCAGGGTACAACTGGGCATATGACCAAGCATGAACATTCCTGTGCTTGTAATTTTGATGTTATGGATACTTACTTTTCCTGAAATTATGCCTTTAGTTCCCTTAGCACAAAACATTTGAAATTTAAGGCTACACACAGACATTTCAAAACCTGAGGTGGAATCAATCTAAGTTACGAGGTTTTCTGTAAGTGGTGTAGTTTAGATTGGTGAACACACATTCGTTCTTTGGTTGTTGGGGGGAAGGGGAAGAGGAGAATCCTAGACTGGGTTCTGTCATTTTTAAACCAGTCTATATTGCTAAACTTCTGTTTTGTTACGGGTATTGGCTGGTTTCTGATCACTTACAGCGGTAAAAGTGTCATGCCTGTACCTAGCCTAAGGGCCTGATAAAGAAACACATTTATTCTTAAGCACATGAAAAACTGATTTGAAACCAATGGTCCACCTTAAACTTAGTAATATGCCTAGTGCTTTGATGGACAAGGGACTAAATGGAGGACACCTGATGAACAAACAAATGGGCAAAATATTCTTAAAAAAATAAGAACGGGTTTTCCCTTCTATCATCATGATAAAAACAGAAAAGAAACAAGCTAAATACATTTATTTAAAAAGTAATAAAGCTGCAAACATCAAATCATGGATTTATTATAGCTGTCAGAAAACGTTGGAACCAGTTTGCTTCAGCAAGATTCCTTCATGTTAGCAAATCAGTCCTGCTGCTATGTGCAATATACTTTTACTTATGGAGCCAGTGTCTGAAAAGCCTGGAGTTGATCACTTTAAAAAAATGTCTAGTTTTCTACCAAGTACATATGTATCTTTGTTTGGTTTTAATTCTTGAAAACATGCGGTTCTGTATTTTAATGAACTTTTTCATTCCCTATTTTAAAGACCGCTCTTTTTGTATATATTTTCTCATGCAGAAGAAAAGCCTATTGTGATAGCTAAGGAAGTGAAAAGTAAGTAACTTAATTTTTCTTTTCTCCTGATGTTAATTTATGCAAGGGCTAATAGCATATTTGTTGCCTGGAGCTACTAATTTCAGAAAAGATTCCCATACCCGGCAACAATTTTCATGTAGAGCAAGATCTCTTACTTTATGACTCATGATAGTTTGTATGTGCTATTCTGTACAATTATACAGGCTGGCTTCATGTACATACTTATAAGACCAAAGAGTCACAAAGTGAAAGCTGGAATTCTCCCAACTCAGCTGATACCTCAGTCTAAACTGCATGACCTGAAGGAGCAAAGACAGATGTCTGTGAGGCGGGGCACAACGAGCATCTAGATTTGCCTTTATTTTACAAGATTCTTCTGGAGATTCATTTCCTAATGAACAACAGAAGGGAGTTCATGAACAATGATTTCTTAATGTCTCATATTAAGTTCTGTTTTGCTAATTAATAACACTCATGCAATAACTTATGAAATTGCAGCATTTCAGAGGTACAGAAAAAAATCATTTTCCACTGTTGCACAATGAATCTACAAAGCAGAAACAAAATGCATTCAAAAGACTAGAGTCAAGCTTTTTAATAGACAGTGGCTTAACTGCAATTCCGCATGAATAACAGATGTCCTATAATGACAGTTTTAAAGGTCCAATTCATAAAAATGTTATAGAGGTATATTATTTATTCAGGCTTTTCATGGGATTCTGCACCTATTCCTCTTGCAAGTTTTGCTTTCATTGGAGACAGGTTTTACAGGGGAAGCACTAACTCAGAACAGATGCAGGGCTACTGTATTACTGTAATAAAATCTTAGTTATACCAGGTTAATGGGTATAATTTATTGAATAAGTGCCTACATCTTAAATAATTATCTGGTGCTCACAGTGGCTCCATTTCTATCCTTACCTTTCCATGCAGCCTCTGAAGTATAAGTTTTCTGTTTAAGAGACTGAAAATAAGCTCCTTAATAAGCTGATTGGTTCAAACTTCGTACTATAGTTATAAAACATGTTTAAGTTGACATATTTTTGCACCTGTGCAGTATTTTTGCCATATGGCTGTCCAAGGATTGGACCCTATTTGAATATTGGCACTTACTGCTTTATTAAGAAAAAACATTTTTAGTAAAATTTATGGATTCAACTCATTTTCTTTTTTTTTTCTTAGAAACTGAAGAAGAAAAGAGAGTAATACATGAAAGGAGAGTTATTCCTGAAACAAAAAAGAAAGGTATGGAACTGGAAAATGTATTAAAGATGATCCAGCTCTCATTTCAAGTCAATGGCCCAAAAAATCATGAATACAGTGTTGGCAGATCAAATCTTAAGTGCATAATACCATATTGCTATTCTATTACATAGTCCTCCCTTGCCTCTTTCAGAGCAGAGTTCCATATTTTTACTACTGTTTTAGTGTTTGGTATCAAATTTTTAAAAGTCTTCCTGGATGACAAAGCAGAGAACAAATGCTAGCCATTGTGGTTTGCTCATTCTATTGTGAGGCTGTTCATGAACTCATTAAACAATTATAATAGTTCACTGTGATGTATCAGCACATGATTATATATTGCCATATATGAAAATGGGTGGGGAGATGGTTTTTTACTCTGCCTGACACTTTCAGCAGCATCAGTACCATGCAGTTTATTAGAATCTCAATTCAGATTTGTAATGACTATGTGCCAAAGACTTGGCACCCGTCAGAACAGAATTTTAGTCTATAAATTCCCAGTAAACATTTGAAATGCACTAAGGGTTTCCTTTTCATGAGGAAATATTTATGTCATTTATGATTCTATTAATGATTTCTTAGCCACTAGAAATTTAAACTAAAAGTTTCCACATCCATGCACTGATGATTCTTGCCTGGCCTTTGATGAATTAGAAAGGGTCCAAACTCTCCCAGTGGACGCTAATTCTCATTATCATGGCTAAGTACGGATATTCAAAATGCCTGAGCCTGATTTGATCCAGTTTTTCCTCACCACCCCACAGTGGCCAGTTTCCACCCCCCCCCAACGGGGCCTAATGCTGTGCCCTCCAGCCCTGAGCCCGGAGGCAGCCCTGCACAGAGCATCCCCCAGCCCTGTGGCAGGGGAAAAGGACGGGGAGAGTCCACTGTGACAGCCTGGCAGAGCCTGGGCAAAGGGAGCCAGGAGCAATGTGATCATACAGCTCCCATGGCCCCAGTCTGAGCTCCACCTCTGGCTGGGAAGGGCCCTGCCCCATGACCTGGTTCAGCCCAGTCCTACCATCCACCTGCCTTGCCTGGGGCTGTGGGGCTGAGCCGGGCTAGTGCACAGGCACTGCTGAGGGCAGATGCGGAGGGGCTGGGCTGAACTGGGCTGGGCTGTGGGGCAGGTGCCTTCCTAGTTGGCTGCAGCTAAGACTGGGGCCATGGGAGCTGTGCACCTAGATTGCTCCTGGTTCTCCATGCCCAGGCTAGGCTGGGCTGTCACAGAGCTGATGAATTAGTGCTGCACAGAGACAGCCTCCTGACCCATGGCAGGGGAGGATGAGAAGGAAGAGAGGCCTGCAGTGGCTCCCTGACAGCCTGGTCTGGCCTGGGTATGGGTAGCCAGGAGTGATCTGAGCACACAGCTCGTGCAGTCCCAGATGGCTGGGAAGGGTGCCCTTCTGTGACTGTCCTCAGCAGCACCTAGGGCTTGGCTCAGCCCTACAGCCCCAGCCCCAGCCCTAGGCAATGTGAACAGATGGCTGGGGCTAGGCTTGTGTTATTGAGCTGGGGTAAGCAGCGGCAGTGGCAGGACTGGGAAGGGTGGCTATGGGGTCTAAATGATGGTGGCATTGGAGGGTTATGGGGGGGCTATGGCCCCCCCAAAATTTTCCTTATCCCCCATAGTCACCCCTCTCAGCTCCACTGCTGGGAAGAGGCTTGCACTTCTGGAGCAGAGAGTACAGCCCAGGCTAGGGCTGCAGAGCATGCTGGGATGCTGGGGGACTCTGATTTAATTTAAACCAGGAAGGGGTCTGAGACAGAAGTTCCATAAATCAGTCTGACCTCAATCAGTTAAATCTGATACTACATTCAGCCAGATTTATCTTAAACTGGTTTTGGCTATTTTGAAACTGGTTTATATGCATTGAACTTTTCTTCTGTTACAGGATTATACCAGTTTCTGATCACTTAAACTGGTTTATGTGTAATTTCTGTCCCTGGCCCATGTGATTAGCTGAGGTCATTGTGGGATGCCTGGCATGGCTTTATGAGCACTCGCGGTACTCTGGTGTGGTGCCACAGGACTGAAATAGGGCCAACGTGGTTCCCATCTTCAAAAAAGGGAGGAAGGAGAACCCAGGAAACTATAGGCCAGTTAGTCTTACCTCGATTCTGGGTAAACTTTTTGAAAGAATTATCCTGGCACATCTCCATGAGGGGACAGCAGGGGAGGTTATGCTTAGGGCAACCAACATGGGTACATTAGAGGCAGGTCCTGTCAGACCAACCTGGTGACCTTCTGTGATCAGGTCACAGAATCCTTAGATGCAGGGGTAGCAGTGGATGTAGTCTTTCTGGACTTTAAGAAGGCCTTCAACACTGTCTCTCACCCCATTCTCATTAAAAAACTGGGGGACTGTGGTGTCGACATCTACACAGTCAAATGGGTCGCTAACTGGCTGGAGGGCCGCAGTCAGAGAGTGGTGGTGGATGGGTTATTATCAACCTGGAGGAATGTGGGCAGTGGCTCGGTCCTCGGGCCCGCAGTGTCCAATATCTTCATCAGTGACTTGGATTAGCGGGTAAAAAGCACCCTGTTCAAATTTGCTGATGACACTAAGATGTGGGGGGACGTGGGGACGCTAGAAGGGAGGAATAGGTTGCAGTCAGACTTAGACAGGTTATGGGGTGGGCAGATGAGAACAGGATGGGTTTCAACACTGACAAGTACAAGGTGATGCACCTGGGGAGGAAGAACCAGCAGCATACCTACACAGGCTAGGGAACTCCCTTCTTGTCAGTGCAGAGGCAGAAATGGATCTTAGTATCACTGTTGATGCCAAAATGAACATGGGCCGGCAGTGTGGGGATACGGTTAAGAAGGCCAACCGCACCTTGTCATGCATCCACAGATGAATCTCGAGCAGGTCCAAGGAGGTGATCCTCCCCCTCTATGTGACACTGGTCAAGCCGCAGCTGGAGTACTGCATCCAGTTCTGGGCGCTGCACTTCAAGAGGGATGTGGACAACATGGAGGGTCCAGAGAAGGGCCACTCACATGATCAGAGGCAGCAGGGCAGGCCCTATGAAGAGAGGCTACGGGACCTGAACCTGTTCAGCTTCCATGACAGAAGACTGAGGGGGGATCAAGTTGTTGTTTACAAACTAGTCAGAGGGGACCAGCAGGCATTGGGGGAGTCCCTGTTCCCCCGAGCACTACCAGGAGTGACTAGGAATAATGGTCACAAGCTGGCAGAAGGTAGATTCAGACTAGATATCAGGAGGCGCACTTCACTGTCAGGACGGCTAGGATCTGGAACCAACTGGCAAGCGAAGTGGTGCTGGCTCCTACCCTGGTGGTCTTTAAGAGGAAGCTAGATGTACACCTTGCTGGGGTCGTTTGACCCCAGTACTCTTTCCTGCCATGGCAGGGGGTCGGACTCGATGATCTGCTCTGTGTCTGGTTGTGTACAAGGGCCACACAGGAATCATTCTCAAAATCAAGTCACATTTTTCTTTGTGTGTCCATGAGAACTGCATATGTGGGTATGCACTTCTTAGTTCTAGTATATCAGATGACTTTCTTTAATTAAATCTTAGAAAAAGAAGAAAAAAAAGAGAAAGTTCCTGAGAAGCCAGCTGTTCTTGAAAAAAGAAAAGCAGGTAGGAAATGGAGATCTGTCTGTTTCCACAATAGACATCTGATTATTTAATATATGCATTTTCAGTTTTCAAATATTTAAAAAATGTGCATATGTAAATTATTATTATATCAGATTCCAAAGTGCTTTGTTTTGGGGTTTTTTCTCCCCAGGTCTTTGGATTCAGGATTTTGACAGAAGCAAATTTTCCCTGTCATACATAAAGTCATGCTGTAGCATAAATAACTTCACTCAGTGTATATAGTGTTCAGTACTGGTATGGCCTTGAATTCTGCAAGGACAGTTTTTCGTGTTCCAATAATTTTAGCTTCAAATTTTAGCTTCGAATACCTGATTCAGTGGCAGAAAATACATTGTTAGCTATTCTATTTCCTAGTACAGATTTTTCACCTGTACTAGAAAAAAAGACTAATATGTTCAAAAAGACCCTAGCAGAAGCACTCTAATTACTGCACTTAATTTTATTTTTCTCCCTTCCCCCCTACTGCCCCACCCCTGCTCAGTTCCTGGCATGGGAAAAAGATGATCCAGGCACTGTCACACTGTAGCTTCCGGCTGCTATTGCCAGGAGGTTTGGGTGGGGTGGGAGGTGATAATGGAGCCTCCCTCCTGCATAAACCTGGCCTGGTTCCTTGCCAATACCCCAGCCAGCAAGCTGTGGTGGGGGCCCTCACAGCAGGGGAGCTCCCTTTCCTTCTGTCTGAGCCTCCTGACAAAGGCAGCATGAAGGTGCAGTGTGGGGTGACCTGGCCCACCTTTTCACTGCACCAGAAACTGAGGCTGGGCAGCGAGTGTGTGGGGTGTGAAATGGAGCCTCTCTGCTGCATGGACTCCGCACAGCCCCAACCAATACCCAAGCCTAGAAGCTTGGCAGGGATCCATGTGGCAAACAGGCTCTGTTTCCATTCCCCCATGCCCCTCCCCACCCCCACCCAACCACACAAGGAGGAAACAGAGCCTTTTCTGTCTCCTATCTGTGACAACCCAAGGGTGGGATTGAGCTGGTGCTCACCCAGAGCAGATGAGTACAGGCTGAGGCTAGCCAGCTGGCCCCTGGGATGGCAGCAGAATGTGACCTACACTGAAGTGCAATAGATGTGGTACAGACATTCAAAAAAGTGCTCTAACCTAAGGTGCTTTAGTCTACTGTCACATCCATTGAGGGTTAACGTACTGTAGGATCTGACATTTTTAAAGCACTTTAAGTGCTATGAATGTCTGTTTTGTTATGGCTTTAAAGTGCTTGCAGTGCACTCAATGTACATTGAGTGTGACGTGTACCTAGCCGTAGGTGTTATGTTAGAAATTATATCAGCAAATATGTTCTAAGTAACCTGGTATTGAACATTACCTATTGTAGAGAAAGAGAGTTGCTTTTTTAAATGAGTCAGAACCAACAGTTGTGTTGTGACTACACTAAAATGTATAATCATTTTAATTAACGTCATTTAGTTAATTAACATGTATTCAACACAATTCACTTTCAAGTGTAGACAAATCACAAGTGTAGACAACTGCACTCACAGTTCTTTGCCAGATTGATCTCAAGTCCACTGAAATAAATTAAAGAGGAAGTATGGTTCAGTGGTTAGGCATTAACCTAGGATATGAGCAACCCAAGTTCAATTTTCTGTTCTGTCACAGACATGTGTAAAATCTGGTGCAGATTACCCAGTTCCCCATCACTGTACCTCAGTTCTCCATCTGTAAAAGAGGAAAAATAGCATTTGCCAAACTTAGAGGGAACTTATGAGGATACATTCATTAACAGTTATGACTTGCTAAACGTAATGGGCATCAGATAAGTCTCTAGGGGTATGGACAGACATAACAATGTAAGCACATCAAATGCTTTTGAAGTGTTTCAAAATGAGAGCTAGAGAGGTGTACATGCCCTCTGAAGCACTCCAAGAATGGCAGAAATGCCCCCAAAGTAATCTTGTTATGTATATGGATGCTTCATGGAGCATGACAGAGGTCCCCTGGGTTCTTCAGCATCTCACAGTGCAATCCTCCCACACTCCAAAGGGATGGTGGTAGAAAGAAAGTTTGGGGCAGTGTGTCAGTAAGCAGTCTGCTGTTTATTCAGCTTATCCTCTCCTCACTGCTCTCAGCTTCTACTTCCATTCTCCTTCTCGTCCTGCCAAAACCAGGAGACTGGGTCCCCATACTTCCTTGTCAAAACTGAGATTCCTGCTCTCCAGCTCCCAATCCCCATGTACGACTGCATATATTTTCTTGGTTATAGCCTTAGGGTTGGGGAGAAGATTCAAGCATCAGAATTCAAATGAAAGAGCCCATAATTTATTCTTTTTAAAAGGCTTGTAAATTTTAAGTGAATGTTATGATTTTTCAGGTCCTGATTCATGATTCTTGGATGTTAGGGTTTATCAGTCTTGTAAATAATTCTTGCAGTGTTGTTTTGGTGTATGCCTGAAGACTGTCTATGCTCTGCAGCTTGTAGAGGTATCTCATGCCCTTACAACAGGAAGGGAATTATTACTGATCAGTCTCCTGCACTCCAAAAGGCAAAAGATTAAAGCCACAAAGATAGGGCCTCTTTTTTTTTTTTTTTTTTTACTAATTGTAATGCTATTTCTCCTCAGAAAATTAGAGTAGAATCTACAATCGCATCTCTACTAGGCATGTATACAAATAGGGCTCATTATATTCAGGCAAACATTCAGTAGGCTGCCTCAGAAATATATTTAAAAAATGTGTTTACTGATGTCCGTCTTGAGATAAGAAGAGCTGTTTCCCTCTTCCCCCCTACAGCCTCAGAAGTGATGGATGCATAAGTGTTAATAGGCACATAGATGTCATTCTGAAGGCACAGTACTAGAACAGAATAGAAAAGAATAAATGCCTAACAACATAAAGGAGTATCAAAGTGCATGTTACCAATCCTGTTATTTTTCTGTTTGTTCAAATCTGATGTTAAGATGTATGAGAAGTTGAAACTATTAATATTCCATAGAATTTACTGAAGTTTAGACTAGCTACTGAATGTGAAAGTCACTTCTATGCAGCCCTGAGTCAT
Source organism: Crocodylus porosus (assembly GCF_001723895.1). Taxonomy (NCBI): domain Eukaryota; kingdom Metazoa; phylum Chordata; order Crocodylia; family Crocodylidae; genus Crocodylus; species Crocodylus porosus. The sequence goes on along the minus strand of NW_017728918.1, from coordinate 99,604,517 downwards.
GTATGCCTGATATACAGTTTTCTCTCAATATTTTTATGGGGAAGAATATTCACTTAGAAGGGAACACTGCAGAACATCTTGGGATATTACTTTTATGGTCATACATTTTTAATATTTCACAGTATCATTGTTCAGATATTTTGCGGGACTTGTCTTTCCAAACTTAAATTGCATTTTTAAATCTATAAATAAAATACAGCATTTAAGATGACAATGCAGTATGTACCTTACCATTTTATTCAAGCTTTAACATGGTATGTTATGTGTGAGAAAACAGAATTTTAAAATGTTGCATTTTATGGCTAGGCTACACTGTAAAGTTATTAATATGTTCATCTTCACAAGCTGTTACTAAACCCAGTGAGTCATTCTACTGAGGCTGGAAAGACACAAATTAGACAAACCAAGACATCTCCCCATTTCTGTCCCTTTTATTAGCTCTGCAGGTTGCTGCATTTTTGAATAGTTTACTAGCCTTTGTGTTAGATGATGGTAATCCATAATATATTCTAGTTACACATGTTGCTGTTATTTCTCATTCAGCTTGCTCTTTGAATATGTGTTCTCTTTCTTGCGTTGACTGGCAGCATCTATTGTTATCCTTAAAAGGTTTTAAGCCTGCAGTAATTGCCACATTTGATCAACAGGATAACACTGCGTAGCCCAAAGTTTTAAAATGAGGAGTCTCGGTGTGTGATTCTATTTACAGGCTTTGGATAAATGAACCTTGGGAGGCTTAGGCTCGCAGTTTGGATAAGCATCCAAAAACAGCCCTGTGGGGGTGTTTTCCTATTTAATTCTCTTACCTTTTTCAATTAAAGGGCCAAGACATAGCTGTTGCATTAAATATAGACTCCTTTCCCTTGTCTTTAAAGCCCAACATAACCTCTCTACTGCCAATTTTTTTATTATTATGGTTGTCTCTTTCTGGTTCCCATCAATGTTTTCAGTTCCCTTAAACTGACAAATAATCAAGTCCCTCTCCCCGCTTTTTGTCTGTATACCTTCTTTCACATAGTTTCCTTGTGCGTGAAACTTGCTGCATGAAATCCTATCCCTATCCCCATGCTTTATCCTTTCATTCAAATCCCTCTACCATAAACCTCATCTTTCTACAAGGCCTATTTACTCAGTCCCTTGCAATGAATGGTGCTTGGTACTTCTGACTGACAGAGGGAGAGATACCATAGAATTAGTAAACAATAAGAATAGCCTCAAAATAATGCTGAGAGAAGCTTTCTGCCTCCCACACACCTTTTCCTAGTCTAAGAAGCAACCCTTTATCTTCTCACTGAAAATCCTTGATATTTGCTGATTCATGTTTTAGATTAATGCTAATTAGCAAACTAAAGGGTTTTTTTCCTTTTTGACTGGTACAGTTTTATCACTTGACTTACCACAATGTTGTTGGAGATTTTTTGCATGGCCCTGTGCTAACTGCCTTTCTATGGTGTATTTATTTAGTTGCATGCAGATTCTTTCTCTTTCTGAATCCTTCCTCCCATCTCTCCCTCTCTTCACTGCAGGGTTGACTAGCACAGGATGTTCTCAGTCTCTAGTACAAACTGGAGGATTCTTAATTAGCTTTTAAAAGTGTATTGTAGTTAAAGCACATTAAACCACTGACCTTCAGTTACTACAAAAACATTGTGCTAATTGTTCTGAAAAATAGATAATTCTGTTGTTATAAACTCCCAGGTCTTGCTTAAACAAACATAATTGGCAGAAATCAGGACTTGGCACAATCCCATTTAAAACCATTTAAAAACCATCCACTGCTACTCTGGACAAATATAGAATCCTCTCTGTAAACATTATGGGTCCCAAGTTTGCATAGGGAAAAAAACCAAAAAAGCCAAGATTTTCAAAGGTAAATAGTGACTTTGAGTGCCTCCGTTTTGAGTGTCCAGCCTTAAGATCTGACTGAAAAGGGGGCTTGATTTTTCCAAGAGAACCACTTTGTGAGAAACAGGCCATTTAATAAAGTGTGAAAAGTGAAGCCTCTGGAATCTTGAAAATCTTGGCTCATGACTTATATTGAATCTTGAAATGTCATAGATGTTACCATTGAAGGGAGGATGTAGTTCAATTGTACAGGTGAAATACAATTCTAAGCACCAACCAGGAGCAAAATAGATGAGAAAGAACTCTTCTAGGCCTTTCAATTCTTAATTTGTCCTACTTATATTATAAAATGGTATTCTGTATCTGTGATAACTTAAATCTGAATATGACATAGATATGAAAACTATTATCTATATATAATTATATGAATACATACATTTATTATTTAAGTGGACACAAACACCCTTTATTCAGATATTGCTGATCACAAACATGCATAATTTGTCTTCAGGGTTTCTGGTGTTATAATATCCCATAGCAGGATTAAAATGAGTCGCTTACCCTGTCCCTTTCTCCAACTCACTGCTCTAATATGCTGGTATGCATCTTCCTGAACATTCCCTAAATATTTAGGATCTTCACATGCAGTCTTAGTCTTTTTAGTCTGATCACTGCCAACTTCCTTCCCACATCATTTTAGTTCTCACAGCAAATAGAATGAGTTATAACTGAGCTCATAGAAAGCTGAAAGTGGCAGTTTAAGGCAAGGCACAGACATTCAAAAAGCCCAGGCCTAAATTGATTCAATCTTTGCAGGTTAGTTTAAAAAAACCAAAAAAAGAAAGCCCTCCTATACTTAGATGTAACAAAGCAAGTGAAGTAATCATTTCAATAAAAATGAATTAATATATTCAATAACAAGTAGGATGACCACCTTTTTAAAATGTTAAGTGGGGACAAGTCTCTGCCTCATCCCTTTCTCTCCCCACCTCTGCCTCCACCTCCACTTCCAACGGCAGCACTGCTGGAGCACAGCCAAGCAGACCAGGGACAGATGCAAGCTGCCCACTGCTGGCTTGGGACTCCCTGCCCTGCTGTCCTTCTCCTGGGAGCTTGCACCAGCTGTGTATCCCCTGCCTGCCTGGCAGCACCGGGGGACACAACTCCATGCTGCCACAACCCCCACTGCTGCTGGGTGAGCAGGGAGTGTGCAGCTGGCATCGGGCTCCCAGAGGAGGGCAGCAGGGCAGGGAGCCCCAGCCCATAGTGGGCAGCCCATATCCATCCCTATTCTGCACACAAATTTGTGGGGGCATGGGCAGCCCATGCCCCCCATGGGGTGTGCGCGGCAGCTTGGAGCCATGCCTACCCCCATGCCCTGTGCCCCCTGCACAAGCCACCCGTGGCTCTGTCATGTTGTATGCCATAGCCCCATGCGCACAACCCCCTTCACCAAAGGGGCCTCAATCTGCACTCCCCCGTATGTATATTTAGCTGCAGGGAGCTCCTCTCCATACTGACTGGCTGTATTCCTGGCCATTTGCTTGTGTGAAGGTGTGCAAATACACATGGTGTTCCCTGCGTGCTGCTCTTGGCAGCCCCAAATAGCCCCTTGCAGGTTGAAACACTGCCAGCTTGTAAGGGAAAATCTGTCATTTCCCACAGATCCCTGCATGACACTGCAAATCTGGGACAAACGATGTCTCAGAGTCACGCAGCCCAGGACCAGGACTTGATGTTCCCATTCTGGGACTGTCCCACCCAATTGGGGATGGGTGGTCACCCTAATAACAAGAGCAGTAAGTTTGATCTGCATGTTGCACATGTCTCCTAAGAAGGCAATGGCTCTTATGCAGTCATATCATAAGGATTATTCCTGTGCTGGGCAGGAATAATCTGTGCAGGGTCACTGCGTACAGAATTTAGATGTATTTTTTACACTGGTTTTGTAGTATTGTTGTGAATTTACTTGGGGCAGCGGTGAGGGGGGACAAGGGCAGTAAAGGAGTCAGCTAGAATTTTCCTTCAATTGTAAAGGTTAAAATGATTAAGGTACCAGATTACCTACCTATGTGGGTTCAGGGAGACACGTGCAAAGCTGGATTTGATGAGTCTAGTAGTCATGAAAAGAAATGGATCGCTTCTCTCTATTTGGAGGAAGGATTTTAAAATTGTGTGGCAGGGAGCAGAGCTGAGGTGCTGAGGGAAGAATGAACAAGGCCTCTTAGCTGTTTTTTGCAGGGGGCTTATTTGTGGGATGACGACAGACATAGCCATCCTCTCTGTGCTCCTTAAAAGCTAGTCGGTCTTTGCCACTTGCAAAGGGCACAGATTCATGGAAACTGAGGTACAAAAGCCATTTCAGTCTCCCAGTTTTTGGAGACCCATTCACTCTCTCAACTTTTGTTACACATATAGGGAGAGGAAAAAAAGGATCCCTGTGACCATTTACTAAATTCCAGTTCTGTATAAAAAAGCTACCTCCTCACTTATGTGGTTTTCCTGCCCACATTTACCTGGTGCATTTGTCATATAAATAGTTCTTTCCTGGTGATAAGAGAAATAGTGGTGACACCTGGTGGCCAATAATCTCAATTCTTTTCTTTTGTCTGTCCAGGCTTTCCTATTAAAATTTACTGTTTTAAGGATTTTTGTTTGAAAGCAATGAATTAGAGGTGTGTGAGTATTATTTATTTCTATTCATCCCTCAGTCTACCATGCTCTGATAGTACTTTCATCAGTGCCAGGAAGTTAACAGTAAATAGACTGAATGGTATAATGCTGTACCTGAAAGAAACAGTCTTGGCCTACTCCACTGATGTAGGCAAGTAGACAAAAGACACAGCGTTTAAAAGACTGAAATGATATGACTCCAAACCCATTCAGAAAAAATAAACAGAGAAAAACTTGCACATGCTTGAAAAAAGAGGTCTGATTAACATCTAACCCCATGCTACTCTGGGAAAATAATGGCATGTTATTCACTGATTCATGACTGCTTAGTGGAGATAAGCTCAGAGTTAAGGGCATTTAAGAGCAATGGTGAGGAGAAAAGGGTATGAATATGTTGTTGTACCACTGTGGATATCGGGGCTATTTCTAGAGTAGCACAATCTATTAGTGGAAGTGATAGCTATAATGTCTGGCAATCAAGCTGTGTTTTAAATAAGGCACATTAATTGGACACTTGCTTGTTTTTAGAGTCTTTAAAGGAAGCTAATGTTTTATGCTTAGGGGAGATGGAAGTGAAAGGATGTAAATACATAAATAAATAAACAGAAATAATAGCCGTTTTCTAGGAATTCCATATCCAAAGACGTGCATGTGTAGGGTCAAAAGTTAAGAAGGTCAGTGAAATTATGAATTTAACAGGGATTTTAGAATTGTAATTTTTAAGTTAAAAACTGTTTATGTGATTTGAGAACATTACATTAAGCATGTTGTAGTAGTATGTACCTGAATTTGCTTCTTATTTTACCCTAGTACTAACTCAGGATCTCTACTCTGATTGTTTGCTACCCTGGTCACACTCCCTCATGTCTTGTCCTCTTCCTGGTTACTTATTACAGAAAGGGATAAGATTCTCTCTCTCTTGCTCTGTGTGTGTGTATAACAGAAGCAACAAGGGTGCAGGCAGAAATTACATTTTTTGCATTTTCAGTCCCCTGAAAGTGCTCTACAGCCTTGCCACAGCACATGTGCATGGCTGCAGAGCACCTTTAAAGTGATGGATCAAATGACAAATTAACCCTCATCAAATGAGGTATCAAATGAAGGTGCTCCACTTCAGAGCACCCTAGGGAACTTGTGGTCCCCAAGAGTTAATTTGTTGTGTGATCGGGCCTGGGCTGCCACCAGATCTGTCAGTAGGAAGGGAGTGGGGGAGAGGGAGTGAGCTGCAGGCAGGTAGATAAGAGCCCCCCTGCCTCACCCCTCCCAGGCCCTTCCCCTGCAGCTCAAACCAGGCAAACCCCAGCTGGGAGGTCACTCACCCTCCTCTCTCCCCCCCACCCCTCTTGCTAACAGCCCCTGAACTGGGAGAGGTGGGGAAGGTAGGGGAGAGAGGTGGCTCCTCAGCTGCAGACAGGATTCCCAGGCTTCTGCAGGCAGGCTCCATGGCATCTGACAGAAAGGGTGAACATCGGTTGGGTCAGGGGGGTACTCTAACTCATGGCACTTTACATAAAGCACCATGCGTTAAAGCAGGGGCGTGCATATCTGCCAGTGCTCCAAACAATCATAGACCATGAGCCAAATTTAGGCACCAGGTCATCTGGCTTGTGAGGCTCCCCACAGGTCACAAAATTTGGAAGTGGTAGAATGGTGGCACTAGATTGGATACACCAGGTGGCATGGGGCCAGGAGGAGGCAGTGCCAGGCCCCGGGGCCCCCATCCCAATACATGGGGGTGGTGCAGGGCCTGATCCAGGCTCATGGGGCCAGAGAGGGGTGAAACAGTCAGCCAGCACCAATTCTGGTGTGTGGGTCTCCAGAGCCCAAAACAGGTGCACAGGGCCAGTGTACAGCCTGATCTTGGCACACGGGTATCAGCAGACGCTGCATAGGGCCCTGTCAGGGCACACGGTGCCAGATGGAGACAGTTCAGGGCCTGATCCTGGCACATAAGACTCCGTCTAGCCCACTCACAGGCCACATACCACTTACCTGGCTCACAGGACTAGAAGCTTGAGCATCACTATTGCAGACCAAACCCCAGAAATTTCATTTTGCATATTTGGGGGCATGCCTATACTTCCCTGGGAAATGCCTTTTCTAATAAGTAGGGGCCAACTTTTTGGCAGGCATGCCACAAATTAACCCCAGTGCCCTTCCCAAGTGCCACTTCAATCCCCTTCCCTTATCTGATCTGCTGCTCAGCTTTCTGCTCCCTGCCCTAGCTACCTGTTCAATCTGCTGCTCTGCTTTCTTCTTCCTGTTCTTTCTGCTGCTGTGCTGCTTGCCCCCTTCCCAGTCTGCTGCGTGTCACATACACAGGTTGCCCGTGCCGCTTCTGGCACTTGTGCGGCAGGTTGGCCACTCCTGCTCTGAGTCACCTACTCTGCTTAATTGCCAAACTCAGTTGTGCAGGGATTGTGACCAAGTAGGTAGGGTTTGTTCCTTGGCAGTGGTCCTGGACTTGGCAGAGCAGGGAAATAAACATGGCCTGGGCTTCATCTCATGTGTTGCAAGCTGATTTATTTCTGGCTAATAGTTTGTTTTTGGCATTATTAAACATTTTAGCCCCATCCTAACTTTTTTTTCCTTTTGATCTATTCCACCTCCTCTCGGTCACATTCATGACTCACCTGCTGCATTTTCCATTAATGGTTGCTTTTTTTCCTGCAGAAATCAGCCACACTAAAGGACTGGCTATTCTTTCTAACCAACACAAATTCTGAATTAAGATTCCTTTGTCATTGCCAGTTGGGGATGTTATTTGCTAATGCTCCTCTAACACAGATAACTTTCTGTGGTATCTCTTAACTTTGCCAAAGAATTCCTGTTTGTGAGGCTTCATATAATAAAATCATAGAAAGAAGTGATGGAAATGGCCTATTAGGTCACTTAATACAACCCTCTGGCAATGTAGGATAATTCCTTACAGTATATCTGTGAGTGCTTTATCCAGTTTAGTTTGAAATATCTGAAGTAACTGGGCTTCCATCAATTCCCATAGAAGATTATTCTACACACTAATAGATCTCAGTTAAGATGTATTTCATTTTATCTTGCCTACATTTTCTCTTGCTTAATTTTATCCCATTTCTCACAGTTATATCCCCTTGTGACACCAATTTGGCACCCATTCCCCACTGCCTTGAAGACTATGGTGCCATTAACACTTATTTATGTAAAGTAGATTTAAACCTGATTAAGTGAAGAGAAAATTCAGTTTAGAATATTTTTAGACAAAGGCAAAATGATGTGTCTAGGAATGCAAGCAGTCCGCATAGCATGTGGGACTCTATCACAGACTGGTAATTTTATCCATTTATTCAGAGGTCATAATAGACAAGCAACTAAAAATCAGCTCTGATAGCCAGGTCTGAGGGTTACCCAGAGTCTGAAGAAGCAACAGAGATCTAAGGGGAGTGTGCAGAGTCTGAGTGTATGGGAGCCAGGAAGCCAGAAGCCGGGAGATCCATTTGAGGAACTGAGTCAGAGAGTCAGAGAGCTGGGCAGACCATGAGGTCAGAAGGTCAGCTGGGTCAGGTATCCAGGAGATCGACCAGAGCAGGGTTAGGGAGTCAAACTATCCATCATTTTATAGTTTCTAGGGTTGGAAGGGACTGGAACAGATCATCAAGTCTGACTCCCTGCCCTGGGCAGGAACAAGTGCTGGGTTCATAATACCCCAGCCAGATATCTATCCAACCTCCTTTTGAAGAACCTAAGGTAGGGGAGACCACCACCTTCCTTGGGAGCCCATTCCAAAGCCTGGCAGACCTAACCGTAAAGTAATGCCTCCTGATATCAAGCCTGAACTTGCACTCAATCAACTTGTAGCTGTTATTCCTTGTTATCCCAGGTGGTGCCTGGGAGAACAGACCCTCACCTATTTTCTATTGGTCCCCTTTGTGAGGTTATAGATGGCCACCAGATCCCATCTCAGTCTTCTCTTCTGGAGGTTGAATAGATTCAAGCCCTTTAGTCTATCTTCGTAAGGCCTGGCCTGCTGCCCCCTGAGCATGTGGATGGCCCTCCTCTGGACTCTCTCAAGGTTACCCACATCCCTCTTGAAGTGTGGTGCCCAGAACTGGATATAGTACTCCAACTGCAGCCTGACCAGTGCCTCAAAGAGGGGAAGTTTCACCTCCCTGAACGTGCTTCTGATGCACCTGTAGATGCGTGATAAGGTGCAGTTAGCCTTACTGACTGCTTCCGTGCATTGGCAGCTCGTGTCCCTCCTGAGTCAACAGTTACTCCAAGATCCCTTTCAGCCACTGTGTTGTTGAGAAGGGTGTTCTCCAGCCTACAGGTGTGTTGCAGGTTCCTTCTCCCTATATGCACCACCTTACACTTGTCTGCATTGAATTCCATTCTATTCTCATCTGCCCACCTCTAACCTGTCTAGATCTAGTTGGATTCTGTCCCTCCCCTCCAGTGTCAAAGGTCTTCTTGAAGTCCAAGTAGACAACATCTACCTCAATTCCCACATCCAAGGACTTGGTGACCTGGTCATAAAAGGAAACAAGGTTAGTCAGGCAGGATCTGCCTTGAATGAACCCATGTTGTTTGCCCCTGAGCATTACCTGCCATTCTGGCTCTTCACAGATGTGCTCCTTGATAATTTTCTCAAAGGTCTTTGCAAGGACCAACATAAAACTGACTGGCCTGTAATTGCTGGGGTCCTTCTTTCTCCCCTTCTTGTAAATGGGGACCACATTGGCCCTTCCAAAGTCCTCTGGGACCTGGCCAAAGCACCACAAGCACTCATACAGTCGTGTCAGGGGCCCTGCTATGACAGTCATACAGTCATGTCAGGGGCCCGCCAATTCCCTCAGTACCCTTGGATGAAAAGCATCCAGACTTGCTGATTTAAATACGCCCAGCCCCTCCAAAAGTTCCCTGACTAGATCATCCCTAACCCTAGGCATGGTATCATGTCCCCTCAGCCTGTCCATAATCCTAGTGGGGGAGTTGCCATGGTCCCTGCTCGGAAATATAGAGGCAATGAATTCATTGAAGAGATCAGCTTTTTCCTTTGCTGCAATCACAAGATTGCCAAGCCTGTCCTGTAGGGGCCCCACATTACCTGGTGCCTTCTTACCCCCTATGTATTTGAGGAAGGACTTCTTATTGTCCTTAATCCGGGAAGCTAGTCCTATCTCCATCTCTGCCTTGGCCTTCCTAACTGCCTCCCTGCAATCATGAGCAACAGAAGTGTAATCCTCCTTGGTGATAGCCCCTTGTTTCCACTGATTTTATGCCAACTTTTTTGCCCTCAGGTCCTCCTGGTTGCCTTTACTGAGCCAAGGGGGCTTTTTAGCACTCTTGCCCCCTTTGGTTTGCGTTAGGACTGACTCCCTGTGAGCTCAGACGATTATTTCCTTAAGGAGCAATGACCCATCCTGGACTCCCATCTCATTGAGGCTCCAAGTTCCACATGTCTCTCTTACTTATTGAAGTTGGCCCTCCTGAAGTCAAGGACTTTTGCCTTACTGTCACCACCCCGCTGTCACCACCCTGCACCGGATAGTAAATTCCAGCAGAAGATAGTCATGCCTAGGTAGTTGAGCACCTGCAGATCCCTCACCAGGTCATTGCCTGTGGCAAGGACCAAGTCCAGCAAGGCATTTCCTCTGGTGGGATTGTGCACCTCCTGGGTTAGGTGTAGGTCCTGTGTGCAAGCTAAAAACCTATGTGAGCGTTCAGACCTGGCTGACTGATCCTCCCAGCAGATGTCTGGGTAGTTTAGATCACCTATGATAACCACATCCCTTGTCCCTCCAGCTTCCATGAGCTGACCTGAAAATTCTAGGTCCAGCTCATCCCCCAGGTGAGGTAGTCTGTAGTAGATGCCCACTATCAAGTCCCTTTCTCCATGACCCGCTTGTATTCTAACCCAGAGCACCTCAGTTTGCCCCTCTTCTGAACCCATTCTGATCATTGAGGACATGTACTGCTCTTTAACATGGAGCATTACCCCCCCAAACACACACCTTTTTTCCCTACTCTATCCTGTCTATACAACCTATAGCCCTCTATGTTTACTGCCCAGTCATGGGTGGAATACCACCAGGTTTCTGTAAGGCCAACCAGATCTGGGTTTTTGCTAGCTAGCAGGAGGGTGAGTTCCTCCGGCTTACTCCCCATACTTCTAGCATTCCATAAGCAAGTAAGACTGAGTAGCTAGGGAATCCATCAGAAAGCCACTAGGGACACAAGCTAAGGGCAAGGCAGCTCACGTGCATGATTAAACTCTATTGCCCAGACACATCTTCTTTTGGGTTAGGGTTTTTTATAGAAAGAGTTAAACATTTATTTCACCCTGGCTGGCCACTCTGGTTACAGGGAGTGGCTGGGTAACTAGGCCTAAATAACAGGTTTTGACCCATGTCCACTGCAGTTCTCAGTTGAGGAGGTAGCAGACTGGAATGAGTGCTGCCCAGTCAGACTGAGGCCACATTTCAAGGACATAGCCTGACCGATACATAGAGAAGAGAATAGTGAACAGTACAGGAAAACCTAGATTATTTGTATCCAAGGCACTAAATTTGCAACATATTGCTGAGTGAAGGATGATACAGCTTTTTTACTTCAGAGTGTTGCTTTTCCACTCAGTTGGAGCACCAAAGTGGTCCCACACAACTGTTTTCTGCACTTGTTGGTTTGCCTATTCTCTTTTTCCTGGGTCTAAGGAACCTACCCCTTAAAATTATCTAGGTTCTACTGTATTAAGGGTGAGAAGTTGTTTTTACTTTGACGTTGGAGAGATTGCTATTGGAAAAAATGCTATAAAATTGGAGGGAGTATAAAAAAGAGAGCCAAAAAGTACAAGTTAAGAGCTAGAGAAGATGGTTTATGAGAGACTGAAAGACACAGGTCTGGCGAGGTTCTTCAAAATAAGATCAAGCGATGACTTGACAACTATCTATAAATACCTTTACAGAAAGAAAATATGAGGAGAAAAGCTTAAAAATGACCAGTAGCTGGAAGCTGAAAGCAGACAAATTCAAATTAAAAACTAGGCACACTTTTTTACCACTGAGAGTGTTTAACAATTGGAACTAACAACCATGAGGAACAATGGATTTCCCATTTCTTGATGAATTCAAACAAGGGCTGGATGTCGTTCTGGAAGAAATGTTTTGGCCAAATTGGACTGCCTGAGAGAAATTGAAAAAGGCTGGTGGTAACAAGAATGTCTGATTAGCTGTCCAAATGATTTTTTTTTCAGGGACACACACACACACACACACACACACACACACACACACACATGGAGGAGGGCTTCTATTCTTTAAGTCTCTGAATCCATTCATTTCCTTGGGTATAAACAACAATGTAAGAAAAATGGTAATAGAGAATCCAGGCCCTTGGTAACAGATGTCATGAACTACAATAAATGGCAACAAATATAACATTTCCTTTTGGTTTCACTTTAAATCAAATATATTCTGGGCTGTAGGCCTCTACCTGTGTACTTCCTTCTTGTGCTCAAAGAAAAAGGAAATAGCAACTTGCTTATATAACTGGTGCTTCCAAAAACAGCAAGAGACAAATATGACTAGATACGCTAAAATCAGGTTGTATCTCTCTGAATAGATGAAAACAGGAGGATAATAGTGAAGTCATGCACACAATAAAAAAGTATGATAGGCATCATAAAAAATCCTGCAGTTTCTATCCAGCTGGACATTAAAGACCTTAGCTCATCAGAGAGAAAAAATTTAAGCTGGTTCATTTGTTTAGCAGTGCCCTTGTTGCTGCTGACTCTTGCAGGAGTAGCTGAATACAAGCTTATGTTACTGTTATGGTTTCTTTATGTATTGCTTAGTCCAACATATATTTGATTTCTTTCGAGCCTTTCTTGTAAATCAATCACTGGGCATATAGAGCAAGGAGTGATGGTAGGAGCAGAAGGGGCAAATAGGATGATCTACACTTTGTTTCTTCTGTTGAATCCCTCTAGGACGATATGACTTGTCATCCAGTCAAATTTAAAACAAAAGAAACTCATGGCCTAAGTGCTCATTATTTTGGCTAAGAACCAGAAATGCTAACCCTGAGAGAATCTCCTTGAAAAAAGCATATTAAATTCATTTTATAATGACATCACACTGCCTCTCCTTCTGTCGCTTCTGAAGCTATATTATAGTTTTTTGAAATCCCCTTTTAAGAAAACATAGTGACACTAGGAACTTTAGGCTTGATTATTTCTACAAATGTAATGTAGAGACCACAGAAGTAAATAAACACTCATTTTGCCTCTGGACCATTACATGTTGATTGAGGTATCTAGACTTTTCTACCGGATGGGTGGTCTGTCCTTAGTTAAAGACTCTATTTTATTGTACCAGCATTGTTGGTCTGGGGATTATTGTGGTGTTTATTTTTCTAGTAACATCCAAAAATAACAGGATTAGTTGTATATGCTTATGCATTTAAAAATTCAAAATTAACCTTTTTAATTAAGGCAAACCATTTTGTTCTCTGAAAATAATATTTACATCCAAATTAGCAGACCTGATATGTGAAATGTCTATTCACAGTTGTATCAGTCAAGTTGAAATGGTACTGTAGTCATGCTGTCTTTTTTCTGGTGTAACTCCATAGACAAATGGTAGGCTTGAACTGAAGTCAATGGAAATGTTTTCATTGGTTACAAAAAGAGCTTTAAACCCCATATAAAAGCTTTTCTTTTACTGTGAAAAAAATGACTCTATTCTAGTCCTTATGCCAACGTAAATGTGACCATTCAGCAGCTTTTAATTATTTTAGAATGGTAAGCCATACGTGTGAATGACCTTCTGCTCCTAGTGACATTTTATTGAATTTCAAATCTGATACAATTGCACCACCAATGGCATGAACAGTATTCCAGAACAGAATACATCATTAAGTCTGTATGCACATGCATATTAGAATCAGTATTTAAAAAAAAAAACTTTGCATCAGAATACATAAAATAAATGCCTGTTGTTACATTTCTTACAATGTCAAAAATATAATTTTATTTTTATTAAGGGTTTCACATTTTAAAGCTGTGTTTTCTGCATAGGCATGTGCAGTGTAATGAATTCACATATTTCTTACTCCTTAGCAATTCATTGTCTACAGTGATTGTTCAAGCCACTGATAGACACACGATAAATGAAATAGGTATTCATTCAAGATACTGGATTCTTCATTCTGGTAGGATAGCAAGGTGACCCTACTATTGGTAAATTTACAGGTCTGAGCTTATAGTATGCTGCATCACTTCTTGAGACCTTGCACACAAAGCTGATAAAATCTGCTTCCATAAGTTAAATGACCTCATTTTCATGTGCACCATCTCAAAATGCTGCCTTAAAAAATGTTTTATTGGGTCATAATAATCCCCTTTTCAGTCTTTACTTGTATGCTGCACACTCAGGATACCACTGTAGAATCTCCTGGCTGCCTTTCTCCAACAGAGGCTCATGAGGGCCACTATTATTCTTGTTTAGAAAATGAACGTGGAAAATCAAAGGGCTTGGTGAGCAACTGTTCATCAGGGCACCCAAGGGGAAAACCAGGGGTAATGGTCACAAACTCCTGGAAGATCGATTTAGGCTCAACATTAGGAAAAACTTCTTCACAGTCAGGGTGTCCCGACTGTGCAATAAGCTCCCACCAGAGGTGGTGCAATCACCTACCCTGGAAATCTTCAAGAGGAGACTGGACAGTCACCTTGCTGAGGTCACCTGACCCCCAGATATCTTTCCTGCTTCATGCAGGGGGCTGGACCTGATGATCTTCTGAGGTCCCTTCCAGCCTTACAATCTATGACTCTATGAAAAAAAGACTTTTCCTAGTTACGATGGTTTAATTTTTTGATAAAATCTACCTTCTTTCAATTCTTGCTTTGATTTTTCAACAAGTTCAGCTAGCTTTGTGGCTTTGCTATATGTAACTGCAAGACACACGTTGGATGGAGTATTATTGAATGATTAAGATAATAGAATGGGCAGATGTTCTTGAGAGGAAGAGCCATACATAGCTGTGATTATAAATGCATTGATTTTTATCTTGATTGCAGTGGGTTCTGCATGAGGTTGCTTCCTCATAGATTTTACTGCACTTATGAGAGTGTAATTAGAGTACTGTATGTCACCTATAAAGATGAATAGGCAGACATTGCATTATTCAGATTTCTCTTTTTGCACACTGTGAGAATGCTGACTGTGTACATGTTCTGAAGTACAAATAAAATGTACATCCTGGCAGTCTTTCCGCTTAGAGTTTACAACTGTATTTGCATAAAGGAAGAAATGGAAATGTGATAAAGGGTATGTAAAAAAGAGGTATTGGGCACAACATACTTGTAGAATTAACAGAATCTAGTGTGATTTTTAAAAAAATCTGATTTCTAGCAAATAATTCAGAATGTATTTGTGCTCAGCTTGCTCATAGGAATATAGAGAGGAAGTACTTTCCCCCCTTTCTTTAGACAATACAGAAATACTCCAGACATATTTACAATCTCCCAGCTGTTGTCAATAGAGCTACAACAAGGAAAAGATCTGGGGCTTTAATTTTAAGAAGTAAAGTTATTATCTACGTGCATCTTACAAAATGCCTTTTCTTCTCCCTAATGACTGCTGCCTGTGAAACTGTGTAATTACTACATATACCCCTAATTACTATGTATATACTTGTATGAGTATGATCTCATATTGGTCTTCACAGCCTTTCTGAGCATCCTTAAGAAATGTAGGCATACATATTCTAGCTACTGTTTAGCAGGGAAGCTAAATGACATCGTTTCAGCAAGCCCTAAGTAGAAAAGATTTAAGTATTTAAAAAAAAATGAAGACATTAGTTATTGGTATATCCTCAGTTGGACATCCCTGAAGTGTCGAGTGTTTTGCTAAAAGTAGCTGAATCATTTGGCTGCTTCTGTCTCTCTCTACTTGTTTTATGTCTGGTTCATTTGGTGGAACTTTTGGAATTGTCATGGGGAATCTGCTTTCTTTGAAGTGGCATTTACTGTGGATAGGATGCACTCATAAACCTTTCAGTCTGACACTTTGAAATGTTCTATAGGCTTGAGGCATTGCACAGATCAGGATAGTCAAGCCTCATGCTTGTTGAGTTAAAATGTAGAGCTCATTTACCAGAAAGATAGTTCAAGAAGGCTTAGGCTGCTCGAATGCTCTGATTCATTGAAGTATATTTTTGTTGTATTTTAAATTTGTGTTGATTCTGTTTAGGTGGAAAAACACCTGCTATTAGGAATAGAAGGTGAACACCATTCTACAGAGTTAACTTGGCATTGCCTTTTTCGGGTATCTAATCTAATCCCTGCTTTTTTCCAGTGAGTTGATCTGATATAGCAAGAGGTGAAAGGAACTTGAGATTCAGATCCTAAATGATATATATCAATATATTCTTTTACTAGCTAAAGAATATTGGTATGTTACTTGCAAGCAATTGTTTAGGAATGAGGGAATTATTATTATTCATGGTGGCCATGTCTACATGTGTATTAAGGTATTTTTCCTAATGCACATTAAATGTAGTACCTTCAATATGAGCTACTAAATAAATGTGCATTAGGCTGCACTAATGCACAGAAGCCCAAGTGCATGCTTTTTAGGTAACACGTAATGTGCAGTAGCCTATTCTGCTGTGCATTTGTGTATTAACACAGTTTTTTACATGCCACTACTGCATAGCAGAATAGGCTACTGTGCATTAAAGTGCACATGTAGACACTCCCAGTATTGTTAATCCCCACCAGTTACCTGCTGTCTAAATCTAGGAGCATGTGAACAGAGGTGAAGCTCAAGACATAAACCTGTAGCAAATCACTTTGAAAGGTAGGTCTTTGAAGGTGTGAGAAAATTTGCCCTTAATTAATCGAGAAGATAAATCTGCCACTGCTGGCAGAGCAATGGTTGGAAACGGGGAGGGCTGAACAACTTTAGGTGGATATATCATGTGCTCTCTTTTTTAAAACTGGAACAGCTTGATGTGCTATGGCTTAAACCATTAGTGTGTCCACAGCTTCAATATTAGTGATATATTATCAACATTTTAGCAATGCTTCATCAAAAATCTTTTACCTTTGTCAATTATATATGGGCTATTTCCTGATTCACATGTTACCCCATAGTCCTAAAAACAAATCAATTCATATTGCATCTCCTAGCCTTTTCACCTCCCAGATTCCCTAGCTTCATACTCCTCATAATCAGTCTAGTACTTCATATCTAGCCTTTAAGAAGAAATAGTTAGCTCTGTTGGAGATCCCAGCTGTGGGACATTTGGAGAAGCAGGGAGTAGGGCTGTGTGAAATTTTGCTGGGTGTTACATTTTGACACTGTTTCGATGTGTTTCAAGCTTGAATCAGTGAAATAGAACCAAAACAAAAGGCTTTGAAATAGCTTTGAAATGAAATGAGGGCAATTGAATTGTTTCAAAAGTTTTGAAACATTTCAAGTTTCGAAGCCGGGCTTGCTTGGGTTCAGCACCAGTCCCACAGCAGCAGTAGTCTCCTGTCATCCTGCGTGCAGATCTGGGGACCCACTCCCCCTGGAGGGATGCAGTGCTGAGCTGGACTTCTCCTGGAGCTGCAGGCTCTGGATCTGCACACAGGATGACAAGGAGGCTGCCACTGCTGTCTGGGGCCAGCAGCAGTCTTCCCGGCATTGGGTGTGGGCTGTGCCCAGAACAGGTCCCAGGTGACAGCGGCAGCCTCCTGTCATCCTGCATGCAGATCCAGAGACCCACACCCGCAAGAGGAGTCCAATACAGCCCTGCAGCCCTCCCTGGAGTGCAGGCCCCCAGATCTGTGTGTGGGATGACAGGAGGCTGCCACAGCTGGCAAGTGATATGAGTTTTCCTTTCAACTGTTTGAGGTGCAGTTTCCCAGAGACACCTGCACCTATCTCCTTGACAGTAGGCAGGCTTTATGACCTCAGAAGGGGATACCATCTCTGCAATTTTCTTCCTAATCAGGCAGGAAATGACTAAGATTTAGGCATTTTCATGATTCTCCATTATAGCCTATGGTCAAAATGTCAGAACGCGTCCAAACAGCAAAACAGTCTGACAAAATGAAATGGAATGCTGCTTTGAAATTAAACGAAACAATGAAACGAAACAATGTCCCTTCAAAACGGCGACACAGAAGGTGAAACAAAATGGTGCTGTTTTGCACAGCCCTAGCAGGCAGTGTCCCAATAGGAGCTTTAAAAAGTTCCTAGAAGAGTAATCGGGAGAGGAGGAGGTCAGCTATGAGTAGAGCAGATTCCTACAAGGAGGGGGCCAGGCTGCTGTGTTGGGGTCAGAGCCAAAGAATCTCCCCTCCTAGTATCTGGGGCAGAGTAGAAATGTTTGCTTTTGTTTATTTATTTTTTTGCCTATTTGTTGCCTAGAGACTGTCTTATTTGGGAGGACTAGCTAATGAGCTTCTCTGGGAACACAACCTGCCAGCAGAAGGCAGCAAGCTAGGCAACCAGCTTGCACTATGGTGTCACTTAGTTGGCACCACATTATAGCTCTCCTGGATCCTAATCCTACCAGTGTTATCACAGCAAAAACAATGGCGATTACCCTGAAATTCTGGTTTTTTGAATAATTTGTTGCTCAGAACCTTTCCAGTTTATGAAGAGATCAGAATTCCTATTTTAAGGGAAGCTCTGACATTTAAAAAATTATTTCCATTCCAAACTAACCTTTTAAGGTTGCAGGCAAGTATGTTAACCAGGGAATCACATGCATTGCTAGCTACGGTGAAATGTTTTTGATGGAGCCTTAGTAAATTTTAAATTAATCTTAAATCAGAGCAAAAAAAATACATCTTTTTAAGTTTCTCATTAAATGAAATTTTGGAAATAGTTTGTGTCAAACTGTTTCATTACAATGCAAACACTAGAAAATCGAATCAAGAAAAATGTTTCAGTGGGCATGTCTACATGAGACACTATGCTGCCGTACCAATGAGCTATGGCAAGGTAGCATCTAAAAATATCTGTGCAGGACATCGTGTCTACAAATAACCATGCATTGCTGGGTCTACATAGTATTGGCAGGTACTGCGAAGTCATTTAGTACTTGCTTTAACCGGCATTGTGCTGCACATTTGGTACTGCTCAGTCATTTAGTCTTGCTATAGTACTTGCTAAATGAGTGCACAGTACCAAATGTGTAGTCTGGGGCACATGTAGATGAGCCCAGTTAGTGTTAACTAGTAACCACTCAAAATAAGTTAAAATAGAATATTTCCTCCGGTATATTCTCTGCTATTATATGTCAGTATTGCACTGATATTATCTATCTATCTATATGTAATGAAATAATGTCAACAAGATATAATGCTTATAATGTAATATACATACATTATTTATTTATGTGCATATTATAACAGGACTGTCTGATTTCTGAGTGGCCAGGTCACATGCAGTGTAGGTCTCTCACTCCTCTGCTGCACCATGCCAGTATACTTGTGATGCATCATGTGTCCCCACCGCTGTGCTGCACTGCTCCACATCATGTGCCCTATCCCCTTTGATGCATCATGCTGTGGGTGTCCTGATGCTGTGTAGCACTGGTGCCCTCAAGTTCCCCAGCCACAAGTGCTCTCAGCCCCATGGGCCATGCTGCCCTCTCTCTCAGGTCGGGGCAGGAAGAAAAAGGAGGGCAATGAGACTGGGAGTCCAGGGGCCTCAGGTTAATTCCTTAGGAGCTGCATGCAGCCCACAGCCCTGTTATAACATAGAATACATAATATAGAAACATTACTATATATTGTGTTGTTGAATAATGTATACCTAATATTAAAAATATAATATGAGACTATGTATAATTTAAATTATATTTGAAGTGAAAATTGAAAAGTAAAATAATCTTTTTTTTATAAATAACAAACAATTCTGTATGTTATTTATAAAACAATAACAAAAAAAATTTTGTTTCAAAATATTTTTGTGTAGGAATATTCATCTAAATTGATAAAATTTAATAAAAACACATATATTATCTCAAAATATCCCTTTCCAACCAGAAAATTTTACACTGACAATTTTTATGACCATTAGAGAAGACTAGACCAAAACGTATGTGGTCATTTAGGAGGCTGAGAAATATGTTTAATTATCACACATGTCATTGTGGTTCATTTGTAACTTCATATTGCTCACTGTATAGGGTGTTTTATTCATCTACTTTTGTCATTCACATTAACTAGAAAATCTTGCTACTCTACAATAAATGTTTTTTAAATTCCAGTACATCTGCTAGCTTGAGTGCAGACTGTACTAATATTGGTCTCTCAGTGACTTTAATTATGTTTTTGTTCAGATGGTGAAAATTGTCCGACTTCAGATGCCACCTGCTACCCCCTCTTTTCCACTCTTTTGAACCCTTGCTAGGGGCTAGACATGGAATATGAACTGTCACCCTTACAAGATGTATTAGGTTAAAAATCCTGCTGCTATGTCACATGTGCAAGACTTAACTGGAGCAGCCAAATGGTGTGCTCAGTTACAATTTGGTGAAAAATGTGGTCAATAGTTTACTTCCTGTAATGCAATTACTTTTCTGAATTTAAATAAATAACCGGGACAAGAGAGATGGGGAAGGAGTTGCCTGACCATTTTTAGTATGCTTCTTTCTGAAATCTGACATGTTCATTTCTTTCTCTGCTGTCATATTCCTTCATTTTATCATATTCTTCGTGGAAAAGCTAATTGAAAGCTTCAGCAAGGATAAGATATAAGACATGCAAATAGTGGCTTACTTTTGAGGCAACTTTTATACATCCTGCCTCTATAGTTCGGGACAGAAGGGAGGGCTCTTTTTTGGTTCACTTGCTCATGAGGTAGCATGGGATGCCTGATACCCCTAGGGTTATGTACTGTACCCTTATAGCTTAGTCTAATCATGAGAGTTAATTAGATCCACTCAAGTGTTTGTTGACCAGCTAAAAGAGAAAAAAATATATTAAATAAGTTTTATTCTGGATTCAAAATTGGCATCTATTCTGGAGTATTCATATTATTTTAAATTTCTCTTCACATGCTCACACTGTCATTGAAAGGATCTCATTGAATCATCTGGATATTCTAGTGTGTCTTGCTGAATTAATAGCTGTCTTGTCAACCAGTGCAGATAAGAAGCCCAATATTTATCTTATAATTTAACATCCTCAATTTCTGTCATTAGATTGGTGCAATGTGTGGTTAGCATATCATATAGTTCAGACAATGAACGTACCAACTAATGTTGAAACTATAATCTGTGTTCATAACCTCAAAATTAATTTATTGTAACCTTTTATTTTATGGCCATCCTGACAAAAGATTTGATCAATACAGTTTATAAAATGATACCTCTACAAGTAAAACTGATTATGTCAAAACTGAGGTGGCTTTGGTATATCAGTGGATTTTAGATGAACCACAGTATTCACTGAACTGAATTTAAAGCTTTAACTTGTGGGAGTTCTTTCTCCTTCAGTATATGTGCTTAGTTCATATTGAAACTAATGGGAAGTTTTTTAACCAGTAATGTAACTGAGAGTGGGGAGCTGAGGGGGAGATGGGGTCTCAACCTCTAGGTGCCACCTTTTGGGGGGCAGGTGCAAAAATAGATATTGATGGTGTTGAGTGTGCTGCCTCATGTACCACTGCTGCCACAGGCACAAAAATGCCATTCTACTTCTATCACATGATCTCTATACAAAGCATCCTCTTAAGATGGTTAGCAATTTAAGAATGAAGTATTTAACTGAATTGCTATCTGCATTTTAATCTATAGGCTGTTTGTGACATCTAAACCTAACGAGCAGCCCCGGTTGGTAGAGGGCCCAGAGTGTCAGTCTGCCAACCCGGGGCTGCTCTGCCTCAGCTCACCGTGCTACAGGAGGCCTGGCTAGGGCATGAGGGTGCTCCAGTGTGGGGCTAGCCGGCAGGCAGCCCCTGCACTGAAAGACCATTGTGCCCCAGCCAGCTGTTTTAGTGTCTACACATGTGCTGCTATGGAGTAAAAAACTCCACAGCAAGATAGTTCTTGTATTTACAAGTACGATCTGCTGTGGCGTTAATTAGTTTACTCCAACCTATTAGAACCGCATGTGTAAATGTGAGCTGTTTATCGTGGAGCTAATTAGCCTATTCCTCAGTAAAGGTTTTGTGTAGGTATGCTCACACTATGCTAAAAAGATATTGAAAAAATGTGTGAAGTTGTTTGTGAACCCTGAATCTAGAATTCACTCCAGAGCAAGGTTTAAAATATTCAGTCATGGAATTCATTTAAACTCCAACTTATCACACTCTGAGAGAGAAGGTATTGGGGCATTGCTGTGTAGTGATTTATTATAACCTCCTAGGGATAGTTGTGTAAAAGGCAA
>NW_017728918.1:99571681-99582433 GCF_001723895.1 Crocodylus porosus | reverse complement strand
AGAGAGAGAGAGAGAGAGAGAGAGAGAGAGAGAGAGAGAGATGTGCTGTTTACCACATGGTGCACATTTTAGGTATGAATTCAAAATTGATCCCTTTAGCCAGTACAGATAAAAAAAGTCAAATTCAGATAGTGTTTGCTAAAATGTTTGGGATATATTTAAAAATAAAAAGGAAATGTTTAACTGTATTTTAATTCTTTTCAAGAGCCAGTAAAAAAAAAACCTGTACATCCAGCTGAAAAGAAAGAAGGTGAGTTGTATTCTTATTACACAGTACCTTATACTCTTCTACAGAGAACACAGGGTAGTGCATATATCTCCTAATAACTACTGTAAAATGAATGGGTATTTCATAATCCTCCAAAGCTGACATATGATTCTACTAGGACTGTTTTATAGATTATAAAATTTTATGGCACTTTGAAGAAAGGCTATGGTCAAAGTTGTCACAAATATTTACAGTAGTGATTTTAGATGCCTTAGTGTTTTGGTGGTCTAACTGAGATACTTTAAGGGGTTCTCAGCACTTTCTAAAAAAATATAGGTATCTTTAGGGTGCCTCAACAGGTACATCTAAAAGCTACAATCAATGCTGAAAATTGTAATTTACTTTATTAACTGCTTTACAATATTCTACCAAGGTTTTTACTATATTCCTTAAGGCATTGTAATAAGTACCTTAAAAAGAAAAACAGACTACTTGCCATAGGTTGTAGTTAGATAGCAAATAGCCTCCACAGCTGATCAAAGACAGTATGAGCGTATTAAGTCTCTTGTCACTCTGACAGACAACATACTGAAGTAATACTCCCTCTTCATGTCCAGGAGGTAGTTAATATTATATGGCTTACGTGAAATATGCTGAAAAAGAAATATGCTGCTGTTCTTTATATAAGGAACATGGAATGAAAGAGTTCTAAAGAAACCAAATTCCAAAGTTCTGAGCATAACTTTTTCTGGACAGATAGTCAAAGAGGACCTGCAAAGGAAAGGTGTATAAAGTGATGCCTCTATAATGTAACTTCCTATTTGCACCATAAATTACAACATGCTTCACATTTGGCTAATTTATGGTGCCAAAAATGACAAACTACTGCAAAATTGTTCCACATATAGTGTAGACCATTGTTGTGGTTGGTTTGTATGACACCTTAAATTGAACATGTGTCTTGTGTTGTATTCCAGATTGGAGCTGCCCCAATCTATGCTAACAATCAGCTGACAGCATCAGCATCAGCTGGGGAAGCTCTGGGTTGGGAATTAGACCCAGGAATGACTGGGGCCAGTCCTGACAATTAGCTGATTGTCAGCGCAGGACACAGACAACCTTATGTGTTGATACTGGGCTTTCCAGGGCCAATGTTGGTATTGACTTCAGGCAGGCCTTGGTCCCAAGGCTACCCCAGACTGATCCCTGGGATTGGGCTGGGGCAATTCTGAGTTTTGAACTGTGACCTGGGGCTGCCTGTGCATGATCCTGATGCTCAGCTTAGCATTTTGGGACAGGGCTGCCATATGCCTAATCTGTAGGATCAGGCTGGGAGTAGCCCTGCAGTGGCACAGTTAGCGTAGGAAGAATTTTATTCCTCATTCAAAGCATCACTCATTCTGCCATGGATGTCTGGCATAGCAGGATATGCAGTGTGTGAGATGGAACATAACATTTCTTAGATCCCAATAGCACCATTATTTTAATGTCTGCCAGGAGTCTATGTGTATGTGTGTGCATGTGCACCTTCTTGTGCCTAACCAGAAAACTGAAGGTTCATCAGCCAGAGAAGCCTAGTAAACAAAATGATTAAGAAAAAAAGGCAGTTATGATTGTAAGGGACAAATATAATGGAAATATCTTTTCCCCCCACAATAAAATACTCTAAATCCTGGGTCCATGAAAGACAAAGTAAAAACTCCTATTAACTTCAGTGACACCAACTCTAACTTATGGCTCGTGTTTCTCCTCCACAGCTTTCCTTTCTGACCTCATTCATTCTGTCATTTGTGGTTTTAGAGGAGAATTATATTTGCTTAAAAGCAGCAAAAGGTCATTACATTTTCTGTAGCTGAGATTTTTAACAAATGGGTCCTTCAAATGAGAGACTAAAATCAATATTTGGATACCTAAATCGGCAGTGTAACTAGAGGTGTAGACCAGAGCATCAGCCCTGAATGCCAACTTAGAGGGAGCACAAGATTTTTGCCTTGCAGCTCTCCCAGCTGCTTCTGTCAGTGGCCTGGCCACCACCACTGCCCCACTCATGGGTGGGTTCAGGATTTTGTAAAGTGGGATATGGAAGCACTAAACAGAGCTGCAGGTGTAACTTCATCTCAGCTCCCAGTTCCCCTCCCCGCTACCAGGGTGAGCAGACCATATGGCGGAAGCAGCATCTGGGAACTTTTTTAAATCTTCCAATCGGGCAAGAAGCCTAACCCCCAGCACCACTATTTCCTGCCCCCTCACCCCCTGCTTAGCAGCACATTCCCTCTCCTCCCATTCTCCATCTTCCCTCCCCATTGCTGCTGCTGTCTGCAGCTGACTCTGGGCTGGGGGGGAGCTGTAGAGCCACTCTGCCCTGCTCCAGCTAGGGTGTGTGGGGAACCAGGCTCAGCAAGAGACAGTGGTAGCATCAGGCAGCTCCCCGCTTCCTGAGCTTACTCCCAGACTGGCAGGAAATATCTGGGGGCATGGGTCAGGGAGGAGGAACTCACCTGCTGTCACTGCTGCTGCTGTGCCTGGTTCCCTGTGTAGTCCAGCTGGAGCAGGGCAGGAGTAGGTAGTCTGAAACTCCCTCAGACTGAGGGAAGGTGAGGGGATGGGAGGAAACATGCTGCTGAGCATAGAGAGGAAAGGAGGGGATGAATTCTTACCTGCGTCAGGGACTTAAATGTTGCTCCTGTGGCGTGGTCTGAAAGGGGACTGGAAGCACATCACTGCACCGTGGCCTCAGTCATCACCAGTGCTCAAGGTGCAAAAATGGCTTGCAGTGCTTCTGAACTAAGTGCTAAGCACTTTCATCTCCTTCTGTGGGTTCTGCTCTGTATTTTGCACTTTTGAAGACTACAACATTTATTTAGCACTTGGATTCTGAACTAGACCTCAGGGGCCCAGGTGCTAGAGTAAAATTTTCAAAAGCCTGTAAGTGACATGGAAATTTCACCTCCTGCTTTGAAAAGTGTTGCCTTCAGAGTAAAAAGGTGTGTATTACCACTTGTTGTATAAAATCAGTTGTCTGTCATTTTGCTGTAGAAAAAATAAGAAGAACAAATGGTAACAATTTCATAATAAAAAACACTTCAGATATTTGCTTAGATATTACTGTTCACTGTATGTTTAAGCTGAAAAAACACATTGATGCCTTAACATAACTTGCTGTTCCAAAACATATTAAGGAATGTTGTCCTGATAAGTGGTTACATCCATGGTGGCAGACAGACAGAAGGAAGAAGAAAGAAAGGAAGAAAGAAAGAGGCCTAGTGAGCAAGCGAGCTTGATGGCTTTATTTAGATCACGTCTGTTATTGTAAATGATACTGCCAGTTTATTTATTTTTTTATAACCTCCAGCAGTAGCAGATTATTGTGATAAATGATTCATATCGTTGCAATATACACCTTTTAAAATTTCCATATCTAGCAACTAATAGGCACTTTGTGAAGGCTTCAATAGGCCCCTTAGCCAGATAACGTGGCTAAAAGCTGTTTCATGATTAATGTCATCTAAATGTGGTAATTATCTTACTTTGAAGTAATGCCTGCAAAACATGCTTTCACAGAGGGTTAGTAGAAGTAGAGGATTAACCCAGAAACACTTTAGTTCAGCTCAGTATATCACCCAAATATAAATGTTATTTTCCCCTGAATTTTTCAGGCTTTTCTATTAGTGCTTGGCAGTCATTTACGTTACCTTATCTCATATCACATTTTCTGTGACAGCTTAAACAGCAACTTAAACTGAAGCAACTCAATATTGTTATCAGTAATGGTCTAGTCTTAGTTTTGCAGCTGGAAGTCAATCTTATTTTAGTGGATTTTTTGCTGGCCTAGTCTTTCTACTAGAAATTAAGGAAGTTAGTTAAGGAAGCAATTAATACAGATTATATATATTTTTAAAGACCTTAAATATTAGAACCCTCCCTTTTATTTTCTGCACTCCAGTCCCATTAATTAAAACATGCCACCATCATTCTAATAATTCCTTTTCTTGTTTTGGGATGAAGATTATCACAGTCAACATGTACAGACACCACTAGCAGAGTATACTGTGCCCATTAACAGTAATCCAAAGAATGTAGCTGCATCAGATGGGTCGCATCCAGATGTGCATAGATGTTTGGGTTCCTGGGGATAACTTGTGGCAGTGTACCTTGTGTCACTGCTAGTTATCCACAGGAAATGCCTGTGCCAGGGGTGCTCTGGCATGCAACAAGTTACCCTGGGTGGGGTAGGGGAGGCTGGGGGCTGGCCCCAGCAGCCTTGCCTGGGATCCTGGGGGCCTCCTGAGGCTGCAGCAGCAGCAATCCTGCCAAGCGGAGCCTGGCTGGCAGAACAGTGCTGGTCTGGCTATCCAGGCTCTGGCTTTGGGAGGTGCACACTGCCACCATGTGCACTGCTCTGCTTTCTTTTTCTATGGGTTTTTTCCATGGGTTCTCTGTGCTGCTCCCTTGCAGTGTGGAAAACAACTGAATGTGTGGTATATGGTGTGTCTGCAGCACCACGTATTGCATGGCCCCACTCATCTGAACACAGCCATAAGTGCCTGTTAAAACCCCTCTGGCAGATAGTAAAAATTATTTTCATTGACATGCCGCCAGTTCCAGAATACCTTTGTTCAGCCTCCTTCTATTCTGTAAAGCTCAGTACATAGCACTCTCCCCTAACTCACTCATCAGAAATAGCATCTTGTCTATATGCAGAATTGCACCACTTTAACTGAAAGTATGATAATCTTCTGCAACAGCTTATTTCAGTGGACTATTTCAGGACTATTTCAGTGTAAACCAAGCATAGTTTTAACTATGTTAAACAGACTACAACACCCCCCCCTCCCGCAAAGAAGCTGTTTTCAGCCATTTAGACTTCTGTACCTCAAATTAAACTAATGTAAACTTCCAGTCTAAGTACACAGTCAAAAAACCTGAGGCTGAGTCGATTCAATCTTCACAGTTTAGTCTAAGCTTCATAGATTGAAGTAATAAGCAAGTGAACAGACATTCACTTTTGATTCTGGAAGTGCAACCACATGCCAGCAGTGGCTCAGGCCAGAAGCTGGGGAGTGCTAGAGCAGGCCTCCCTGCTCAGCTGGAGCAGAGAACTAGGATGGGCCAAGGCTAGCCCACCCACTTGGGGGGGAGGAGAGGGCAGGAGTTGCAGAGGAGGTGCAAATCATCCTGGCATGCTGGAGAACTGAGTTAACTTACATCTGAAAGGGCTCTTGGACAGCAGTTCAATAAACCAATTAAACCCAAATCAGTTAAGTCTGATACTACATCTATGCAGGTTTATCTTAAACCCATTTCAGCTATTTTGAAGGCAGTTTATGTGCACTGAACTTTTGTTGTTTTACAGATTTGAACTGGTTTTTAATCATCGGTTTATGTGCAATTTCTGTCCCTAGCCCCAGTGAACTAAGTAACTTGTCTCAATGAACATCCAAAACATACAGTGTTCTCTCCTCGAAGCAGTGACTTTTGTTATTAATGTCTGTCTAAATTTATTTGTACATGCTAATTAATACATTCATTTATTTTTTACATTGCAGAAAAAAAAGACGCTCTTATGGTCAAAGAACCTAGAAGTAAGCATCTGTTGACTACTTTGCATTGATTTTTTATTTTTAATTTATTTTGCATAAGAAGCAGTTTTAAACAATGTGTATCAATACCCCCAAATAACAGTTATTTAAATTGTTGGAGTGAAAAAGAAAGTTGTTTCACCATTTATAATTGAAAAATGACATGTTTAGACTTTAGCTGCCTCCCTCTATCTAAATCTTTTCGCATGCTATTTCTAATTCCACACTCCACTTTTGTGACTGACAGTTTCGCCTTCCCCATTTCTTTATTGCATGTCTTCAAAAGCAGAGGGTTTCACAGAGACAGAAATGTCAAATGTCTTCTCAGTTGCATGTGTTCTCAGTGGTTGTGATCTTGGTGATGTAACTGGCAAGGCTTATGTGCTGGCAGGTTTCTAAAGCAATGCCCACAGACTCTCACAGTGTCATGTAAACAAAGCCTAATCACAAACATGTAGATTGTGACCCTGACTTGCTTGTGTACCAGAAAAACTGAGTTCTGATTTAGTAAACATTTCAGCAGTTGGCTCTTATACCAATCTCTTAAAATACTGTTTTAAAAGTCAACAGAGTAGCTAGCCCTAGTACCTCTGTTTCTATAGACTTTTAATTAGTAATGCTTCACCGTAATTAATATACCTAATACACATTATTTTTGTGACCAAGCTTCAATTAATCAAATTACTTTGTGTATTGATGTCTGTGGAAATTGGTTTATCTTACCCATGCTAACTTGATGGGCCATTTGGCTTCAGTCCATCTTTGACTATGACCTGGGTATCTGAGGATACTGATCACTCTCACTGATCCAGAGCTAATTTTCTCTAGGTTGTGTAGAGGGGGTTTCACTCATCTCTGGACTACTGTCTACCACCTCCTCCTGAGAACTTTGGAGCTCAGAGTATATGCTTCCATTATGTTCCCAGTTTCTCTTGGGTAAAAACTTAACAAAAGATACCACAGGTCATCAGTCTAGTTCTACACGGTGTGAGGTATGTGGGTAACATTATTAATAGAAGTTGCCCAGTTGAGTCAAAGGGATGATACAGGACTCTTTGCAAGTTGGCTGCCTCTAACTGAAGAATTGCCTTAGACAATAGTTCCAGAGGTAGTTACTTGTTGGCAACAGTGCCTAAGAATAATTTGGGGGATATTTTCAGCCAAAACATTTTAAATGATAACTGCAAGCATTATTCATGAATGGATATCAGTTTCAACAATTTTTTAATGTTAAAAACGACTCCTGAAATGTTTAAACATTTTGTTTTGACGTATCTGGATCAAAACTTTCCATATTTTCTATTGCATAGTTTTGAAATGTTAATGTTATTTTTTAAATTTAAAAATGCTCAAAAGTAAAACAATTAATTTCAGGTTAAATAAAACATTGTGTTTTACCCCAGAGTTCCACACAGTCCCTGAGATCTGTGGGCTTGTGGGTTGGACCATCTGTTTCTTCTGGAGGAATGGAGACTTAGGAGGGAATTGCAAAGGGACCTATTCTACAAGGTCTCCTCCTACAGATCATTCTGCAGGAGTGGAAAGTGCCTCGAGTAATTACAGTGGTTTAGTAATAATTAAGACCTGAACTAGTGAAGATATAATTATCTACTGCATGCTTTTAAATGGATGGAAACAGAACAATCCCATACTTGTTAAACTATATTTTTTCATTACATTTTGCATGACAATCTGATGCATCTTTCATGAACTTGTCAGTATACTAGAGGGGAAGAATTCAAAATTGCTTTTCTAATTTAACCATATTTTTTTTTCCTTTTTAATATCATTGTAACAGATATGATGGATTAACTAACTTTTTGGCATTCCATAATTCAGATTGTGATTAAAATGATTAATGATTTCTTCTCACAATATGAGAATGTGAAATTTATGGTAGAGAATGTTTTTGCTGATAAGAAAAGCAAACTCCATTACACAAACCAGTGACGTTTGGCTTCAAACTGTTTCAAATTATACCTTGGTTTAGGCACAATTGGTCCTATAAGGTCCTGAAGATGTAAAGGCTTAACTAAAATGCTAATGAAAAATGAACAAGTCCAATGGATTCAATCAGATTGTTCTGTGAAGGGTTAAGAGCAGGTTCCCTAAGTTCCTTTTGGGGTTAGACACCATTTTGGGGTTTTTTTTAATTATTCTATTTTTTTCTATGGAAGCTTCCTTTACTCCAGCACAGCAAGAATTTTATATCTGTGTTATGAAAGATCAATGGAACTGCAGTTTCATGAATTAGTTGGCTGTGTTTCTCTATATATGGGATCAGTAGCAACTATGAAGTGACTATGATCTTTCTTCAAACTGGTGAAAGGAATGCCTCCAGACCCTAGCAGATTT
This sequence comes from Crocodylus porosus, assembly GCF_001723895.1. NCBI lineage: Eukaryota > Metazoa > Chordata > Crocodylia > Crocodylidae > Crocodylus > Crocodylus porosus. Next base: position 99,574,291 of record NW_017728918.1, on the reverse strand, counting down.
CTACTCCATATTGACTAGCTTTACTGGCAAATGAGGATTCAGTACTTGTAAAAATTCAATTTTGGGGGGAAAAGGCCAATACCTAAATACAGCAATTAATGGGTTAGTCTAAATAACCCTTTTTGCCCCTTATTTTTCCATGCTTTGGATTAGTAGAATGTGACTTGAGCACTTCTCTTGTTCAGATAATTTTTTTCTTTCTTCACTAAGAAATAAAATCTGTTTTTTCCTAAAAAGATTTGAAAAAGATAATCTTTTTTTCTTTCTTTCTAATTAATAAGCATGCTCCAATTGCAGCTGGATGCAATGATCTTGCGAGGTCCCTTCCAGCCCTGATGTCTATGAAGTCTATGAAAATATGCCAAGGGCTATGTTTTTCATTTGGTGCTTTCCCTTGTATTTCTGTATTTCATGATATAACACTTTATAGTAATTGGTTTAATTTTATTTTTCTTTTTAAGAGCCAGCAAAAGCTCCTGCGGCTAAACCTGTCACTGTAAAAGTAACAGCACCAGGTAAAGAATTAAGAATAACCTTCTGCTATGTGCCTTAGATTTCATGTATATATGCCTGTTTATTGCATCACAGCACCATCTACTGGATTGTACAAAAAAGCAACTATTTTAGTGTCTCTCAGCTGAAGGGTGTAACTGTACTTTGTTGCTGAGGTACCTTAAATGTGAACTCCCTGAAGAAAACCCCGGCCTTTTGCACATATCCCCATGACTTCTGTATCTAGTGGCCTCTGAGGCTTGCTTTAGGGATGCTATTCAACTGGTTGCATTGTCTTGAGCTTCACACTCTTTTGGAACCTTGCAAACCAACAGAGTATGTTTTCTTCAGTGTATCTTTTGTTTAGTGTTAAGATGTGGAGTTAAGGCTAAGAAATGGATCTGAATCAAAATACAGGCTTTAAAAATTTGGAGCCCAGGCATATTTGAATGTAAGTCTTTAGAGCAGTTTCTCATAATATGAAAGCTAATTGCAAAGGCCAGTATTTTCAATAATAGGTACTACATTTGTAGATTTAAGTCCATATACAAGAATCTAAGTGGTCTGACTTTGAAAAATATTGAACTCGCTGCAATTTCCATGTTAGTTTCCAAAAAAGTCAACAGGGAGCCTTGGATGCTTGGTATTTTTGAAAACCAAGCATTTATTTAGGTACTCAACCCTGAACTTAGGAATGCAAAGTTAGACATATGTTCTTAAAAATATTGGCCAAACTTCAAATCTGAATCTAGTCCAAATTTTAAAAACCAGTCCAAACTGATCTGCTTGCTTTTTAAATTCATCTCTAACCCCAACACTTGGATTTTCAAGTTTTCCATGACTAAAACTTAATAAAATTATCACCAAATATGAAGAAATATTGTGGGGGAGGGGGTTGGAGGGAAAGAAGGGTAGTTGAAAAATCACCACAACACAATTAAAGCTTTCAAGTGACAGAACACCATGGCCAGAAAAGATAGCTTATCTAGTTGCAAAGGAGCTAGCTCACATACCAAAAGTAATCCAGTCCAGCCGTGGCAGCATAGAGCTTACTGAAGGCTAAGGTGTACTGCTTCTCTTCAGCTTGCACTGTAGATACCCTTACATTTTTATCTATTTCACTTTAAACATTGTGACCCAACTTGTTCTCATTTTTCACGTACCTTCTGGCAAATGAGTTTACTGGTAGGAATAAATTAATATGCATTAAGGCTGGATTGTATCCCACTGGTTACACACAAAAAGGAACTCAAGTCACTGAGTACAGTTCTGTCTCCCCCTGCTTGAGTCCCTGAATATCTATGAATGCCATTTTTCTTTTAAGACTGAGAAACAAAAAAAAACAGCCATGAGGAGGAGGTGTACCTATCCACCTTTGGTATTAACAGGTTTGAGTGGAACAGAATTATCCTTAGGCTCCTAAGTCCACATAGATACCTAACTGATGGAATGGATTCTAGTCTTAATTGCATTCATTTCACAAACATTCAAGGAAACGCATTCACTAGAATGAGTAGGTAAAGTAAATGCTTGATGGGGACAAAAAAATAACGGGGATTAAAAAAATAACTTTTCAGTTCAGTACCATTCCTAGGACTCTGTTATTTTGTTTTCTTTTTGTGTTGCAGGCTAATTGTATTTGTTTCTCAAACGTTATGCCTCTTCCCCAAAACAAAATGATTCTCTGAATTTTAATTTTTGATTACCCCAAATGTAAGTCACCACAAAAATATTAAACATATTTGCACAACACTTGTACACAGATTGCTGCATATTACCACAGTACATTAAATTCATTATTCATACTTCATCCTCCTCCTACATCTCTTACTATATTGTAGTCTCCACACCAGGAATCCCTAACACTTAAGATTTATACCTATGAACAGACTAAAGAGGCTGAGAACACATTTGGTCATCCTCTAGGCTAGGGAAATCAGTGGCAGGTCCTGTCAGACCAACCTGGTGGCCTTTTACAATTAGATCACCAAATCATTAGATGCAGGGGTAGCAGTGGACATAGTCTTCCTGGACTTCCAGAAGGCTTTCAACACTGTCTCTCACCCCATTCTCATTAAGAAACTGGGGGGCTGTGGTGTAGACATCCACACAGTCAAA
>NW_017728918.1:99554233-99571012 GCF_001723895.1 Crocodylus porosus | reverse complement strand
TCCCCCGAGCACTGCCAGGAGTGACCAGGAATAACGGTCACAAGCTGGTAGAGGGTAGATATCAGGAGGCAGTACTTCACGGTAAGGGCGGCTAGGATCTGGAACCAACATTCAAGAGAAGTGGTGCAGGCTTCTACCTTGAGAGTTTTTAAGAGGAGGTTAGATGAACACCTTGCTGGGGTCGTTTGACCCCAGTACTCTTTCCTGCCATGGCAGGGGGTCGGATTAGATGATCTACTCAGGTCCCTTCTGACTCTAGAAACTATGAAACTATGGACAGATGTTCAAAAAGCCTGAGCCTGAATTGATTCAGTCTTTGCGTGTTAGTCTAACCTGACTAGGCTGAACCGATTTCCAACCATACAGACAATCCCTCTGGACTGAGGAAATTCAGGCACATGCCTGAAGTGGCTCAGGCTGGAAGCCAGAGGGCACTAGAATGGCCCTACCTGCCCTTGCAGAGCTAAGCTGAGGGGGGTGTGGCCGGGCTCCAGCAGGGCTCTGATTAGGGAGGGGTGTAAACCCCCACCCTGCCTGAAGTCCCAGGCTTCTCTCCACTTGCTGCTCAAGGGGCAGGAGTGTTGCCAGCCTGCAGCCCCAGGCTAGCACTCTGAGGCAAGGGTGGGTGTGCAGTGCATGCATCTGTTGATGATACAGAGTTTTTCACTCTCCCTCCCTGCTTCTATATGCTGTCTGCAGCAAACTGACAGGCAAGCAAGCTGGGGTTGTGTGGGTGGAGGCTGATAACCATGTTTATCACCCTTTTCTCAGTGTTTATTGCTCTAATAAGACTGTTGATTCTATCTATTGATTCAGCATGGACCCAGCATGTGGTCTGCTAGCTAATACACAGGCACCTCTTCAGCAAGACAGAGGGGAAAGGGGGAATTCCTGCTTAGCAGGGAATGGTGGGGGAAGGAGGGGAGCAAACAGCTCTTAAACAGCCTTTCCAAGGAAGTACATTAAACTACCTGTTAATTAGCTCCAAAAAGCCTGTCTGCCTCTGTCCTCTCCCACAGCAGGAGCTGTAGCCAGCATGTTGTCTGCTAGCTAATGCTGAAGTGTCTGTGAGGGATGGGGAAATTCCTGCTTAGCACAGAGTTGTGAGGGGGAGAGGTGGAGAGGGGAGAGCAGAAGCCAGGAAGATGCCTGCAGAGACTGCAGAGCTCCAGTGAGGCAGCAGAGGGGAGGGGGCAGCCCTGCTGTGGAGCAGAGAGCCCCACCCAGCCAGAGAACATGCTGGGATGCTGGAGGACTCTTATCTCCTACCAGCAAGGAGTCTGGGACAGACTTTGCATAAACCAGTTTGAGCTAAATCAGTTAAGTCTGATACTACATTCAACCAGGTTTATCTCAAACCAGTTTTGGTCATTTTCAAATGGGTTTAGGTGCACTGAACATCTGTTCTGTTACAGGTTTAAACCAGTTTCTGATCACTTAAACTGGTTCACGTATAATGTCTGTTCCTAGTCCATGTGTTTCTAAATCACACCTAGACTTGGCCTTATTGTCACTGGTAAAGAAGTACCTGCCTAGTACTTAACCATGTGCACATGATTAAAAGTAGACTATTTGTTTCTGTGTAACTCTTCACTTGTTCAAGTGGAGAAAGTAAATACTGTTGAGATGGAATAATAGGTTCTGACTCAGGAAACTGGTATCAGTGGGAAAGGGGCCATCCTCTGCAAATGTATCGTTCTTGATTTTCAAAGCAGGCATTACCAAGTTTGCTTAGAGTTCTTTCTATAGAAGAAATTACCATTTCTTTTTCACACTGTACATTTTGTATAGCATAGTAAAGCATTTCATTTCAGACAGAATATTAGAAGTACTTTGGTACATACCTGCAAGAATCATTATTCTGAAGAGAGAGACAGTTCAGGCAGGGATATGGCTCGAAAACTGCAATAAAAATGCAGTTCCTCCAAACTCCCTTATGTGTTTATTAGGGGTGTGCAAAATGGGCCATAATCAATTCCTGGAATCAGGGACAGTGATTCGATTTGGCTGAATCCAAAACTGAAGATTAGATGCTGATTCAGAGAATCAGTGATTCAGCCATAGACACAGCTTTAAATATTTTTTCTGTGTACCACAAGGTACCAGGTGTGGCTCATGAATGCTGTGATGCTGGGGTGGATGGAATGTCCCACAGGAACATGGGGGGAGCTTCCTGTGTGCTCGGTGGTGAACCCAGAAGTGGATCAAAGTACTTCCGGTCCACTTCCGGGTCCACCAGGGCCCACCTGCACCCCCTGCAGGGAGTCCCCCTGCACTCCCCAGTTTGGCAATTGGCCATAGAGGGACCCCCATGTGCCCCCCCCCAGACCCAGGAGGCACCAGATGCTGAGCCAGTGGGGTGAGGGGGGGGGCAGCATGCTCCCCAGTGCACCCAGAAGTGGACCAGAAGTGCTTCAGGTCCGCTTATGGGTCTGCTGTTGAGCAAGCTGAGGAGCCTCCTGCACTTCTGTGGGACACTCCATCTGCCCCACCATTGCAGCATTCATGAGCCACCTGATACCTTGAGGTATGTAGGAAAAACATTTAAAGCTGTGTCGATGTCCGAATTGCCAAATCTTTCTGAATCTCTCTGACTAGATTTGGAGGGTTCCAATTCAATCTGGAGAATTTAAAACATCTTCTGATTTGATTCAGATTCAAGATTCAGCCACTGAATTGGGCCAAATTTCTGCCAAATCAAATCAGGGACCGAAGCTTCACATAGCCCTACTGTTTATGTCAACTTGGAGTATGAAAATTCTTCTCTGCCCTGCAGAGTATAAGTATATTTCTTTTCAAGAATTCATTCATTCAGTAGCAATTGACAATGGAGGACAGGTATCCCTCCTCAAAACACACTCAAAACATAGTGTCAGAGCAAGTTGTGCTTGTATCAATATCTGAACCAGTTACATTCCACCACTTCAGTATTTTGACTCAACCCTGAATCAATAGGCAACTGAAAAAAGAGAGATGGGGCAGAACTTAAGCTCATTTCAAGTGAATGGTCCACAGAAACTTCACTTGAGCATTTAGGCCCTTGAGAAACTATAAGCAACTAGGTTAGCAATGCAACTAGCAATTAGGGCAAAATTAGCTACCTTAAGCTAAACTATTACACATGCCTAGAATTGATGGCATCTTATTGAGATGAGTCTTAGTGCCTCGCTCACAACTGACATTCCTGTGCCTCAGTACTGTGAGGGGCCCAGGGGTATCCGGAGCACAACTAGCACTATCTAAAATAATTGAGTTTAGCACAGCACATGGACATTGCAGATACTTCTAACACCTAAAAGTTAGGCATGGCAATATTAAGGAGTGCTTACACTTAAATCCTTTGGGAATCTGAGCCTAAAGTTTTAGCTATTGCCTGGAATGCTCTTTCTTATTTTAGAGTAGAATTCAATGCATATTATAAACTCACTACAACCTTTAACCAAAACCAGTCTCTATGTGTCATTTGAAATGAAATTACAATATAATTAATGATGTATGTATGGTTTGATGCCCATTTTATAAATAAGCAATAGCCCCGAACCAAAATCCCGGATCCAGGCATTTCTGAAATTTGGGGAACTGGATCCAAATATTCAGGCAAGGCCATATCTGATAGGAAAGTACTTCCATATTTCTCCTCAACATCTGTGCTCTCTCTCTCTCTTCTTCTCAACAATACATTTTTTGAGACTTGGTGCCTCATACCACCTATTCATAGTTTCATAGTTGATAGGGTCAGAAGGGACCTGAGAAGATCATCAAGTCCGACCCCCTGCCATGGCAAGAAAAAGTTTCAGGGTCAAATGACCCCAGCAAGCTGTTCATCTAGCCTCCTCTTAAAGACCCGCAGGGTAGGAGCCAGCACCACTTCGCTTGGAAGTCAGTTCCAGATCCTAGCCACCCTGACAGTGAAGTAGCGCCTCCTGATGTCCAGTCTGAACCTACCCTCTGCCAGATTGTGACCATTATTTCTAGTCACTCCTGGTAGTGCTCGGGGGAACAGGGACTCCCCAATGCCTTCTGGTCCCCTCTGACTAGTTTGTAAACAGCCACTAGATCTCCCCTCAGCCTTCTCTTGTGGAGGCTGAACAGGTTCAGGTCCCGTAGCCTCTCTTCATAGGGCCTGCCCTGCTGCCCCCTGATCATGCAAGTGGCCCTCCTCTGGACCCTCTCCATGCTGTCCACATCCCTCTTGAAGTGCGGTGCCCAGAACTGGATGCAGTACTCCAACTGCAGCCTGACCAGTGTCGCACAGAGGGGGAGGATCACCTCCTTGGTTCTGCTTGAGATGCATCTGTGGATGCATGACAAGGTGCGGTTAGCCTTCCTGACTGCATCCCCACACTGCCGGCCCATGTTCGTCTTGGCATCAATAGTGATTCCAAGATCCTTTTTTGCCTCTACACTGATGAGAAGGGAGTTCCCCAGGCTGTAGGTATGGTGCTGGTTCTTCCTCCCCAGGTGCATCACCTTGTACTTGTCAGTGTTGAAACCCACCCTGTTCTTATCTGTCCACCCCTGTAACCTATCTAGGTCTGATTGCAGCCTATTCCTCCTGTCTAGCATGCCCACATTCCCCCCACATCTTAGTGTCATCAGCAAATTTGAACAGGGTGCTTTTTACCCCCTCGTCCAAGTCACTGAAAAAGATGTTGAACAGTGCGGGCCCAAGGACCCCGCCCTGGGGGACCCCACTGCCCACATCCCTCCAGGTCAAAAATGACACATCCACCACCATTCTGGGTGCAACCCTCCCCCCTCCCGCCAGTTAGCAACCCATTTGACTGTGTAGGTGTCGACACCACAGTGCCCTAGTTTTTTAATGAGAATAGGGTGAGAGACAGTGTCAAAGACCTTTCTAAAGCCCAGAGAAACTGTGTCCACTTCATCTAAGGATTTTGTGACCTGATCATAGAAGGCCACCAGGTAGGTCTGACAGGACCTGCCTCTAATGAACCTGTGTTGGTTGGCCCTAAGCATAACCTTCCCCGCTGGCCCCTCGTGGACATGCACCAGGATAATTCTTTCAAAAAGTTTACCCAGAATCGAGGTAAGACTAACTGGCCTATAGTTCCCCGGGTCCTCCTTCCTCCCTTTTTTGAAGATGGGAACCACGTTGGCCCTCTTCCAGTCCTGTGGCACCACACCAGAGCACCATGAGTGATCGTAAAGCTGTGCCAGGGGTCCTGCAATGACCTCAGCTAATTCCCTCAGCACTCTGGAGTGGAGATCATCATAACCAGCTGATTTAAATACGTCCAGTCCCTCCAGAAGTTCCCTGACTAGATCCTCACTAACCCTTGGCCTAGGTGCGCCTCCCCTGAGGGGGTCCCAGTGAGGGGGCTGATTCGGTCCCTGCTCAGGAAAATGGAGGCAAAGAAATTGTTAAATAGGTTAGCTTTGGTGTCTGGTATGACAACCAGATTTCCTAGTGTGTCTTTCAGGGGCCCCACGTTACCCGGTACCTTCTTTTTGCCCTCTATGTATTTAAAAAAGGACTTCTTGTTGTCCTTGATCCGGGAAGCTAGTCCCAGTTCCATCTCTACCTTGGCTTTCCTGACCGGCCCCCTGCAGCCCCAAGCAACTGCAGTATAGTCCTCCCTGGTGATGGGCCCTCCCTTCCATTGGGTGTACTCCTCCCTTTCAGCTAGGAGATGTGCCCGGATGCTTTTGGTGAGCCATGGGGGCTTTTGTGCCCTCCTGCCCCCTTTGATCCATGTTGGGATTATCTCCATAATTTAGTTTTTGGTCACTCTTGAAAGTAGATACTATGTTTAAACTTGGAATCAGAAAATTCCAAGTTCTTATTCACTACTCATTGTGGATGATATTTTAGAAACACTTCCTAAGTGTCATAGTTCCCTGAGTACAGATAATAACTGGTTTAGACCTTCAAAACAATAAAATAAATAAGGTGCAGAATAAGGGCTTATATTAAATGTTTAAATATGCGAAGTTAGTTGCATTGCTCATTATTTTTCAATGAAATATGTTTTGTAATTGTTTTGAAATTCTTTTCCCCCCTTTTGCACATACCCCTTTCTCCAGATTTTAGTCAAAATAAGATGAAAAATGATGTCATTTGATAAAAGAGACTATTTTTCAATTGTTTGGAGTTTAATAGGAATGTAGTGAGAGTTTAACCAGATTTCTTGTTTCATTCCATTGGTTTAAAGAAGTTCAGATTATTCCCAGGTTTTGAGTACTCATCAGAAATGAAAATGCTTTCTCATAAAAAAGGCCCTATCTTTATATGCATTTAGCTTCTTGCAAGCTAATGAGGAAATTAGATTCTTTCTCTTAAACCTGATTATGATAGTCTTTTGATAGCACTGCATGTCAACAGAGTCAACACAGCAGCAGGCTTGTTTACACAAGCATTTCCTCTATTCATTCAGTAGTGTTAAATCATGTTGTTCCAGAAATGTTGCCTCTGCCTTTGGAACATTATCTTACCTTAGGAAATATAAAATCAGCACTTGCAACATGTTTAGAAAGATTTAATTAGTTTTTGCAAGAATTATTGAGATGTACAACAGCTGAGCATATCTACATACTAAAAGCAACTGTTGTCTAAACTGTTAAAGTTCCACTGTTGATAGATTATATCTACATAATGAACAAATGTTTTTTATTATAGTTCCCAAGACACTACCAGCAGGTAAAACAGCAGAAGGTAAGAAAAGATGTCTTTGTACTTGTAATTTTCACCTATAAAAGCAATTGTAACATTTTCCACTTTAAGGGAAGAAATATAGCGAACAAAGTTTATGAGACTTCTACAAAATATGCTTTGAAGGAGGAAAAAGGGTACTTTAAAGATCTGATCTCTAGCAAGTATCTTCTGCTGGTTAAAGTAAAGAATGCTCTATGAGGTATAGGAAATGCTTCAAAAGGTGGATAATGCCCTAGACAAACTTTAAAGGTTATGATTTTTTTTTCTTATATCACATGAATTGCTCAAGTATAAATGCAAGATAAATATTTCATGTTATTTTCCAAGTTATTCATTAGCTGGTAACTCTAAAAATGCATATGTCAAGGTTATAGTCTAATGTTAATATTTCTTCCAACATCTAGCCAAAATCTTGCCCACGATCTTTTTCTCTCCTTGGGTGTGTCTACTTGAGACGCTAACTGTGTACTATCTGAAAAATACTGCACAGTAATGTGTCACAGCGTGGACAGTGCTAATATGCTACTGTGTAGTATTATTAGGCTCCTGCACAGTTACATCACCTAAAAGACATTTGCCAGTGCCACTGCACAGTAGCATCTCATGTAGATGCGCCCCTTGAGTAGCTATCCCATCCCAGTAGCAGGACATGAAAGAACCTGTTTTAACTAGTGCATTGTTGGATGGACCCAGAGCTCTACACACATTCTGTATGGTTTCTGTGGCTAAGTACAGATGGTCAAAAAGGCCAAGGGTGAATTGATTCAGTTTTTGCAGGTTGGTCTAAGCTGCAAACATTGAACCAATAAGCAAACCAACAGACATTCACTTTTGATTCAGCAGTTGCAGCCACATGCCTGTAGTGACTCAGGCCCAAAGCCAAGGAGAGCTAGAGCATGGCTCTGTCACATAGCCAGTATGGGCTGTGTGTTCACTTCCTCTTCCTGCTGCCCCTGAGGTCTCTGGGATTTGCAGTCCACAATCACAACAACAGGACTCTCCAGATTTGCTCATCACTTCCTCTTCCTGCTTCCAGGTGCTTCTGGGATTTGTAGTCCACAGTCACAGACAGCACTAAGTAAGCAGGGAGAGGGTGCACCATATTTGGGGGAAAGGAAGTTTAACCCCCCTCCCTGGCCCCAGATCCCACACTGGGCTTGCCGGGGGGGGGGAGGGGCACAGTTAGCCAGCCAATGTGGTAGTGAGCCAGCCCTCACTGCTCCAGCTAAGAAGCAAATGGGCAGAACCAGCCCTGTTCTCAGGAGCAGACAGCCAAGCCCAGCAAAATGCTGGGATGCTGGGAGACTCTGACTTAACTTGAACTAGGAAGGGATCTGGGACAGAAGTTTTATAAAAAAGTTTGAGCCAAATCAGTTAAGTCTGATTCAACCAGGTCTATCTTAAATCAATTTTAGCCACGTTAAAATTGGTTTATATGCACAGAACAGTATTCTGTTACAGGTTTAAACCAGTTTCTACTCACTTAAACCAGTTTATGTATAACTTCTGTACCAAGCCTGTGGGAGGAGAAAGAGTAGGTGAATAGCACCAGTCTTGCACATGACTGCACAGCCCTGGCTAGATCCTAACCAGGCTTTTATGTTTGTGCCTACCTTCTTGGGTCCTGTGTGCTTTGAAACTTCTCTGAATCTGAAGAGACTCTGACCCCTGTGAACTGACTGGAGCTTATACATACACTTTCATGATGCAGGTATTCTGTCTAACAGTCTCTTCTGACAGCTCACAGCATGCAGTCCAATTTCCCTACCCCCACAGTTAATGTTAGCTATTTAGATGTATCTATGGAAGGAAACCATGCTTGTCTCATCCTTCTCTTTGGCCCAGGTCCCAACATTGAAAGGGCCTCAAGACGCATCAGTCAGAGCTATATATAACAAGACATGTTTGATGTATGGTGCTACAGAGGGCACAAGTATTTTGAGTGCAGAAAATAGAGAACTAAAGCATGAGAACACAAACATGCCAGAATTCAAATATGTAAAATGACATCCACAGCATTCAAGCATAATCGCCATGATAATTGTTACATGATTCATGCATGGAATCTCTATGATGTCTCTGCCACTTGTGTGTAGCTGTACCTTTCTGTGTAGCTCTGAGTCTTTTCTGACACTTCCAGACTCTTCCTTTTAGAAGAAGTCAGCATCAGCATCTTGATTTCCTCATTCTGGCTTGGAGAACGTTACTCTGTCAAAACCACTGCATCCTGATTCTCCTAGCTTCAGCCATCCCATTCCTCAGAGTGTTTCCACCCGAAAACATCACCATTATAGTTTAACACAAGCCTAGTTGGGTTATACCACACTTTTGGCACCAAATGGTTGATCCTGTTTCTATTTAGTCTATGGTTCAACATTTTCACAAGATCAACCAGGATTCTTAAGCTGTACATGGACATGACAGCTTCCTGATGATATGAGCCAAGACCTAAGGTTTGAGAAGCTCTGAACAGACTCTTTCTGCAGGGTTGTATAGGCTGAGCCACAATGCACAGGGTGGGAAAAATTAACACGTAATCTAAATAGACACATAGAGGCAGAATTAAGGAGGACTCTTTTTATTTCCATTTTCCCCTTTTTAAATGATTCATGTTACAACTTCAAATTATTTAAAAGGATAGTTTATTTAAATTAAGTGAACATATTACTTATGTTAATGCAGACTGACTTTCTCATCTGAAACCCATTCTACTTTTTAAAGATCTTCAACATAGTATGCAGGAAGTTATAACCTCCTTTGCTATGATTCTGGAACATTCAGTCTGTTATCCTGGCATATTATAAAGTGAGCCACAAGCACAGTCAATTAAATTATAATATATTTCATCACAGTACATTTAAAAAACATTTTTAATTTTTTTCTTTATGGTGCAGCTGACTGTTAAGGTGTCTGTGCTAAACTAGAATCCCATCTCTTCATATTGCATACATGTTTTCTATCCTTGCAAGCATTTCACAGTTCAGGATTTGTTATTTTACTATTTAATACAGTAGCAGTATTGCTGGGTTACAGAGACTTCTGACATTACTTCAAGAACAAGGCAGGGGGAGCAAGCTTACTGTAAAAAAAAAGTGGCTACTCATATTTTTCTAATAGCAAGGAGCAATGATGAGAGTAGAATTATATCAAAGCTAAATGAGAATTAAATCATTTGATTAAAAATTATTTTTACACTACCTGCTGTATATGGCAGCTGTTTTTTACAGGGCTTGCTAAGTAGCTGACAAACTTCAAAAGCCCTGAAAATATTTCTGTTGCTGTGGAAGGAACTGGGCCTGAAATCTGCAGAGCAATTTAAATCCATCCCTGTTCAGCTAGGTATGTGCATAATCATTGGTATACCTGCTGTGTGATTGACCTCCCAGGCATGCATCTGCTGTTAATGCCATATCCTTCTGTTGGGGTGTATAGTCTCATCATAAGAGACTAAATAGGCCTAATTCTACCCAATTGAGGTCACTGGTAAATTTTGTTTGAATTCACTCAAAGCAAGAACAGGCCCCAAAATAGGAAGGGCAGAGTAGATTTTTCTGTAAGATATCACAATAATATTATGAAATGAACATTTTAAACTTATTCTGGTATCAGACATTTTAAGGTCAGCTGGTGACCCTTCTTATTCTCTCTTACAAGATTCCACTTGTTCTATGAAACTACTTAAACATGACTTTCTTTGGTTTACTGTATGCCAGTACGTTTCTTTATGTTTAAAATCTGGTACTTGAAAACCAAAAGGGTGTAAAAAGTTGAGCCCAATAACATGCATCAGGCAAGCATTCATACTCTGTGCCAGGATCTACCACTTTCTTCTGCAGAGCATTCACAAATAATGCACAGCTGCTTATTCATGCATAACAATTTCTGCATAAGTTTAGGGCTTTAAATATTTTGAAACCAGCTGATACTGTGTCTCCTTGCACACATCAGAGTGCTTCTAGCATTTTGTTGACTGTCAGAGTAGGACACATCTCTTGATGCCTTTATGTTGATGTTCTCCTTCATGACATTGCCTCTGCAGATACCCTCTTAGGAACTGTATGCCACAGAACACATTCAAAATATATAATCATTTGAATCTAGAGATCTGGAAGCAAAGGAATAAAATGTTTTACCTTGCCCTTCATTGCAACCCATTTTAAGTGGTAGTAATACCTAATACTCTCCTGTATTTTTTTAATGAAATCTGTTAAACTTCTACATGTATTTATTCTTCTAAAATATAGGGCACTGGTTTCCATCTTTTGTTGTTGTTCTGATATTGATAATTAATCCAGATACCATTTCAGTGACATATGAGGTACAGAAATGGGGCTTCAAGAGGTATTCTTCTTAAATGATTAAAAATAGCTATTTCAAACCTAATGCATGAAATGTTAGGGTATAGAAGTCACTTGTTCTCAAAAAGACATACTGTTTATTCAGAGGTTATAGTAATAGCCTTAAAGAAGTTATAGACAATAGGGGTGCATTCACACATGCAGGCATGTGTGCTTGCACCAGCTCAAATACAAGTGGTGCAAATTTGAGCTGGGGCTTTTTTGCACTTTGGTGTGGGGCAAAATAACCTGCCTAGTTCTGACCAGAACTGCAGCCCAGGGGAGCTAGAGGCTTGGGCCAAAACCTATGCTGCCACAGCAGTATAAACACCTGCCCTGTGCTGGCCACAGCAGTACAAAAAGCTGCCCTGGCAAGTAGCTCAGGGTTACTCTGTTTCAGGAGCTTCTGGGGCCCAGCCAATTGGTACCTGGGGATACTACCCCTTGTGCCAGCTGGACTGCTGAAGCAGCTCTGAGAGTTCCCTGCACAATTTACCCACTGCCGCAATTTGGCAGTGGGGGCTGCTGCCTGACTGTGACCTGTTGCCATTTGCAACAGCAAGTGGCCCCCAAGGCTGCACACCTGCCAGACCTGGATGGGGACTGAATGGCCATTAGAGGCATCTGCACCTCTGGGCCAACTGTCAGTGGGCTATGGCAGCACAGTTAGCCTTTGTACGGTGCTACTGCCATGTATGCCACCTCCCAGCCATCTGGACAGCTATCGCTTGGAAGATGTTCTCAGTGTGGTGGCCTACTTTGAACTGTCAAAGGATGTCCTCCTGTTATATTGCCTGTTAGCTGCTTTTTATTGCCTTTTATTGAACTCCCTTGACAGGTACATCTCAAATTGTGCCTTGGTCTTCCTAGTTGTCTATTTGCATTCCTGTACAATGTTCTTATACGCTTCCCTGGCACTATGACCACGTTTCCACTTTTCATGGGATTCCTTTTTGAGTTGCATTGAAGAGATGGCTATCTCACCAGGTTGGTGTCTAGTCACAGCTTTCATTTTTTGGTCTCTTTGGGATAGCTTGCTCCTGTTCCTCTATGAAGGCCTTCTTAAAGTACTGCCAGCTCTCCTGACCTCCCTTTCCCTTCAGGCTGACACAGAAGAGGACCATAGGGCCATATAGCAATCTATTTTGTTTATTAATCTTTGTTGATAATTCTGCCCTGATTTCCTGATTTCTTGAAAGCATTTTAGTCTCACAGAATAGCTGCATTCTTTTGCCTTCAGTGGGCACATCTACACCAGATACTACTGCTCTGCAGGAATAAGTTCATTGTTATGATGCCATAGCATTGCCAGGCATGTACTGTGACAGCAACACTACTGCACAGTATCTCATTGCTACTGCATAATAGCATCTCAAAATAACTGTGCAGCTATGGGACTGCACAGTAATGCTGGTAGTCATTTAGTGCTTGGTTAAGCAAGTACTAAATGACTGCACAGTAATAACTGCGCAGTCAGCTGCTTGTGTAGACATGGCCATTATAGTCTAAGTTTTATAATTATTCATTATATTAAAACAATATGAAAAGGAGATGAATATGTCTTGAAGGTGATAGGGAGACATGAAACCTAGCTCATTTCTGCTCATTCATGTCTGGTAAACTAGAATCCACCAAACAGCATTCCAGGAGATTATTTGAATTACTCTTTTTGGGAACTTTTAATACATTTTGATTAGAAAACACTTCTTATCTGACACTGATAGAGGAAAAGGAAAAAAAAAGACTAGACTGTCATTTTAGGAAGGTTATTATCTGTCTTTAAGAGTGACTGAGTGCCAGAGGGTGATGCTGAGTGCCAGAAGGAAGAAGATGTCCTTCTGATTATATCACTGGCCAGAGATGAAGCTAGAGTATCTTTAATCCATTGCATTTACAAAATATAATTTTAGGACTTCTACCTCATAAGAAATTGCTGTGAGTCCAAGACAGATTTCATTTCTATTGGGAACTATTAAGCTGGTTCCAAAACCTTCCTAGGGGAGAGGTTTTATTCCTGGTGTTCCAGCAATGGGAAGTATTCTTGAACTATTTAGAAAATGACGTGCATAGCTATAAGCAGGTTCTTTATCCTTCTGCCTTTTGCAGTCCTATTAGCTCTCCTACTAATTCATCAGACCATTTAATTCCTACCAAACACACATCAGTCTGTTACAGGACAAACAAACCAAATCCTCCTCCCCCTCTGGACCTTAGGAGAAGAGCCAGTTTCTCCTCTGGCTGTTTTCCAGCAGAACAGCCTGGATTCTCCTTCTTTCAAGCAGTTCCTACATAGGCAGCTTCCTTTTGCTCTCTCCCTTGGGGTTTTAAAGCTCCCAGGGGGATATTCCTGCATTAGCAGAATTTCCACAGCTGGACATACTTAAGTGTGCTGCCCCTTCTTCAGAGGACAGACTACCATGTTAAAATTATGATAACAGATATGGTAATGAACCTCTTTCTTTCTTGAACCAGTATATGAGAAAATGGCAGGCAAATAAAACTGAAAGGCATTTGATGGTATTCGCTTCCCTTATAAGGAGCTGCAGTGTTCAGATATAAAGGATAGGCTTGGGTTTTAGAGAGTAACATTAATTAAATATCATCTGTCAGGTGAGAGTGATTATTTTTTTCCCTAAAATATAGAAACTGTTTTCTCTGGTTAAAACAAGCTTGGTTATAGTTGTGTATATGACATACCAGTGACTAAACTGAAGGTGGAAGGCTATTTAATGGAAGTTAAACTTTGTCATACTGTGATTATAGGGTATTTGTCTGTAGCCGTGTTGGTTTGAAGACATAAACAGGCAAGATTCTTTGGGCCCCCCTCAGGCCCCAGGGGAGGCACACCTAGACTAGATGATCTACTCAGGTCCCTTCCGACCCTAGAAACTGTGAAACTGTGATATCTTTTATTACACCAACTAAACGGTTGGAAAAAAAAGGTTTTTTGCAAGCTTTTGGGCACAAACACCCTTCTTCAGGCATTGGAAGACTGCTGCTCTTCTGTGTTCTCCAAGAACGTGATGCTCCAAGAATACAGAAAAGCAGCAGCATCTCCCAAAGCCTCAAGAAGGGTGTTTGTGCCTGAAAGCTTGCAAAGAACTTTTTTCCAACTATTTAGGTGGTCTAATAAAAGATAACACATCTACCCAAAGAACCTTGCCTGACACTGTGATTATCCCTTATTTGCATGATGCTTCATCTAGTTTGGCTGAAAAGCATACATATATGTACAATGAATGAGAATATATTAAATGTTCTACTGGGAGCAGATGGCAGAAAGTTACAGATTGTGAATGACCTTGCTACTGGTGAAGATCTAAAATAGACTGCAGGAATATGCCAGACTCAATGCTTTTCAGCACCCCTGGCAGATAAAGGAATGGAGTAGCATAAATGACAGCCTCAGAGGCAGCTGCAAGTTCTTTTCTTTCTCCCACCTCTTTCAGTGACACACAAGATGTGTTACCCACAGAAAAACAAAATCACCTTTACATGTCTTAGTGAACATACACAATAAATATTTTGCTGGGTTGCATCAAGACAAACACCTTTTAAAAATTCTGCTGTAACCAAAATGATGACATTTCAGTTGCTTTAGTGGTAGTAAAAGACTTTTACTCAGTTCATTATAATAGTTCATTAGGAGGCAACCAAAAGTTTGGGTACTGATCCAAGCTCCCTCACAGTTTAAAGATGTTGAAGCCTAATATTAGGAGTTCCTGAATAAAACATCCCCATAGAAAAGACCTTGCAAATATTTGAAAAATTCAGTTTAATTGTATCTGGAAATAAAACGGTGAATTTTCTTAATGCTTAAATTTTGAAATTCAATAAACAATGATGCATAAAAAGAAAAATTAAAATATATCAGGTTGAACAAAGGTCCTTTCAGAATTACACATCTCTTCCTTGAACTAATGGGAATTGGTGGACCCTGGGAAAACAGGGAAAAATCAGTGCACCAGAATCATAGAAGCTGTCATTAATAGGGTTGTGTGAAGCTTCAGTCCCTCATCCAATTTGGCAAAGATTTGGCATCATTTGGTGGCCAAATCTCCAAATCCAGATTGAATCAGAGGACCCTTTAATTTCTCTGAATTGAATTGGAACACTCCGAATCAATTTGGAAAGATTTGGAGATTCAGACATAGACACAGCTCTAAATGTTTTTTCTGCATACCTTGAGGTAGCAGGAGGCTCGTGAGTGCTGCGATGCTGGGGCACATGGAGTGTCCCACAGAAGCATGGGATGCTCCCCAGTGCACTTAGCAGCAGACCTGGATGTGGATCAGAAGTACTTTTGGTCCACTTCCATTTCTGCCAGGTAGTGCTCAGGGCAGCTCCTCCACACCCCTCCGCCTCGGTTACTGGTGCTTCCTGGGTCTGGGGGGGGAGGGGGCACCCAGGGTTCCCCTACAGCCGATCACTGAGCCAGTGGAGTGTGGGAGGGGCCCCCAGCATGCTCCCCAACAGACCCAGAAGTGGACAGGAAGTACTTTTGGTCCACTTCTGGGTTCGCCGCCTAGCAAATGGAGGGCCCCTCGACATTCCTGTGTGATGCTTCATATGCCCCAGCATCACAGGAATAACGAGCCGTGCCTGCTACCTCAAGGCATGTAGAAAAAACTTTTAAAGCTGTGTCTATGTCCGAATTGCTGATTCTCTGAATCAGCAACAAAGCTTCAGATCCATATTCGGCTGAATCAAATCAGGGATAGTGATCTGAATCAACTAATCGAATCACTGTCCCTTATTCTGGTTGGATCCAAATTGAATACGGCCCACTTTGCACACCCCTAGTCATTAACTATCCTTCAGTGTCAGGAAAGAAACTCAAAGCAAAAACAATAAAGAAAACAAAAAAACCCCTTAAAAACAAATAAAAACAAAAAGGTTGTAAAACATGTTTTCTCATATGCATATAGAAATGTATTCTATGAGGAGCACTTGTGCCACAATGCATGGGCTGCAGTATTGCAGGAGTGCTGTGATGAAATTCATTACAACTGCCCAAGTTACTGTTCCCTAGTGTTTATCCTTTTTCTCCTCATTTGTTTGCATCTCAAAATGCCTCCTCACTTCAGCTGCACAAAAAGGGTGACACCAGTGAGAATGCTGGTATAAACATAGGACTATGTATTTAGAACAACACTTTTGATTACTTGTAGATAGAGTGGTACACTGAGAAAATCTTAGCATGGAGAAGGTTTGGAGTCATAGTCCTAGTTTGTCAAAGGATATAGAGTGTTTTCCTTTTGCTTTTAGCATATCCTTTCGGCATCAAACAATATCACTTTTAAATGATATTTTAGGTACTGGGTATTAGTTTTTCATCTAACTCAATTTGCTTAGAAAACACTAAGAGGAATAAATATAGCAGCACTGCACAAAATAATATTTTGTTTTTCCCTCACCCAGAACATCACAAGAAGGAAAAGTTGTTAGAAATTGGTGAGTCTAATTACATTTTCTTGTCTTATTTTTCAGTTAAACTGCATTGAAATATTTGGTACATGTAATAAAATAACCATTCACTATTTTCTTGTTTGTTATAGCCAAATCATCAAAAAAGGAAGTACCTGCAGTACCAGTCATACCGTCAAAAAAGGAAGTACCTGTAATACCTGCCAAACCGTCAAAAAAGGAAGTACCTGTAGTACCTGCCAAACCATCAAAACAGGAATTACCTGTAGTACCAGCCATACCATCAAAAAAGGAAGTACCTGTAGTACCAGCCATACCATCAAAAAAGGAAGTACCTGT
>NW_017728918.1:99553362-99554133 GCF_001723895.1 Crocodylus porosus | reverse complement strand
TACCTGTAGTACCAGCCATACCATCAAAAAAGGAAGTACCTGTAGTACCAGCCATACCATCAAAAAAGGAAGTACCTGTAGTACCAGCCAAACCATCACAAAAGGAAGTACCTGTAGTACCAGCCGTATCATCAAAAAAGGAAGTACCCATAGTATCTGCCAAACCATCAAAAAAGGAAGTACCTGCAGTACCAGTCATACAGTCAAAAAAGGAAGTACCTGTAGTACCTGACAAACCATCAAAAAAGGAAGTACCTGTAGCACCTGACAAACCGTCAAAAAAAGAAGTACCTGTAGTACCTGCCAAACCACCACGAAAGGAAGTACCAGTACCTGTAGTACCTGACAAACCATTAAAAAAGGAAGTACCTGTAGTACCAGCCAAGCCATCACAAAAGGAAGTACCTGTAGTACCAGCCAAACCATCACAAAAGGAAGTACCTGTAGTACCAGCCAAACCATCACAAAAGGAAGTACCTGTAGTACCAGCCATACCATCAAAAAAGGAAGTACCTGTAGTACCTGCCAAACCATCACAAAAGGAAGTACCTGTAGTACCTGACAAACTGTCAAAAAAGGAAGTACCAGTAGTACCAGCCAAACCATCAAAAAAGGAAGTACCTGTAGTACTAGCCAAACCATCAAAAAAGGAATTACCTGTAGTACCAGCCAAACCATCACAAAAGGAAGTACCTGTAGTACCAGCCATACCATCAAAAAAGGAAGTACCCGTAGTACTTGCCAAACTATCACAAAAGGAAGTACCTGTAG
>NW_017728918.1:99519394-99553262 GCF_001723895.1 Crocodylus porosus | reverse complement strand
ATCACAAAAGGAAGTACCTGTAGTACCAGCCATACCATCAAAAAAGGAAGTACCCGTAGTACTTGCCAAACTATCACAAAAGGAAGTACCTGTAGTACCAGCCAAACCATCAAAAAAGGAAGTACCTGTAGTACCAGTCAAACCGTCAAAAAAAGAAGTACCGGTAGTACCAGCTAAACCATCACAAAAGGAAGTACCTGTAGTACCTGCCAAACCATCACAACAGGAAGTACCTGTAGTACCTGCCAAACCTTCACAAAAGGAAGTACCTGTAGTACCAGTGAAACCACCTAGTAAGACCTATAAAAAATGTATTTTTAGTCTTGTTTAAGATTAATCTGAACGTAAACATAACCAACTTGCATTAACTTAGGGGCAGGCATAGAAAAAATATAGCACTAGACAGGTACAGACTTGCCAGTGTAGTCACATTTGTTTGTAAAATTAGAATGGTTATGGAACATGAACTCGTCATATTTCCATGTTCTTGTACTTCGGATCCAGTTAAGTGCAGCTAAGTAAGACACAAATGTCTTTAAAAAAATTGAGAAAGCTGAAATAAAAATGTACATGATTATTTGTGCAAGAGGGAAAGGAATTCTGACGGGAGAGTGGGGTAGAAGGGAAGGTTCAGATGAGCTGACAATGAATAAAAAGAAAAGCATACTTCAGTTTGGGTTTTTTGCCCAAACAAGTTATGGGTCTTGTCTCATGTTACACTTAGAACATGTTAACTGCACTTAAAATGTGAGAATCCCTGCATTCAACCAGAAAAACATCTGCTATTGTATGGGTAAAATTAGGACTTTTCAAGTGAGGAATACCTCCGGATTGTGTTAAATAATACGCATTAGGCTATCGTGAGATTGCTCTAAGGAGATAATACCAGCACACCTCACCAGCTCTGGTGCAGCTGATAGTTGATCCCAGCCTTCCCATCTCACCAGAGCCAGTTCTAGAGTCCAATGTGGTAGGGGACCAGGATTGACAATCAGCTGTTTGACAACTGTGCAGCTGACTCCAGCCCTGTCCTGCTCAGAAACCTTTCTAACTCATAAAAATATTTATTACAATCTAAATAAAACATGTCCTAAGTGCAATATGTGATTTCCTTTAACCAGATTTATTTTAAATAGAGAAGACAAAAGAGGCCTCTTGCAGGTAGTGGTCTTTTGATTCTAGCTTGGATCCATTTCTTAGGGCCTTGTCACGTGTTCACCTGCAAGAGTTGCAAATCTTTGGGATCTACTGACCTATATAGAATTTAGGATGTGTTAAGGCAATAATCCTCACCTCAGAGGGAGTGATTTTGCAGTGCTAAGAGGTCACCTAACACATGCTAAACTGCTTAAATGTACGACTGCTTGACTATTAACTGTATTTACTAAGTATTAAGTTGAAAATGTGACACCGCCCTTAGGGTGCTTTTACATCCACTCCATGCGGCTGCGCTCCCTGGGCCCCGGAGCCCAGGGGCAGGCACCTGCTGGGCTGTGCCGCCCCCTGGGAGTGATGCATCCTGGGATACTGGAGGGCCACAAATTGCTTGTATTTGGCCCTGTGGAGCAGACTGATGTTGTTGTTACTGCAACACATACTGCTTAACACCATCTGGAGATAATCCTTGCCCAAAGATGTGTAACTTTGGGATGCTCAGAGGGCATTTTTCCTGTGTTAATGATTTCCTGTCTTAATATTCAAACATTCAAGTCTTATGGGCATTTAACACATGGGAAAGGTTACACCTAACAAGATCCTTAAATTCATCCAAATAAGGAGAGCATATAAGCTTTAATTTTTCTTGCAGTCTTACTTTGGAGCATATTTTCTGCAACGACATCCAGTACCTCCAGATGAGTTTCTAGGACAATCTCTGCAATGAAAATAAACATCTTCAATAGATAACTCTCTAAGTAGGTGATTACCATTTCTGCCAACCAGACGATAGGGCGTATGAAGCATATAAACCTACTTCAGCAGATAATAAGTATGAAGAACCTATGAATGAGGAAATAAGAAGTATGGCATAGATCAATTTTTTTACTTAGGAAAAAAGACAATTCAGTAATTAAGAAGTAAGCACTGGTGGGACAATTAGATTGAAATATGTGACATTTCCATAGAGTTTTGAATTTAGACTGTATTATGTTTGTCAACACTTGAGCGCTCCTTATTTGTAATCTATATGCTGAGTCTTCAGTTGAATTGAGACAAATGTTCTCAACTGCCAACATTTTTTTAGTTTTTAAAATGGTATCTCAATAATCACCTACTTTGTGTGTTAGCTTACATCTCTATAGATACTGAATCTGGATTTCTATTCCTGCTTCATTTTTTGCTAGCTGAAAATGTGTATTTTTTTAGTTCCACACATATCTTACTTGCTAAATTTGTTTTCTGTAGCTTTTTAATCAAGTTAAATTAGTTCAAGTTAAATATCTGCAATGAAAACATTTAAATCTGGGACAAATATTGTGTTCCTCCTGGTGAGAAACTGAGGAGTTCTCAGATTGGCTTGCTGGAAATATGTAGCATCTTATCTAATGGGACAGCCACTGAGTAATTATGTTATATTGTATGGATTTGCAATTTGTTTCTTAGAACATTTTCATTTGTTTTACAGTATCTGTGGAAACCCACAAGGCAAAAGGTAGGTGGGCTGTTCATGCTTTTATACAGTAAAGTAGAACATAAAAGAATGTTGATATAGCTATCTATTGTTAATACAAAAGCATTGCTTTCTTTGTCATATACGAAGGTTTGATTTGCCTACAGTCATGGGGATTTTTTGAAATAGCTCCTCCAGGAATCTCAGTGTGGGTTTAGGGCATCAAGAGGCACAACTGAAATGATCTTCACAATTCACCACCTCCAGAAGAAATGCTGGGAACAACATAAGCCTCTTTACATGGCCTTCTTTGACCTCATAAAAACTTTCAACTCTGTCAGCCAAGAAGTGTTGTGGAGGACCCTTCCAAAGTATGGATGCCCACCAAAATTTGTCACTATTCTCTGCCTGCTCCATGACAGCATGTGAGCAGTGGTTCTCAGTTATGGATCTATCACAGATGCCTTTGAGGTTAAAACGGGGGTTAAGCAAGGCTGCATCATCACTCCAACACTCTTCTTAAAATTCCTTGCCACAATGCTACATCTGACCGCCAACAAGTTTCAGTCTACGCCAAAACCAAGACCACACTGACCTTAAACATTGAGCTCCAGTATAAAGAAGGTGCTATAGTGAGTGCTCATTTGGAAGCAGACCTTCAGGCAATTGTCAATGTCTTTACCGAAGCATACACAGAAATGGAACTGACATTTAACAATCCTAATGAACAGTCCCCTGCTGCAGTAATCCAGATCCACAGTGAGACACTGGAAAATGTTGAGTATTTCCCGTACCTTGGAAGCCATCTCTTGCAGAAGGCTGATATTGATGAAGAAACCCAACATTGCCTCAAACGTGCAAGTGCAGCCTTTGGATTCCTGAAGAAATGGGCATTCAAAGATTGTAAGATCAGATCACAGACCAAGTCGATGGTTTATCAAGATGTTCTTTCTATATGGAGCTGAGACATGGACAACGTATAGGAGACATCTAAAGTTGTTGCAGAAATACCATCAACACTGCCTGCAGAAGATCCTCCAAATCCAGTGGAAAGACAGATGCACCAATATTTGCATCCTCCTGCAAGCAAACACCATGACCATCCAACATTAAATTCATTGGGCCAGCCATGTCAGCTTGGATGTTCAACTTCAGACTCCTGAAGCAAGTTTTATTCTCCTAGGCTAGCCAAGGTGTATAGAGGAGGGTAGGGAAATTGCTTCAGGGGTGTCCTCAAGGCCAACTTAAAAAATGCAACATCAGTGTCAGCTTGTGGGAGACTATTGCCCAGGACCTCTCCAAATGGAGGAAGAGTCTGCTGCAGTGTTCTCAGTATTTTGAAACCTCATGGCAACAACAGGAGATGGAAAAGTGGGAGCGGCAGAAACAACATGTCACAGACCAAATAAAAAATCCAGCACCACCCACCCAGTGTAGAAACACATTTCTGAGCTGCAGTAGAGTCTTTTGACCCTGGATAGGTCTCATCAGCCATCTTCAGACACACAGATAAGGCAACCATGGAAGATAATTATTCTTGACTACAAGAGATTGCAGAAGAAGACAAGCCCTCTAGCTCTGACTAAATGACAGTTCCTATCCTGGGCTTCAATCCTTTGCTAGCCCTTGGCTCTCTGGTTGACTGAGGGCCTAGAGTATTCAGTGGCTCCTGCTACCTCACAGGCACCTTCGCAGAGCTCCCTCTTGCTCAGCCCCAGCCAGACTGCCAGGTTATCTTCTGGAGCTGCCTAATGTTCCTCAGGCCCTGCCCTTTTTCCAGTCAGCTAACTTTCTTGGGGCTGCCTGCAGGTGCCTCCAAATGAATCCCATTAGCTTGTTACTATGGCAATCTAGCTTCAGCTCTGTCCTGCTTACCTTTCAAGGCTATGACTGGCTTTCTTAACATGACAGAGCATCTCACAGTTCTGTTTTACAAATGGGGAAATCAGAGCATGCTGGACCAGGAGCTTCTTAAGGTATTACCTAGCTTTACAGGTAATCCCATTGTAGTGATCTTAAACAGTGGGTACATCTACATGTGAAGTTAAGGTGACACAATAAATTTCAGAGCAGTTTCAGCTGGAGAACACTGCTCCCAGGCACAGCATCTACACATGTACCCAGGATATCAGCACTTTGAGCCAAGGCAAAACAACCCCGGCTGGCAGAGGGAATGGGGTGTCAGCCAGGCTCTGTTTGGTGGCTTGAAGGCTGGCTAGGACACAAAGGTGCTGAAAGTGCAGAGCCAAATGGCTAGGTGGCAGACAGCCCCCATACCTTAGCACCCTCATATCCCAGCCAGCCCCTGTCACAGTCTACATGCGCATTTCATTACACTTAATTACTCTGCCATAAGATTATACTGTTCCTGACAGTATGATCTTACGGTGAAGTTAATTAATTTGGTGGCTGCCCTAATAGCAGCACACGTGTAAATTGTGGCACTTTCCTGCAGACCTAATTAGTCTACTCCACAGTAAAACACATATGTAGATGCACCCAGTGCATCCAAGAGCAGCTATACTGAACTGAATGGAATTACTTAGGCAAATGAATAGTATGAAGTGTGGTACAGCATTAGTGCATGTGTGAGAAATGTAAAGACAGCCCAAGTTGTCACAGTATTCTCTTTATTGAGTATGTTTAAATTTACAGGGCTAAATTCATAATACATCTACTGCACTGTAGTTGACTCCTGTATATTAAATTAAACCAAAACTGCACCAATTTAGACATTGTTCTCTTTATGTCTCCAATAGCCAAAAGAGAGGAACTAAAGGAAACAAGTATGTTGAATAAAACTTTTGCATTTTGGCAAGCTTCAGAAAGCCAAAGCTGGAAATCAATATAGTTGTTGTTTCAATGGATGATTGAAAAAGCTTTTCTGCATTGCTTGGAGCTGTTGAAAATATTTCTTCATGATCAAGTCTCCTTTAATGCTGTACTCTGTTATCTTTGTGAACTCATTTTTATGTGAAACATACCAACATATTTGGGAAAAATCTGCCCAGTCCTGAACACCCTCAAATCCCATCAATTTAATTTAAAACTCACAGGTTTGGCCCCATTTACAGAAATACGTTTTCCTTTGGCCCCTTTAAGAATTGTTATCATGGACCTTTCATTGAGTGCTATGCCAACTGCTTATGCAGTATTTTGTATTTTATTGCCCTTTTTTCCTTTAGTTATATGGCAAGAGGATATCCATAAGCATCAGGGCTTTGGAAGTAATAAAGGTGTTGCTGCAGTGCTTTGCTGTTGTAGATATTTTAAGTCTGAGTACCAAAACCTACAATGAACATTGTTTCAGTGTTATATAAGAAGCTCATAAAACTATCTCTACCTTTAGTTTGCTTTTGCAAATGTCACTGCAATACAAACCACACTTTCGACAGCAGATTCATAGTTCAATATAGATAAGTATGCAATGACTGAAAGTCTGTGTTATGTCTAATAAAACCAATAATTGTGCCGTATATGCTACAAAAAGGGTATTTCATAAGTTAAACTATTTAGTGAAATTTGCAAAGGTGCCTGATATCAGCCACTGTACTCTGAAATAGCTTATTTATGTTATCTCATGGCTGGGCAATAACAAAGAACAGTGGTTCTTAAAAGACAGGAAGTGAAAGGCTTGTAGGACTCTGACTTCCACTTAATACGTTGGTCTTTAACAGTAATGTGACTAGAGCAAGGCAAATGGGGCACCAGCTGCAGGTGCCAACTTAGGGGATGCATGGGAGCTTAATACACATGACAGTGAGGTGATGTTAAAGCGGTCTAATTAGAACGTGAACAAGCATGTGCATAGGCAGCCTATAATATTGTTTAGGATCACTTCAATCTTAGAGCCCAATTTTCAAAAGAGCTTAGATTTCATTTTGTCATGCAAATGAAGTGGTCATATTTTTAAAAGTGCTTAGCTGGAAAGAAAGCTATCTATGTGTGCTGTGCTCCTTAGAAAATCTGTCCTTCCACTAAAAAGAGATAATAACAAAAAACTGGAGACTTTCTGGAGCCTTACGCTCATAGTGAGACTTTTTTAAAAATTTATCTAGATTTTTTGAAGTACACTTAGTAGTCTGGTATATGAGGGCTGTGCAGTGAACATCGCCAAGATAATACATTCTGTACATAAGTTTTTAGCTCCTTGTTAATGTCTGCAAGATTCTGTCATCCTCCAGACACTGGTTAATCAAGGATGGATTGCAACTTAGAATAGTACCAAGGGCTTCAGAATCTCCATTTATATTATTTATGATGAAAATGGTGTTATACCTGCATGAGCCTACTAGAGTGTGTATGTTTTTTACAAAAAAATCCCCAAACCTTTGTTATGACCAAAACAAAATTGATTAAATAGGCCCAGGGAATTTTATACAACACTCTTCCCTGGGCACATTCCTTCCCTGTCCCAGCAGAAGATAGCTATATATAGTACAAGAGTTACTTGGTTTCTTCTTTATCTCTGAGCTACAGTTTGCAGAACTTTTTTTTATATTACAGAACAACAACAGTGCTGACTTTGAAAGTTAAAAAATTGTACCTTACATCTAATTAGTCTAGATATCAGAATGTAGAATGCAGCAGCTTTCAAAACTCATGAGCTGTTAGTGATGGCTAGTCGTCTTGATGAGGTGTCCCTGTGGACAAGAAATCCTGAAATGAACATTATGACAAAACAAGAAGTGTTATCTATTTTATTTTAGTCAGTTAGTATAAAGTCTTCTGCAGTGAAGAGTTACAAACCACTAAGTCTCAATATTTTCATACATTTTTGGTAGTGGGAAGAATGTGGGACTGTATAGTTTTATCTTGATTGGATGTCATGTCTGGACTCTATTTTTAAAACCTTAATTCAAACACCTGAGAAATTTAGGGATTTCTTACACATGAATTTTAGGCAGTGCCTGGAGCTTTCAACCTATGGTTTGACCATACATTAACAGCTGCAACTAGTTTTAAACACACTTTAAGTGGCTTAAAGTTAAACCACTCCCGGGCAGGTTCATCTCTGATCTGCTACCTAGCCTGTGTTCCATTAATATCTGGCCACTCCCAACAGATGAGCCACTCAAGTTGCAGTCCTCCAGGGTCCCAGGGTTCAGTGTCCCCTTGCCCACCCTCCTGTTCTGTGTGGACAGACTTTCTACCCCATGCACTCTACAACCCAAGAGGCAGTTCTGACACCAAGCCATCTCCCTCTCCTGCCTTTGGGGTGGGACCTTTCCACCCCAGGTATGCAACCCCATGCAAACTGCCTGCAGATCATGTCCAGCTAGCCAGGTCACAGGACATGGATGGGTCTAGGAGTGGGGTCTAGGGACAGTGAGGGGGAACCAGGCAGAGGGCCAGATCAGGTCTCCATGAGCTAGGGCTTCCTTCCTAGGGCAGGGTCAGTAGTTCCCCCAAAAGCACCTTCCCTCACCACTCCCACCTTTCAGCTTCCCTGGGAAGTGTGACTAGCACCCCCACACCTCAAACCAAAATCCCAATTTATTAAAACATAAGAACTGTTTAAACTTATTCCCTCTTTATTTCTTTTTAAATTCTTGGGTTTTTTTAAATTTTATCCTCAGTGGCTGATTTCCTTCATTTCAGTACCCTTCCTCCAACTTCCACCTCCCATTTCATTACCCACCCCTCCTATTAACTCTCTGTCTCCCAGCTTTATATTCCCCCCCACAACCAATTTCTCACACCCCCCATCCTGAGCTGGGATAGAAGCCTGCCCTGGCTCATCAGCCCTGTATTGGCAAGTCAGAGCTGTAGTTCCTAGTCAGGCCTCTGCTTGCGAACCCTCTAGTGACAAGTTACAGTTGTGGGGTTGGGGAATAGTCAGAGGTTTTTAGTTTTGAGGCGTGACCACTCCAGACTTGAGCTAGCACTAATGTCGATCAACATTTGAGCAGATCAAAGTGCAATGTGTAACAAAGACATTAGAAAACTGGGTCTGAATTTTGCAGTTCAGTTCATATTTTTCTTAATACCTGAAGAACATTGGTACATCATATCCAGCTTCATCTCCTTTGGGATTCATTTGACAATATATCAGAATTTCCTCCTACACAAATCTGTGATCTTCCTGCAAAAAGTTAACCCTGTGTCTAGTCTGTTATACACCTGCTCAGTGAATTGAGTTAGTCAGGTCCATTTATTTTGAAAAGCTGTATTTTTCTGTCAACTTCTGAGACCTTCAGGTAGAGATTAGATAGATTAAAATGTCCTCGCCTTTTTCTTCTCTTTCATTTTTATAGTTTGTCATCATTTTTATCTTGGCCATGTGTTTCCCCTGATTCAATAACTGCAAGACCATCTGAAAGATTGTTTTCATTAACAGAAAAGTTCTTTATACTCCAGTACATTCTAGGGCTACCTTTGCCATCCAGGGCTATTTTAATTTTGTTCAGAGCACAGCTCCAGTGCTTTTTAAGCTTTCTGTCTGGTATCTGAGGTATTTTTGCTGACTGTTTTTCATTCTATTATTTTCCTGAATTTTCAGAAACTGACCGACCCAAAGAAGTAGTAGCTGTGGTTTCAGCTAAAAAAGGTAAATATAAGTTGGGGAAACCAAGAGCTTTTAAATTAATTTAATCCTAATCATAGTAGTTTGTACATATGTGTATGCTTTGAAATGTATTTGGGACCAGATTCTAGTAACCTTTTTAACATCCGTTACCCTTACTCACACTAAAACTTTATATTGGTCTTCACTCTGCAAGTGCTGAGCACACTGTTCAGATTTTTAAAATATTAGCTTATTCATCACTGCAGACCTTAACAACCAGATCTAGACTAGACTTTTAGGTATCTAAACAACCCAGGAGCAATTGAGGGGCACCTATGTACAAGCAGCGAGGCTGCTCTGAAATGCAAGTTGGAGCAGACTCAATTAATTGAGTATGCTGGAGCATGCTAATTACTGTGCTCCAGCAGCCTCCAGCATCTTGTGCATCAACATTCCTGTGTTTAAAAATGGTGGCTTTATCTAAAGCACCCCCACCACCATTTTTATGTGTAGGGATGCTGATTCATGAGACACTCCTGGCACTTTAATTAGAGTGGCTTTCAGAGTCACTCTAATTAAAGTCCCCTCTCCTTTCCCCCGACTCCTGGGCCAGGTGTACAAATGATGCCTAATTCAAGAATGACTTAGTATAGCTCCCACCTCCTAGAGGAGCGCCCTAAACATACAGCTATAGCATAGTTTGAGTAGAAGAAACTTCAAACCCTCCTTCTGAAGAACCTGGGCCATTAAGCTGCCAGGAATGTAAGTCATTTGTACAGTCATGTCAGCCTTGTGTAATAGGATTGTTCTCTGGAGGTACCTAAGGCTGCCCATTGGCAGAATAGGAGAGTTAAATATCTGTGCAGAATAGATTTGACTTCTGGTGGCATGTTTGATTACCCGTTGAAAGAACAGGGGAGCTATATAAATAAGTGGAATAGGATTGCTTCCCTGAACCTTGACTCAGTAGGTTCCACCTCAGACATGAAATAGAATAGAATAGAATAGAAATAGGATAAATCATTGAAATTAACTGACATTACTTATATCCTAAAAGTTAAGCATGTGCTCTAAGTGCTTCAGTGTACTCAGCCACTCTGAGTTCAACAAGCTGTACTCAGGGTAAGTAAAGATGGAAGAATATGGGCCTTAGAATATGGACCTAATTCCATATCGCTGTTATTATTTTTGCAGTGGGCAATCATATAATGCATAAAATCTGATTTCCTGTTTGGCAAGAAAAAAAAGTGAAAGGATGCTGTGGACTGAAAACTATACAAACAGACTTTTTGTTTTCACTTAATAATAACTGGTCTTAAAGAAGAGTTTTCACAGTCCAGTTTATTTCATGCCATTTATGCTAGTTTTTAACTATATTATTTTCCAAATTGAAAAATGACAATCAGGTAAGATATTTTCTTTTCAGTTTAGTGCTGCAGTTTTTGTCTCTCAAACACTACAGGGAAATGCTCATTGATTTAAAAGAAGTATTTGACTTAAAAAACAAACAAACAACATGTTGATTTTACAAATGTTGAATTGTCACAATACCTCCTCCAACTAAATGCAGTACAGTATTTGCATATTGGCAAGATTGTTGTCCCTGAATAATGTGAAAAAGCATATACATTGTATTGAATGCATTGATTGATCTCAGGAAGATCTTGCACATTCCCAAAAGGACCATCTTAATGTCAAAAAATTAGAAGGAATATATTTGAATTATTTCCAGGAATTATTCCAGAAAAATATTTCCTTTTTCGGGGGGCACAACCTCAATTCATGCCCAGCCTTTTCTTTAGGTATTTTCTTTTTAGAATGAAGCAGGGTGTGAGCAGTCTATTTGTCTATGGTTTTCCCAGTCCTTCAAAACAATTATACAAGTACTTAACTCATGTAATACATGTATAAGGATGTGTACAGTTTTTTGCTGGGACAGGGTGCCATCATTCTGTAGCTTTCTTAAGAGAAAGAAGGAAATGTATTATTTATTTTGAAAGCAACAAAATAAATAACCTTTGCCTTATTGCTGTTCTTTACGGATAGGTCAAAGACATATTACTAATCTTTATTATGTCATTACATATCAGAAAGAGATACATCTAGTAATCACAAGACTTTGAAATCATTTGCTTCAGGTAATCTTTAGATATTGAATTACTGGAGAGAAGCTTTGTTGGTAAGAACAGCACTTCTGGCCAGAAATCTTACTTAAAACTTATCTTTGTTTTGCAGCTGTACCTGAAAAGAAGGAAGAGAAAACAACAAAGGCAGTGGAACAAGGTAAAAAGACATGGAAGCATACTGATACTATCTAACTTGGAAAGACAATAGCACAAGAGGAAAAAAACATTAGATTTGGATGGTTGTATGCAAATACATTTGTGTCTGCCAAGTGGTCTGTTCTGTTTAGCTGAGCAAGAGAGAATTTCAGTCAGGATTCTGGCTTTGCCTCACTTTTATGTAACTGAAAATGACACATGATTAGACTACACCATTTTGGTGTCTTAACATACCACACATCCTGTAGGGGATTTCTTATCCTTCATCATGAATTCTGTTTAGCAACATGCTATTCCTGTAAAGAAGAGGCACAGCTGGCCTAGCAGATAAGGAAGAAGTAGTATATATGCTAAATCTCAACTATAATAAAGCTCTTGACACTGTTGCATAGTCTCATAAGCAAAATAATGGTAATTAGTAATTACCATCTAGTGGAGGCACAAAGAGGAAGTTCTCAATGGTTCCCTGTCAAATGTCAACCGGGGATTACATCTCAAGTGAAGTGTTGCAGGGTCTGCCTAGATCTGATTCTGTTCAACATTTTCATCAACAACTTGGTTGGTTGACTAGAGATTAAACTTAAAATACTGTGAATTTCACTAAGCCAGAGGAAGGAAGCACTTCAGAGGACATGATCAGAATTCAAAATGGAGACAAATTAAAGAAGTGATTTGAACTGAATAAAATGAAATTCAGTAAAGATAAATTCAGAATGTTCCCATTAGGAACATCAAATGCTGAAATACAAATAGGGCAATATGTGCTGAGGGAGCAGTATGACAGAAAAAGATCTGAAGGTTAAAGTGGATCAAAAACTAAACATGAGTCAACCAGATGATTCTGCTCCAAAAAACCACAAATCTCATTTAGCAACCTATTAACAGTGAAGGTAGGAATGCTTCTCATTTTAGGGCTAACCAATGGCATGACGTGTTTAGAAGGATGTGGAGAAACAGGAGAGAGTCCCATGGAGAGGAAGAAAAATTATAGGAGTTTTTAAAAATATAAACAATTAGAAAAGACTGAAGGAATAGGGTTGTTTAATCTAGATGAGAAAAGACTGAAGGTAACACATTTAGCTTTCCAATTTGTAACAACCTGTGGCATAGAAGACAATGGGTACATCTAAACGTGAATTAACACACTTTAGTTACTACACATTAAATCTAGTACCTCCATTGTGAGGTACTAGGAAAATGCGCATTAGCCTGTCTTAATGCAAATTAACTAAAGAGTGTGGTTTTTAGGTGACGCTTAATGGACATTACTCTAATTTAATGTGCATTAACTAAATAACATGTTTTTTAGTGAAGCTTTAATATGTATTAAAATAAGCTAATGTGCACTAAAGCACACGTGTAGATATGCCCAGTGATCAAGTGTTCCCCATGGCTACTAGAGGAAGAAAAAGAAACAAATAATTTAATTTTCATCAAAGTAGATTTAGATATAATTTTAGGAAAATTATTCTTACTGTTGGAGTGTTGAAAGACTGGTGTAGATGACACAGTGAGACTGAAGAATCCCCATCACTGAAAGATGTTAAGAACACATTAGACAAACATTTGTCCAGAAGTCTTAAGTGCACTGGATGATAGTCCACTGAAGGAGCCAACTAGGAAACTGCTTGAAATCCCTTCCAGCCCAACATTTCTATGAGCGTATGAAACTGCTGGCAAGACATGTAGAGTTTTAACAATATATTAGACAGGTCTTCACTTGTTAACAGTGAGCTCTGTGAATGGTTTAGCCTGGTGTCTCTGCAAAGATCAGGAAATTCCACTGTATCATAAGGAAAAGTGGAAGTTTAATGAAAATTATAGTCTTTTTCAAGCTTGTATAAAAATGAGTAAAGTTCTGGCCCTTCATTGCCAAACCTCAGTTATAGGATTTTGCATAGATTGGTAAGGAGCTGGACCAAAGAACACCTGAATAGGTTGGTTATAGCCAGTTATAGCCACCCTATGCTGACTCTGATGCAGTAGATTCACACAACCTAGTTCAGTAGAGAGGCATATCACTCAGATTTTTTCTTATATAGTAAAGAGCACATTGCAGTTAATGTATTCTGGCATAAGTCTATTTCTGTATCTCTCATTGTTTCTCACAAGAAAGGTAAAGAAAAGGCTTAACGGAAGCTGCTTTGAACTTAGATTTAACGGAAAAGAAAATTTTACCCAGTTAGCTTAGTCAGCTGTATGAAGGATGGGACCAGAGTTGAAAGTTCAAGGGAAAGTATGAAAGCACTTTTTCCCAGATGATAAATTTTAAATTACAATAGGCACTTCTGAGGCTCTAAAACTAAGAAGTGACATCACTTGTGTGAAGTGACACTTGTGATAGTAGTTATTAACCTGCAATATAGAGTAAGAAAAGGAAAAGAATATACATACTAGTGAAGTTAGTCCAGTATTAGCACACTGTTAATGCTATAAAGACTTAGTGTGAAGTAAAACAGGGTGTTTATAGATGTGCTTTGGGAAATGGGGCAGGGAGCACCTGATGTAGCAAGATGCACTAATTAAAAGCACCCAAGCATCATGTATATCAGCATCCCTGCACTGAAAAATGTTGGTGGAGCACTTTGAACTAAATC
The DNA here is from genome assembly GCF_001723895.1 of Crocodylus porosus. NCBI lineage: Eukaryota > Metazoa > Chordata > Crocodylia > Crocodylidae > Crocodylus > Crocodylus porosus. Next base: position 99,539,267 of record NW_017728918.1, on the reverse strand, counting down.
TTATTGAACAAGCTTTAGTTTAAAGTGCCCCACCACCATTTTTCAGTGCAGGGATGCTAATACACGATGCTGGAGCACACTAATTTCCATGCTGCAGCAGGCTCGATTAATTAAGTCTGCTTCACACACAGGATTTATAGGATGTTGGAGCAGCCTCATTGCATGTCTATAGGAGACCATACTGCTCAGTGGGCATATCTGCATGGGATGCCCACTGCACAGTTGTTACTGAGTAGTCATTTAGTATTTGCACACAGTACTACCATGTGCAAGTACATAGTACTACAGTAGATACCGTGCATGGGGCAAGGAGAGCTCTGCCACCTTCAACAGCAGCTTTCTCCTTGCCTCATACACATCAGGCCGGGTCCTGATGTGCACAGAGCCAGGACACAGCTGCTGCTGCTGCAAAGGTCTTTTGGCCCCATGCACATAGGAACAAGTCCTGTGTCCAGCTGGGCTTCCATGTGCAGCTGGGAGCTGGCCAGGAGCTGGATGGGAGCTGCCCCAGAAGTTGGACAGCTCCTGGCCAGACCTCAGCTGTGTGGGAAGCAGAGAGCTTCCCAGTCCTGGTGCTGCTCACCTCCTGGCTTCTATGAGGAGCTACCCTGGGTAGGTCTGGGAGCTGAGCAGCACCAGGACTGGGAAAGTTCCCTGTCCCCTGGAGACCCCTAGTGAAGAGGCTGACCAGGAGTAAATTTGCTCCTGGTCAGCATCTATGCATGCACTACTGCACGGTATCTACTGTGCGGTTAGTTTACTTTCTATACTTACAGGTACTAGCTAACTGTGCAGTAGACCAGTTTATTGCATAGTAAATGGTGCACACATGTAGATGGTGATGCTTTCCTGCTCAGTAGTTTAGTCTACTGTGCTGTAAAATGTCTTGTATAGACACACCCATATCCACCAAGAAATGAACTAAGGGTACACAGAAGTAACACAGTCCCAATATAAACTGTTATAATACAGTTGTGATACAAGCGTAGCAAAATTGCTTCACCTTTAACTTTTTTATTCAGAGTCAAAATTAGGATCATTTAGCTAACTTGTATCACTGCAGAATCAGTATAATGCATGCTAAGTGATCATAATAAGCATCACCCCCCCCCCACACACACACTTTAAATCACTAATCACTCGGGACTTAGGGCCTCAGTGGTAAATTATTCTGGCTTTCTGTGCAGAATGTGTGATATATTTAAATTAAATAATTAGTGTGACATCTTTTGGAGGAGCCCTATGACTGTGCTTTTAATACTGGAGATTCCCTTCACTTATGAGTTCTTAAGTCCAAGCTTACTAAATTAATGGGTTTATCCCTGTGCAATGTCATCTGGCTTTTCTTTTTTTTCTCCTTCTAGGTATCTTCTGGACTAGGCAACAAAGAGAATCAAATATGGAATTTCAATCCTCACATTCGGTGTCCTTTCTGAGAAGACATTATGTTGAAATACCTAATATGATTCAGTTGCAGTTTTGTAGTTAATTCCACCAGTGTCAGAAAATAATATTGAATTATACACTGAAAAATATAACGTATATTATATACATACATATATAATTCAATATTATTTTCTGACACTGGTGGAACTGCCTACAAAAGCTGCAACTGAATTATATTAGGGGTCTCAACATAACACCTCCTCAAAAAAGACACAGAATGTGAGGCTTGAAGCTCCATATTTCATCTATCTCTTTGTTGCCTAGGTGTTACAGAAGATATTGTGGTATATAAAATCCCTGTTGGGTATCTTCTGAAGTACCTGAGCGCAAAGTGATGATTATAGTCAGCTTTGACTCTAGATTTAATTACTTACATAGGATTTATGTAGGTTCATTTTAAATTGGTATTTACATACTGTAGTGGCTTGACATTTTATATTAATACTTGACACCCCCCGGGTATATGTTACAAACATCTACAATGAACTGTTTCTTTTCTCTACTTTGATTAGATCAGATTATTGATTGTCAGGGACAGCATTTCAAATCAGAAATGAGAGACCAGTGGCTCATCAATTACTTCAGAAACAGACACTGGGTCTACTTTAAAGACAGAAAAAGACAGACCTTTTGCAATAAAATCACATTTTAACCTAATTCAGAAAACTGTTTCCAGCACTTTTCCTTTATAAATGTAACTATTTGGAAGGAAAATGTCTGAAGAGACTCTTTATGTGTGATCACTACATAGAATCACTCTTTCAAAGAAATAATTTCCTCCCAGACCCATTATAACAGGAATTTCACTGTAACAGGAATGCAATTTTATCAATTTTGATATAAATGAGGTCTCATTATAGCTGAATTTCCCATATGCAGATTCCAATGTATTAGATTTGTCCTGGAAAAAGCACCACACAGAAATATAAGCAAGAAGCTTCATCATTACAGTAATAAATTACAAATCATTAGAGAGGTGCTGCATTCTGCCTTTTTCCAACAAAACATGTAAAATCTATGTAATTTCAGTCTGCTAGTAAAAGATATGGAAATTATCCACATTTTTCAGGGAATTCTGATGTGTTTCTGATCTGCATCCTTCCCCCTAACATAACTGTCCTCTATAATGAGACTCGGGTCACTTATTTGTGGACTTAGGCTTTTATTTTTGTGATCTCCAGTCCCTTCAAGTGTTGGGCTGCTGGCCAGATCTCAGCTCCTGAATGGAAGGCTGATCTGGGCCAACCTCTAGCGCTTTTGGGCTTTTTCCCCATGTTCTGTTTTGTTTTTGAAAAAGCTGATTCTTCAATACCTTCAGTGAGATCCAGGATAGAACTTCTGGCCAAAGATGAAACTCAAAAGCCAGGGTAGGACTTGTCTTGGGTATAGAAGACCAAACCTCAAATCCCTAATCTGCTTAAGTTTAAGTAAAAACTTAAACTTGTTAGTACCATTTATTATTTAGCTATTCTGAACTGGGGGTCTCCATTCTAGTTCCTTTCATTCTAAAGCTAAGGAACCTCCATAATAAAGTTTCTAATGGCTTTTTGTACCTAATTTAGACCAAGGTTTTCCACATGCCAGGAGATTGTCCTAGTTAGGGCTTTTGACATTACCCACCCTACCTGTATGTGTGTAAGCACAACATTTGATGCTGCTTCTTTCCTATTGATCTTGTTCTTCATACTTTCTCAGGTTATATAGCAAGGTAGGCACACTCTTTCAAAATGTTCTTGATGTCTTCAGTGAGTTGGTAGATGACATCCACAATTAGTTGTCTTCAGGAAAAAAGAAAAATAATCCATCAGTTGATCTTCTTTCTTGCATTTGAGTTGAGTCGCTTCAGAGCATTAAGTAAGCACTAGGAGCAGAAGCATATTCCTATACCAGGGTGGAATGGAAAGATAGAAGAAAATGGACATATTAGCTACCCTTTCCAAGATTTGAGGAGGATAAAAATCGATCAAATTAATTTTGCTGGTCGCTTGAAGAAATAGGGTAAATGAAGTGAGTAACCCAGACATTATTGATCAGAACTGGAAACAGGTCAGTTTGCTCCCTTCACATTAGAGCTGAAGTTAAAAGGTATTCTTGACCTGTGAAAAACTTCTGAGTGAAGCCTAGTAAATGTCATGGGTCTTATAATGAAAACAAAAAAATTGTTTTTTTTGTGGACTGAGCCCTCTGTGAAGCTAAATAGGTGGATGTCATACAATTTCCGTAATCATTCTGCTGCTTGCCAGCCTTGCTAATGTGCAGTTTATAGTCTATCCCCTGGTATCTAGAAGGTGCATCATCTCATAGGATTACTTCTATGGATTTCATAAACAAGGAGTTTTTTGTGTTTGTCACTGTATAAATGGTAAATATTTCTCTGCAGAACCTGTAAAAGAGAAACAAGTGCAACCTGCTGCCACAAAGCATAAAAGTAATACAGCACCATAACACCATATGGTGCTGTATTTAGTATTGATCTTGTTCTTCACACTTTCTCAGGTTATATAGCAAGGTAGGCACACTCCTTCAAAATGTTCTTGATGTCTTCAGTGAGGTGGTAGATGACATCTACAATTAGTTGTCTTTAGGAAAAAAGGAAAATAATCCATCTTGATCTTCTTTCTTGCATCTTTCTTTCAGACATCATATGTCTGATATTTAGTATTTGAGAAAATCATTATGTATGGCTGTCTTATTTTTAATGTATGCTATAATTGTGAATTTGGGAGGAAAGTAAAATTTCAGAAGTTAGGAAATATTTAAGTTAATTGCTATTGCTTGAATTATAGATGAGGAAGAGAGCCAAAGCAATGTGAAATGTTAGTATTAAGATTCAGGATTACAAACTCAGCATTCAGAAATATCTGCTAAGATCTTTTTGCCAATACAGGACATGCTTTGAATGATCTTTGTCTTCACATTGTAGTTAAGCAGGATCTAGAGTTTGTCTGTGTAAGAATGTGAAACCTGACCAAAACCTCTGTTTTTGTCAAAAATTTTAAATGATAATTTGGGTCTATATGAAAGCACCAACTGTATGATAAAGAATTGTCATCAAGTTCTCATGTTAGTTATTAATCATTGTTTATTATCAAATTATTGTATTTTTTACAGAGCATGTAAAAGAAAAGGAAGTCAAGCATCCTGCAGTTCTGAAGGATAAAGGTAAATTATACAATACCATCCAGTGCTTTTTTTAAAATGATCTAAACATGGAAATTTGACAAAATATTGTTCTGTATACATACCTTGAGAGGAAAGAGTCAATAAAAATCAAACATGGTTATCAGACTAATGTGTAGAAACCATAGAATCATTAATGCAGGTTGTCTAGTATGGAATCTCCTTCATTGGCTAAGAACTACATCTTCTATAAGACACAGTCCTTTAAACTATCTTCTGGAGCCAGTTCACAAGTTCTGAATTGAACTGATTGTATAAGCCTGTGGACATAACATGAATAAAGTGAAGTAGTAACATATGAAATGGTGTGACGGTGTGATAGATAGTGACATGCCTTCCAGGCTCTGTAAAGGCTGAAGTTAAAAGCTCACTGTTTGCACCGTCCAACTGCCTGAGACTTGAAGTGTTAGTCATTTTAATTGTTTCCTTTCTTTCTCATTTAAATTTTAAAATTTCCATGGCTTTTTTTTTTGAAGGGGGGGAGGGAGAAGGGCAGTATAAGTAGAAGTTTAATTCAACTGAAATTGATGCCCTATTCTTCAGGGTACTCTGTGCTTTTTACCCACCTTGTTGCTACCCTTCAACCTTATAGCTATATTTCAAGGAGAAAAAAAAAGATTAGCCACCTGGGAAATACGATGTATGAGTAAAGACTGATCAAACTGGGATTATTTAGTTTGGAGTAGAGAAGGCTGAGGGGATTTGATAACGGTCTTCAAATACCTGAAGGGTGATTATAAAGAAGATGGAGATAGACTGTTTTCTGTAGCTGCAGGGGACAGGACAAGAATACAGTTATTTCAAACAGAGAACTGAATGAAACATTTGGGGTTGTTTTCTTTTTATGTAGAAATGCACCATGTATAAGGAAGGAAACTTTGAAAAAACAGACAGTGACTGAATTGCTTTTCTCCTCTCATTAGACACTGTGACTCATGGATCCCATTAATGCCATTCTGAAGAAACTCAGATAGGATTCACCTAATGGACAAACTAGTCATAACTTTGTCTATATTCTCAACTCTTGGTAATTATGATTGTTTACCCAGTGTTTAGTAATTAGACTGCTATACCACAGATACCTATGTGAATGACACAATTCTTCTTTGAATGAATCCACATGGATCCTACTTCTTGTGACAACCCTTACACATAGTCAGGAACAGCCCTGTGCATGGGATGGCCTAGTATGTCCCCTTGCCAAATTTCCCAGAAGTGTTCCTCTCTTGTTCTACTTATTAATTGATTCTTGAGCTGCTCTTTAATTTCTCTCAGGTGAAAAAAAGTCACCTATCTCTGATAGGTGCTTAGTGTTTCCTCCTCTTAAAGGACAATGAAAGAGGTCCATATTAAACTGCTTCTCCTGGAGCAATTGATGAAAGCCTTCTCAAAACCAAACAAAAATGGACCTACCAGGACTGAATGGATTTCCTCAGGGAGTGCTCCTGTGGGCTGTGGATCTGTTTTGAGTGATCTGGCTTCAATCTTACTCTGCAAGATCAACGACTTTGCTGACCAAGACTAATAAAATAGCTGAACACTCATTTTCTCAGTTATGTGAAGTGAGTAGGAGGGATATATTCCTACATTGTAGGCAGGCTTAGGTCATCCTCTCTGGGATGTAGTAAAATGAGGCAAAAATCTCCTCAAGGCCTCTCAACAAAAAGGTAGACAATCGTGCAAATCAGGTTCTTCGATGCCTTGAGCCACGTGACACAGTAAACTACAGTTAGTGGCATCCCAGCCTCTTGCTAGTAGTAGCAATGTACTTGGATGCCAATGATCCCCATGATGCCAGTGTCTGTACCTGCTGTACAAATGCCCTTGTTGCCAAGTGATCTTGCTGGTAATTACACAATATGTCTGTGTTCTCCTTTATTATTAGGCTTTCTTTTTTGTACTAATTACTAGTACTGCTTTGGCAATGGTTCTCTCTCCAGTTTTGGTGGGAGAGATGATTCAAGGTCACCCCTACCAAACAGGGTAGCTAGGACTTCAGAAGAGGATTATTATTTTTTTTTTCCCCTTCTAAACATAGTAAAGAGGTATGCCCTACTTTTTCACTTTGCTCCCATTTTATAAGGAGCCTGAACACTTCCCTTGTATCCAACCAACAAACCCATGATCAATACTCTATGGAATCCATTTACATAAGATCCCTTGGGGTATATAACAGTTAGTAAGATAAGAGAATCAGGTGGTTCAGTCATGCAAAATGCACCATCCAGTACAGGACAGTGAAGAAGTACAAGAGCAGGAAGTGAGAAAGTCATTGATTCCAGTATGAGTATCTTTTTCCTTAGCAAGAAAGGCAGTAATTCCTTCCACGATTAGCCTCTTACACACGTTACTGGGCCTTCTATTCTCCTTCATGTTTGGAAGACTGCAATGCCCATTAATGAAGAGCTACTAGAACTTAGGGAGGGACAAGTATCTGATACCAGCATCTGTAGAGCCTAAGAAAGCACATAAAGAGAATATCAATTCCCCTCTAAGGGTTTTGAATATTCTCCTATCCATCCAGCTTCTGGGTTACGTGTTATAGTGGTAGATTAAAGAGGTGAAGCCCCCAAAGATAATGCCAAGAGGGAAAGACCCAAAATAATGGATTTACTTGATTGAAAAATCTATTCAAACCTACTTACCAGGTGCTTCTGTCACAATATAACACGTTATAGAAAGTTGCCCACAAGAATACAGAGAGGAGCAGAAATCCATGATATCTTTAGACTTTTGGTAACCCAGTCATTGTCATGAGCTCTACTAAAATGTTTTTGATATGGCAGAATTCATAGTTTCATAGTTAGTAGGGTCAGAAGGGACCTGAGCAGATCAAGTCCAACCCCCTGCCATGGCAGGAAAGAGTACTGGGGCCAAACGACCCCAGCAAGGTGATTGTCTAGCCTTGTCTTAAAGACCTCCAGGGTAGGAGCCAGCACCACTTCTCTTGGAAGTTGGTTCCAGATCATAGCCGCCCTGACAGTGAAGTAGTGCTTCCTGATGTCTAATCTGAATTTGCCCTCTGCCAGCTTGTGACCGTTATTTCTGGTCACTCCTGGTAGTGTTTGGGGGAACAAAGATTCCCCCAGTGCCTGCTGGTCCCCTCTGACTAGTTTGTAATAGGCCACTAGATCCCCCCTCAGCCTTCTCTTGTGGAGGCTGAACAGGTTCAGGTCCCGTAGCCTCTCCTCGTAGGGCCTGCCCTGCTGCCCCCCGATCATGTGAGTGGCCCTCCTCTGGATCCTCTCCATGTTGTCCACATCCCTCTTGAAGTGCGGCGCCCAGAACTGGATGCAGTACTCCAGCTGCAGCCTGACCAGTGCCGCATAGAGGGGGAGGATCACCTCCTTGGAGCTGCTCGTGATGCATCCTTTGGATGCATGACAAGGTGCAGTTGGCCTTCCTGACTGCATCCCCACATTGCCGGCCCATGTTCGTCTTGGAGTCAATGATGACTCCAAGATCCTTTTCTGCCTCTGCACTGACAAAAAGGGAGTTCCCCAGCCTGTAGGTATGCTGCTGGTTCTTCCTCCCCAGGTGCATCACTTTGTACTTGTCAGTGTTGAATCCCATCCTGTTCTCATCCGGCCACCCCTGTAACCTGTCTAGGTCTGATTGTATTATATTTTATTTCACTTTATGTGCCCATAGCAATTTCTATTTTTGGCACAGGTACCCAGTTTGTAGCTCTGTTCCATGTGCAGAGTGAAGGTGTAAATCTTCACACAGCTATTGAACATGCATAGCAAGCTGTACTCTGGCTCAGCATGTACAACTCTCCAGACATGTGTGCTTGAGTATAAAGCCTACTTGTAGCGTGATAAAAATGATGATATGGGTGGACCTCCTGTATCTTAGCTTAGTAGCAGGGGGACTTGTCTGGGAAATGGGCAACCCAAGTTCTAGTCCCTCTCATCTAGAATGGGTTTGAACTTTCCCCAACATGGTGTTCTAACAACCAGGTCACAAGTTGGTCATTATTCAGTCCTCTGCTTGAAGCTGAGCCATTGCACCTTTTCTTCAGCATTCATTTGATACAGTGGGTATGGGTTGTAACTGTGTTGGTCTAGGGACATAGGCAGGTGAGGTTCTTTGGGTAATACAGTGGGGAAGTTTCTGCCTTACTGGGAAAAGGTTTCAGGCTCGAACCCAGGGTCCCCTCCAAGGCAGAGAACATCTTTCTGAGGCACACACTTGCTAGGTTGTTTCTCTCCTCCTGACCTGAGATATGTCTCTCTTGAGTGCTCAGGAAGCAAAGTGTTTCTGCCCCAAAGTTGGTAGTTGTGGTGTCTTACCTGTGGAAACAAAAGATCTATGTGTGAACTTTTGAGTGAGGACTTAATTTGAGAAAGATCAGTGCAATTTGCTTAATTCTACACTTTTTCATTATAGTGTGGCTTAGGAACAAGAAAAAAATACTCATAACCCTTACTGACCCTAAGATTGTGTCATAGGAGGTGTGTTAGTATCGTCATCAGCAAGATCTTATCTACCACAGGAGAGATTCCAAACCCTGGTGAAGTTCATAACTGGGCTCATGTATCATTGTCTCTAAATTGGAGTTGAACATCTTACACTTGCTTGCTAGACCTCACCTATGCTCCATGCAATGCTGGTTGAAATCTATGAATATTTAGACTACAGCACATGGACATGTCTGTGCAGATACCCCAAGCAGTTATTTCACCATTAAATCTATAGAAGAACCTTTTTCATGTATGCATCAGTATAATTTTCTCTACCTTGCCACACCAAGAGGTTGCTGATGGAAATTTGGAGGTTGAAGGCCTTTGAGCACTAAAGGAGACTCATCTTCACATAAATGCTAGATCTCAGAGCCATTCATCTGGTGCACATAGTATTTCTACCTATCACCTACAGCTCCAGATAACAAAGAACACCACAACAGCAGCATTTTATGACAACAGATAGAGAGGAGTATGGTCAGCCCCATTCTACAAAAAGGTTGCTTTAGGAACTAGTACACTTGTCATCAGATGACAGCAGTAAATCAGCATCTACCAGTGTTACAAAACATCACAGTGGGGCAGCTCAACAGGAAATTTTCAAATATCTACAAGGGGACTGTCAAGAACATATTCTACAGAGACTCTTCTAAGGATGGGATTACCCAAAATATATCTATTTATGATAGATTAGAATAAAAATGCCTAACATATAGCACAATGGGGATCTGAACTTAGGTTTTTTGGTAGATTCTTTTTCCTTCTCATTAGATACCCGGAATCATATATCCCTATCCCGTTAATGCTAAGTATTCAGGAGAAACTCAGATAGGATTCACCTAATGGATAAACAGGACAAAGTATCACCCAGACGGTTTTGGTATTTGTACCTAATGAACCCATCGCTGCAGTACTTAATAGCTTTTCCTAATTTACTCACAGTGATCTTCCAGAACACAGGTCAGATCTTATATTCTGATCCTGTATTTTTGCATCTGACAGTTCTATATGGCAGCACAATCTTTAGAAGTCCCAGTTACTACTATTTTGAATTATCCACTATTCCTAAAACACTCCAAAGTGTTCATCTGCTTCACAGCTGTACATTTAGCAACAAAATCAGCCCATCACCCTCTCACAACATAGCTCCATACCTACAGTTGCTGTATTGTTAGGTCATGAATGGGGTTCAGGACTAGCGTATAAAAGGATTGACATGGCAACTCATTCAATGAATGACAGTAAGGCTTTATTTACTACAAGTGCTCACTGATAGATGAGCTTAAAGCATAACAAAGTCCAGTATTTTTAGCAGAAAAAGTGATAGCTTCTCACCAATACAGGCAAAAAAGCAGTCTTAGTTTTTTCAGATTCTCAAGGCATGGATTCATTCACCAGACAATCAGTTGGGCTCAGCAGCAGTTTTGGTCTGAATGATTGCTTGTTCTTGAAGTGTGCTTTGTTAGCTATTTTGGTCCTCTTTTATACCCATTAGCTCACCATCTTCAAAGCATTTCTGTAGCTGTGTAAATTAAGAGAATCCCAAGCAGTAATTAACAGGAAAATCATGTTAATCAAACTGTTCATTATTGATTATCAGAAAGTCCCACTTTTGATCGAATTACTTTCCTCAATAACAAGAGGTTATCAATTTCAACTAAGTCGGAACATGTCAGTAAACAACCGGGTTAACAACCAGGAAAAACAAAAGGTTTCTGAGGAGTGATGTAGTGAGTTGCCACATCACCATGGGGCAACATGTAGATGCTGCCAGTATTCTTCAAATGTCTCTCTCATTTGTTTTTTTCCCAGTCCAGCAGAGCCCTCATTCCTGAAACTAGTCATAATTTAGAAAGGTTAATGAGATATTCCTTTAATGCCCTAGTAGTTTGCCCTTTATGTAATCTATTTCTGAAAATCATTTTTGTAGTCACCATAGGCCAGTTCCAAATCATTCTCATAGGTACCTAACAAAATGTAACCACAGGCTCATAAGAGACAGAGTAATTACATAGGCACTTAAGATCCATTGTGATTGAGGTTGGTACTGGGAAGTGATTGAAGTTCATCTAACCCTCCATCACTATAGGCAGGTACAGAGCATGCCTGACAACTGAGTGACACCATCATCATACAAGCAGTTCATCTTAGAAATGGTGAAGGTGCCTGCCTTTTGACCACTAGCTTAAGGGTTAGAACACTTGACTGGGAAGTGAGAGATTCCCCAGCCCAGCCTCAGGGATTCAAACCCACATCTCCTTCCTTTCAGAAATATTCTCTAATCACCAGACTACATCCTGAATGATTTTCCCTTTCTTCTCTGCTGCAGTCCCTGGAGCCCAAGATTTATGAGGCCATAGCAATTCTCCAGTTTACAAGACCATGAGAGGAATATATTTTATTCCATATAAAAAATATCTTCCTGGGAGAAAATAATAATAAATTAAAGATTTTTTTTTAGAAATAACACTAGGTTTTTAGTCTTGAAATGAAGAAACTCATTAAACAATTTCCTTTGGGGATTAATTTTGATGGACACCAACATAGATTAGTCTGAGGCCAATAAGCTGCTGAGGTATACGTCTCTGTATATATCTTTTATGGCAATCTTGACTAGTCAGATTAAAAGCTTCTTCATTCAGTGTCACTAACACCACTACTGAGAGCAAACTGTAGAACATACACGACTATTGATATTTGTAAAAAAGCTACTAGGTTTGCATTACACAAGGGTATTAAACTGACAGCCTATGTGTTGTACAGATAATCTAAATTCACACTGTGTACTACATGATTTGCTTCCCAAATGAATACCCAGCTTCCTTTCTTGTTTGGTTCTGTTGTGTCTTAGGATATCTTCATGATTTTTTTCTTATGTCACTTATGTACATGGAGGAGCTGTATTTATTTTTCTATATGGACAAATGGAAAAAAGTCAGTATTTGGCACCCTTTTTTGTAATTTACACATAGTTGGATCTTGTCATTAAAGTAAAAATATGTACTGTTTCTCTTGGTTGGTATTTTATCGCACTTGCTATGCTCTATATATAGCTCATTTGCAGTAAAAAAAATTTTGTAGCTTTCAATGGCACAATTTGTCTCATCTACAGAAAGTATTTTTCTTTACAATCAAACTTATCGTATGAAGGTCACCTATATGTAAATTTAAAGGTTCATTGATATAAGCAGTGTCTTTTTCCATTTTATATGTCCTCTTCTCTTCTTTTCCCAACTTATTTGTACAATTTGCATGTAAACAACATCTTTATTTTGATGAGCTTGGGTACTGCTGCTTGTTCCTATCCTGAAATCACAGGAACACAGATTTTCATCTGAAATAAATCTACGTTTGATGAAAGACCAGCATGGGTATAGGGAAAGGATGTGTGGCTTTATGCCGTGTTGATATTGTCCTGCTGCTGGGGCCAGTAGGGAACACTTCAGTCATTGATAGATGTTAGAGCATAGTGCAAGCTGTCATCCTTTGGACTCTTCAGCTGGTCTTGGGGCAGCTAAAGTAATGTTCCACCAAAGTTCTGACTCATGAAGAGTAAGGCAGTGCATCTTGCTTTGCCCCAGGTACCACTGCTAGTTGCTGCTGAATTCCTACTTATTAGAGTGTGCTGAACTTTCTTAAAGGTTTATACACCTTGCAGCGCTCACAGAGGGCTTCTGCAGTGGGAAGGGATGAACAGTGAGGCCATGTGTCACCAGATGCTTATCCATCACAGCATGAGATAAAGTGGGGAGGTTTATTTAGGACCCTGCATCTAATCTCTGGTTCTGGTGACAGCGGCTGCTAGGTCTCCCAGATGAGATGGGTGCATATAATCTAAGGAGCTATCCATATTGGAAATGAATTTGTTTTAGCAAACTCCATGTCTAAGACTGAGTTGAATTTAACGGTGAACTAAAGCAGATCTTTGACAGCAAGTTCTCAGATTTGGGCAGGACGATAAACAGGAGCTGAGCACTTGAGAGTAAACTAGGTTTTAAATCTAGTTTAGAGAAGATCTTCTATTAGTATAATCTGTTACTACAGGGGATTTAGTTAGCATTAGTTTATTCAAAGCGTACTGTAATTCCTGCAAGGACATGACGTTCAGTTAGGCATTTAAATGCCATATCAGGATTATAACTGACACTAATTAGCACTCCTGCAAGCTGTAACGTTCTCTCATTCCAAATAAGTGACATTCGAAAAATATGAAAATACTTCCTTGATTTGAAAAAGCAAATCAATGCCTATCTAACCCTTCCAAATACTCATTGCTCTTCATACTTATGGGGGTCAATATATCAGTACCAATAGTATATGGCTTTTAGTAAGATGTGTGCCATGTTTTAAGGTATATAACCAACACAATGTCTATACTTACTGTACTTTACTTAACCATGCATACTTTCTGAGCAAGTAAATCCAAGGACTTGTTCCATAGCTCTTTGAAGTCAACAGGAGGATGCCTGTTGCCTTCAATGGATTTTGTATCCGGTCACAAGAATTTCCAATGATTCACTTACATCCACTCACATAGAAACCAGCATCTATACAGAGTCCCATATACTTGCATAGAGCTCTGTGCAGATACAGCAGCTCATGCTAAGTAATCAAATAACATAATCAGGGGCGCAAACCATAAGGTGATGACAGCTACAGTAGAGGATGTTAGGAAAGGACTAGTGTTACATCACTTGATCATGAGTTTAGCTTTTCATGCCATCCTTTGTTGGCAATGTTAGTTTTTTAAAGTCCTTAACATTGAATTCCACTGTATTTCTCTGCAGAGCCGGTAAAAGAAAAACCTCTGAAGACTCCAGAAGTGTCAAAGGAGAAAGGTGATTGGATTGAAAGGGGTTCATAAGTTGCATAACTGCATATCTATGCATTATTGGGAAGGAGTCTTCATTGAAACTATGTCAAGGTTACAAGCAAAATGTTTCTATTCTTATCACCTCAACCCATAACAAAGTATTTCATTTAAATTTTACTTATGGAAAAAAAATCAATACTGTTTTTTGCAGTATTCCATGTTAAAAATAGTGATTGTGTATGATTTTTTAAAATAGAAAATATAGTTTGAAAGACTATTCTAAGTCGCTCTATTAAAAGTTTCATATGTGGCATTAAAATAACATCAAACCTACAGAGCTAAGACTAGATCTCTGACATAAAGGACCTTGAAATCAAATTCTCCTCATGGTATCCAGTGAAGGAAAGTTGAGTTCATGTGATTGAGGGCTTAGAACAGCAAAGCATGTAAGTACAGTACCCCCTCATTATAATGAACCCCCATAGAATTGTAAGAAAAATCATTAAAATAATGTATTCACTATAATACGATTAGTTCAAGTGTTACCTCACAGTAATACCAAAAATGTTCTTGTGTTGGGGTTCTTAAAAACAGGATTGTTTAGCTGGATTCATTATAATGAAGTTGCATGATACATGCTGAATGTTAAACTAAATGTTCTTAAACTGAACAAATTGTGTTCTCAGCACATATCCATTTTATCTTTTTAATTATAAGAACAATACATACGCAGGAAATAAAATTCTGTTCTCAGTTAATACCCATATTGACTTTTTTATATTAAAGAATTTCCTGCATGAAGAATGACATCTAATTTTGTGACTCCCAGAAAGAAGAAAACCCTTGCTTACCCATTTCTGGCTTTCAGATCTAACATAGCCAACATTGTACCTACATCAATGTGTGCTAATTTTGCATTTGGATTTAGTAACTAAAAACATCCATTGCTGATGCCAACCCGTCTATAAAATTGCTTTCATTTTTTCTTAAATCATAGTTATTTCCTCTCTGAGATACAATCTAACAATCTCCTCTGAATATAAAAAAAAAGTACTGACCTACTCTAGGTTTGTTATTTTACATACCAAGCTAAGTATAAAAGGACTAATGAATGGCTTCCTTATATTTTTCTGCTTCTTACCTCCATGCTGTTAAAGTAATTTAATTATCACATCTGAATTCTTTTCTTTCTCTATATCAAATTATCTGAGGTTTTTTCTTCTGATGTGGCATCTTAGTTCTCTATCCTGACTTCTGCTAAATGCTAAATGTTTCCATCCAGAGTCTGTTAAGAGAAAAGAAGTGAAGCCTCCAACAGCTGCAAAGGAAAAGGGTAATTCTTATAACTACATAGTCATGGAATAGCCAATTGTCCTCATTGTTATCGCCTCTGTACAATACCTTGCACTTCACACCTTCTCTCACAAGTGACTAAAACAGGCATCTTAGTCAGTAGCTGTGATTCCTTTACATGCACATAATGATATCTGAATACAAAACTAAAATAAAGATGGCTACTTGTTTGGTCTTTTCTCATCTGCAGAGCCAGTGCAGCTACTAGAGTCTAAGCCAAAGCTGCCTCCTTGTCATGAACCACTAACAGAACTGTTAACTAATGGCCAAATGCATAGATCTTTCTCCACACCCACATTTTAGGTGGCCAGCCCCTGAAGTGGAATCCAAAACCTATGTTAAGCACCATGGCATCTTAGAAAGGTGATTCAGAAAACCTAAATTCTTACAGGGAAGCTATTGAGAACTAGTAACTAGGAAATGCTAAGCACCTGGTCATATCTACAACCCTACCTCTCTGGAGCTTAGGAATGTAAATCAAGGCAGACAGCTTTTTTCAAATAAGTTCCAAACACAGAGTCCATTTCTGAGGACAGGCACAAAGAAGTCTACTTTGAAGAAACTGAGTAGGGCTCATTCTTAAAAAAATTTTTAAAAAATTAAAAAGGAGGTGGAGGTACCTATATCTGCCTTTTATACAATAACTGGGTGGTTCAAATACTTGACCGGGAAGTAAGAGACCTGGCTTATAAAACTTGCCTTAGCTTGGAGGTCTTATAACCCCCCTCTCCACAAGAAAGTGCATTAGCCATTAGAGCTAGACAGAACAGGGACTTTCTACCCTTCTTGTTGAAGCTGGGCCTCTTTGTATGGAAGACTAATATTTGTGAGGCCAGAAGAGTAGCTGGTATGAGCGACTAGAATCCAAAGACACTGTTTCCCACTAATGAACCCTAACCAATCTGATACAGTCAGGCTCCTTCTTGTTTGCTCTCTTTCTGCTCACATAAATCTTGAAGACTTTGCTGCAAAATGGTCATAGTTCAGCAGAAAGAAAGAGCGGTAGACAGTTTCCCTTCTCCTACCCACCCTAGGTCTGGTGGTCTGGGCACTTTTCCACTATGTGTCTTAATGCTGTCAGGGTGTGGACAGCTTAGAAAATACATCTTCAATATAAGTGTGCTCATCGCTAGAATAATGTACAAAAGACAGGTACAAGGAGACATGATTTGAATGCAGTTGGAGAGGCTGCTGTGTTTTGTGCTGAAATTAATGTAATTGCACATGCTTTGGGAACACCTACTGAACTGAGACTTTCATGGGCTATAGGTGCCACTCAGGATGATTTCTGGACGCAAATAAAGCTTAGGCTGGAGCTAAGCACTAGTGGTCCAAACTGGGGCTGTTCTTTTCATACATAGAAGGCAAAAGTAAAGGTACAAAGGGAACTGTTGTGTCCAAGAGCATATTAGAGGGTGAATTTAGAAATGTCCACTTTAAGTAGCTGCTGAGCAGAGTTTTCTTTGATTATAGTTTTCTTTGATTCCTAAATAATTTTTAGGCACTTGAGTCCTCCTTTGTATCTGAGCCTCAGTTCCAATTATATGGTTACATTTGGTCTTTAGTGACACCTCTTCAAGCTGGTTAAAAGCAGTGAGGATGCTCAGACTACATAAGGAATGGTTTGCATCTATTCAAGATGTCAGTAGCTTTATAGGAATGAGTGTCATTCGTCCTTCAGATCCCAAATTGAACTGCTTAATGAACTGAGCGGTTTTGGACTTTCATGCTAGTCTTTGCTTTGTTTCATGTTTTGAATTATTCTATTGCATATTTCTAGACAGTGTATAAGTATGTAACAGTATTACCTCTCCGCTTCATTTTTTCTCTCTGATGACTTTTTCAGAACTTACAAAAGAGAAAGAAGTGAAGCCTCCAGCTGTTGTCAAAGAAAAAGGTAAAACTATGCATTAGAAAGTCTAAATTACTAAGGCCAGAATCCAGTCATGTAGGTGACACTGCTGGCATTTACGCACAGCTTGTAAGGCTATTCTATGTGCAATGTGGAGGACAAGCATTCTCACAACTGCTGCCTGCTTTGTCAGGCAGGTACACAGCTCTGTACCTGCTTTTATAACACAAAACATCACCCAAAATTACTGGTTATTCTTTTTACTGTATCCTGGTTGTGAATTCCCTCTTCCTTGCCTGTGTATGCATAATAATTATACTTTTTTTTCCAGAGGCCACAAAAGGAAAAGAAGTAAAGCCTCCAGCTGTCATCAAAGAGAAAGGTAAAATTGTTTAAATTACACTGTAATTAGGCCCTGAAGTGAGACCAACATGTACAAATAAGAATCCTGTGTGAAGCTCAGTGACATTACTGAATCACTGTGTCTGTACAGTGGTCTCAGACCATGAGCCCTTTTGGTTCAGAGCATAGATATTCAACTATTGAGTAGCATGCTTATGGTGATATTATTATTATGAGATCTATTGTCACGTAATAGTAATAGCCAGAAAGAAGTTGTTTCATCCCATCTCTGTTATATTTTTGATTTAATATATTTTACTTATCTGATGTAAACACAACATCATTGCAAAATACTCAACTTTCAGTACATTTAATTCTCAGCACTTGTCATCATATAATGAAATATTACAATGCACAGCGTGTGTCTTTTTTTTTAACAAAAGGATTTTTAGATACTGACAAAATTGTTCCTATAGATAACTGAATGCTCTGTTTTACTTATTCCTATTAAATTAGTTCAAATATGAATTAACATGAATAACATGAAACATTAACAACTCTTTGCATGTTGATTAAACATGACTGACTTATTAAAGATAATTTTTCTGGTTAAATGGGTAAATATTTTAACAGGAGATAAGAATACAAAATGGATTAGCAATGCAATAACAGTAAATAGGACAAAGATACAGGGACTGTACTTCAAAACAGCCAGTTGCTTTGGATAAATTAATAACTATTTCAGATAACTCAAAAACCCTATTACATACACATGCTCTGTGGAGTACTGCAGATTATGAGGTAATGTTTTCTCTGACAAACTTTTTAAAAGGCAAAATTTTCAAGGGGTTGATGGAGTGATCATCTCATTCAAAAAAAAATTCATGGTGGTTAGGATGAGGTGGTATAGAATCATAGGTTTACAGGCAATTATGGCTAGAAGGAACCTCACAGCCTTATCTAATCTAACCCCTTACTCAAGGCAGGATCAACCCCCACCAGTCAAGTGTCTGTTCAACTTGCCCTTGAAAATTTCCAGAGATGGAGATTCCACAGCTTCTCTAGGTAGTCTCTTCCAATTCTTGAGTACCTGCATAGTCAGAAAGTTCCTCTTAATTTCCAACTTAAACTTCTTCTACTGTCGCTTGAGACCATTGATCCTAGTCCTGTCCCCTATAGCCAGAGAGGAAAGTCCATCTCAGTCCTCCCCGGGTAAGTACAAGCATTACATTTAGATTGACCTAACCAAGTTTAGATCGATTTACATGGCTGGGTGTGCAGGCACTGAGATCTTAAAGTGCCCTAAAAATGGAATGCCTGATCCAAGATCACCTCAGAGATGAACTAGCTTTAGATCAACTTGGGTTGCCCTATCTAAAATGGGTTGACTTAGTCCAGTGAACAACTGTGTGTGTCCACAGCTCAGCCCCGGGCTTGGAAAGCCAGCTACTTGTCTCAAACCTAGGACTGTGCTATTTTTACCCCTTCAACCCTAACTGAGCTATTTTTAGCCTCCTAAATACCTTTCCAGACCAGGCAACATGCCCCCATCCCCACCAGCACCAAAATGAGCCAGCTTACTGAACCCATCAACTCCTACCAGATCCACCAGCTCTGCTCTCCCTGCCAAGTTATTTACCTCAGGCTGCTCATGCCACTTCTGGCAGCAGATAACACCTGCATGTGCTGCTCCAAGTTAGGTTTAAGCAGCTTAAAATGAACTCCCTAAACCTACACTGAGTTTCATGAATACCATTTGCACCCTCCAGGGTCAAATTAATGCATAGGCAAACTAGGCACATGCCTAGGGCCCTAAGTGAAGAAGGGGCGCAGTTATGCTTATTTTACATGTTATAATTATTGAGTAAAAAAAGGAATATGAATATATAGTATTAAGTAGGGGCCCATGAATTTGTTTGCGTAGGGCCCACAAAGGAGTTAATCTGGCCTGGGCACCCTCCATAATTACCCTTTAGGTATTTGAAGAGTGTTATTAAATTTCCCCTGTGTCTTCTCTTCTCCAAACTAAATAACCCTAATTCTTCCAGGCCTTTCTCATAAGTCATGTTCCCCAGGCCTCTGATCATTTGTGTTACTCTGTGCTGGACCTATTCTAATCTTTTCACGTCTTTCTTGAAGTGTGGGGCCCAAAACTGGACTCAGTACTCCAGGTATGAGACCTTACCAATGCCAATAGAACAGACAAAACATTTCCCTTGATTTGCAAATGACACTCATAGTTTCATAATTAGTAGGGTCGGAAGGGACCTGAGCAGATCATTGAGTCCAAACCCCTGCCATGGCACGAAAGAGTACTGGGGTCAAACAACCCCAGCAAGGTGTTCATCCAGCCTCCTCTTAAAGGCCCCCAGGGTAGGAGCCAGCATCACTTCACTTGGAAGTTGGTTCCAGATCCTAGCC
>NW_017728918.1:99489147-99518444 GCF_001723895.1 Crocodylus porosus | reverse complement strand
TAAGAGGAGGTTAGATGAACATCTTGCTGGGGTCATTTGACCCCAGTATTCTTTCCTGCCATGGCAGGGGGTCAGACTAGATGATCTGCTCAGCTCCCTTCCGACCCTACAAACTATGAAACTATGACCTGCCTGTAATGAACCTGTGTTGGTTGCCCCTAAGCATAATCTCCCCCACTGGCCCCTCGTGGACATGTGCCAGAATAATTCTCTCAAAAAGCTTCCCCAGGATCGAGGTAAAACTAACTGGCCTATAGTTCCCTGGGTCCTCCTGGTAATACAACCCATTATATAAAGCCAAGAATTCCTGGCTTTAAATAGTCCCAAGCAAGCTAGATTATATATTAAAAGCAGTTAGAAACCAGCAAATCAATATAATCAGCTCCCTAGATATAGATCATGGGAGAAAAGGAAATATTTGTCATTGCAGAGAACATTTGTCCATTTGGCCCTTGGATTAAAATTATAAATATGCGCCTTTCTTTACAGGCAGGACAAGTATAATATAGTGTGGTTAAAATATCTGAGATACTAATTTTTTAGTAGTATCTGTCAATGTTATGGAAACCCACTATAGCCTAGGTACTAACTAGACCAAGCAGTGGTGGCCATCCTCAATGTTTCCTCTTCAAATTGCCAGTGCTTCATAAATATTTGGCATCTGTTCTTTAGAGAACTGGTAATTTCTTACAATTAAGTTATAATAAAAAGTTGAGTATACAAGAACTTTGGCTGTACTGACACTAAATTCATCTGACAATGTTTACTGACTTTATTTAAAAATGTTCAGTCAGCAAGCCAAAGACTCAGACTTTTTTTAAAGTTCCTTTAAAACCCCTATATCCAAATACCCTTTAGTCTCTCTCAAAGTGAGTGTATTCAGATTTGTGAGGTCCCACTAATAGGTGAGAGTAGTGGGTGCATGGTGTCATGAACTTTATTATAATTAGAAGTGTTTATGGGTATTGTTACAGTCCTCCAGGATGTCCAGCTGAGTGGATAGAGCTGGGGATTTCTGGGGTGGGGATCAGAAGCCAAGAGTCAGGAACCAAATATTAAGCCAGGGGACTAACCAGAATCAGGGGTCAGGAAGCAAGCTGAAGTCAAACCAAAGTCTGAAGTCCAAGGGGCTGGATATATGATCAGGGATGCTGGGGTGGAACCAAAAGATACCAGGATAGTTGATACTACTCAGGACTAGAGACCGGCAGGTTGTGCAGCAAGGTTCAGGTGCTGGAGGAGTTTCTTAAAAGCAGACCTAAGACTAATCAGTGGGAAGAATCCAGGGCTGAGGTGGCCCCCTTAGGTTTAGCTAGCCCAGTTAATCAGGCTTCAGAGTAGAAGCCTCACTGGGCTCATCCTCACAAGCACACACGTGCGGTTTTCAGTCCCTCAAACCCATCTGCGGCACCACAAACCACATGCGCTGCACATGTATGCATTTGCCATGCTGCTAATTCCCAGTGTAAAAAAAAAACACACCAAAAAAAAGCGAGGCAGTGCACATGGCTGCAATGTGAAGAATCCAAAACTGGAGCCTGGCTGGCCAAAACCATGCTTCAGCTGTTAGCAGGCTTTGTGCACTGAGATCACCACTGCTGCATCCCCAAGACACCAGATAAGGCTGCTGGGGCCACCTTAAGAGCTAGCCCCATCCTCCTCTACCCCATCTGGGGCAATTTGCTGCATGACAGCGCATGCAAGAGCATGCCCAGGGGCAACTAGCAGTGGCACAAATATGTGATGCTGCTATGTGTCCCTGGGAAATGCACATTCTTGCTCATGGGGATGCACCCACTTAATCTTAAGGGTTTACAAGTGGCATGCACACATGCAATGATCAAATAATGCCTTTCTATGGCCAATTTTTAAATTCATTTCTTGCAATTTTTCACACTTTTTCATGATTTTTGAAGGCATCCCAAAATAAAGGACTTTTAACTAAAGGAATTCTAGGTTCCGCAGGGAGGAAAGAAATTTCTAAAGGATTCTGAGACTCAACAACAGTTAGGACAATGCTAATTGGGTTGGGAGCTGGTTTGGATGTATTTTAGTGGCTATCCATGAAATGGTCCAGGTTTTTGGATTTTCCCAGTTTTTGAGAGAGTCTAAAACCCCAGTTGGCAGGATTAGCGGGAAGGCAGATATCTGGAAATGCTGGCAGGACTCTCAGAGGGGCTAGATAGTAGCTAGATAAGAGGGTAAGAATCATTACTTGTCTTTTTATTCTGCCTTCAAACTATATGGTTCGTTTTTCTTTTGTAATTCCTTTTCTGTAGATAATAAATCCTTTTGTTGTTATGTCATCTTACTGATTGCCTGTGGTAAAGAGTGATCTCAGGGTGAGTGATATTGTGTGCTAACGCAATCTACAGATGGAAAGAAGGACCTAAAATTCCTTCAGAACCCAAAGGAAAACTATCAGGAGCTGGTAGAGCTTCCCCTACTGCAGTTGTGGAGTCCAGTATAAGGGCAGTAGAGCTGAGATTTGTAAGGATCAGGAATTATCTCAAGCCAAACCTTGTTCCTTGGGACAACAAGACAGCAATGAGAAACTTGGGGCAGATAGGTTTGTGAAATATAACAAGTTCAAAAATGAGACAGGAAGTATGCTCCAAAATTTACAATGTTTGGAAACATTTAGGTAGATGCTTAAACAGATCAAGTGCAATTGTGGCCCTGTTGAAGTTAAGGGCTATTTTGTCAAGATTTTCCTCACACCACAAACCTTTTTGTGTTTTATATTATGTTCCCAGTAAACATGCATAACACCTAACTCTGATTGTCACACGTATTAACATTTTCTTTTCCTGAAAACTGTTAAACTAGCATATACTCAAAAAGCAAACATTTCAGTTTGATCCTAACTTGTAGATTTCAGCCTTTCCAGAGTTAAGACATGACAATGTGATTGACGATTTTGTGAACACAAAGTAAACGCAAAACAGAAAATGAAAGAAAGTTCAGTCAAGACTTTTGTTCTATGTGCAAAGTACTCAGCATACCAGCTTGCTTTCTAGCCCTGGGCTGGACTGTGCTGTGTTGTCTGCTTCAGCAGAGAAGTGTTGGGGGAAGGGGAGAAGCAGGGACTGCCCCCACCCCAGACAAACCCCAGCCGGGATCTGGGGCCAGAGAGAGGGGTTAAACTTCCCTTCCCCTGAGTACAGAGCTGCCCTCCCCTGCCAAAAATTTAGTGCTGGCAGCAAAAAAATTGTTAGTTAATTTAAACAGAAAACATTGCTGAAAATATTATATAGTATAAAACATTATAAAAAACAACATGCATAAATATTATGTTGGGTAATATGTTTAGTTCAGGTTGCTGTATATTACATAGGAAAATATCTGAGAATTATCAGAAAATTATATTAGAAAGAAACAGTTTAAATAGATTAAGGCTCATGGATTTCTTAATATGATGGTAATTAACCTTTGGAATTCCTTGCCATAACACATTATAGGGCTTAAGCTCTCAGTATAAAACTCATAGTTACTTGAAAATTAAATCATGCTAATACCATATTTTTTGCATACAGCGTGTTCTGGAATAAAATATGAACCTTATTTTTGAAAAGCAAAATGAAGAAAAAAAATTCCTTGTTATAACTCAAGGCCTTGTTACATGTTATGCAGTGAGCCACATAAATGTTGACTGGTATTAGTGTTAGCTGAGGTTTGGAGTAGGTTCAGGCCAGCAAGAGCCTGTAGGGTTGAAAGTAAAAACTCCTCTTCCCCTTGCATTTTGGGCTTTCCTGGGGCTCCCCCCACAACTTACTTGTGGCTGCCCACACTATCTGTTCCAGGACAGTGGGCAGGGAGGAGTTAACCTGCTAGCCCAGCCCATGCTATCACTGTTACTGGGCTCTTCTCCAGGCTGAACTGTCCCAAAATGCCTGCCTGCTCCCCCAGGACATACAGGACAGGCAGCCATGAGTAAGTGTCAGGGAGCAGTAAGCAGGGATCTGGGTGCTTGGGGGGCAAAAGGGGGGGGGGGTGTCCCTGATCAGGGCTAGCAAGGGAGGGGGTGCAGATGGGATGTTTACACTAAGGTGTAGCCTAGAGTGGATACATCTTAGTATAATACCAGCTGGGTAACACAGATCAGAGATAATCCTGCCCTGGAGTGGCATAATTTTGAGGAGTGCTTAAAACTAGTTTCAGGTGTTAATCTGTCATCAATCCAGATGTGAAGAGCTCCAAGAGCCACCCAAAATTTCCATGCAATGAGGCCCTGAGTAGCAGGAACTAAGGATGTGAGCCTGTGCATTGTTCTACTTGAGGGCTAGGGACAGAAGTTACACATAAACTGGTTTAAGTGATCAGAAACTGGTTTAAACGTATAAAAGAACAGAAGTTCAGTGCACATAAACTAGTTTCAAAATGGCTGAAACTTGTTGAAGATAACCCTGGTTGAATGTAGTATCAGATTTGGGTCAAACCACTTTATGTAACTTCTGTCCCAGACCCCTTCCTGGTTCAAGTTAAATCACAGTCCTCCAGCATACCAGCATGCTTTCTAGCCCTGGGCTGGACTGCACTGTGTTGTCTGCTTTAGCAGATAAGTGTTGGGGGGAGGGGGGAAAGCAGGGACTGCCCCCACCCCAGACAAACCCCAGCTGGGATCCGAGGCCAGGGAGAGGGGTTAAACTTCCCTTCCCCTGAGTACAGAGCTGCCCTCCCTTGCCAAAAAATTTAGTGCTGGCTGCAACTGTGGACTAAAAATCCCAAAGGCACCTGGAAGCAGGAAAAGGAAGTGATGAGCAACCCTGCAGAGTCCTGCTGCTGTGATTCTGGACTGCAAATCCCAGAGACTTCAGACGCAGCAGGAAAAGCAAGTGAACACACAGTCCATGCTGGCTATGTGCCAGAGAGCCATGATCTGTTGCCCCCAGCTTCTGACCTGAGCCACTGTAGGCATGTGGCTGCATTTCCAGAATCAGAAGTGAATGTCTGTCCAGTTGTTTCTGAGTTTAATCTCTGCAGTTTAAACTAACCTGCAAAGACTGAATCAATTCAGCCTCAGGCTTATTGACTGTCTGTACTTAGCCCATATAAGTAAAATGCAGACTTTACTTTCACTTTTGCCTGGTAAAACAGAAACTGTTTTTACCATATTTTTCTCATATAATGCAAACTGCAATCTCCAGAATCTATTTTTTAATGTATATATTGTATACAGGAAAAGTATGCATATTGTTCATGTTTGGGATACAAGCCAGTTAATAATTGCCTTAGGCCAAGTCCATATTTAGAAAAGGTTTGTTGGTATAGTTATGGTGGTAAGTATAGATTATATTGGTAAAACAGTTTTTGGTGTTATAGCTTAAGCCAGTTTCTTGAGCAGGATAAATTATGTTTGCAACAGCACTTTTACCAGTACTACTGTGTCTAAATCAGGGTATATACCACAGTAAGTCAGTAAAAACACACGGATAAGCAGCATTACTGTAGTAGCAAAAATTTCAAGTGTAGATCTGAAGGAAAGTTCACTGAACAAAAATATACAATTTTCTTTTTCATGTTATTTTATCTTCAAGTGACCTGTAATATTAACAAAAATATACATAGCTAAAAAACATTTATGATTCTTTCTTTTTTTTACCTTTCTCATTTCTTCCTAAGCATAATTGACCATATTAATTGATAAGGATAGATTTTATTTGTAAAATTAAGAAAGCAACACTTTCAGCTTTCTGACACCAAGCTGTTTTTTCAGCTTATCAGAATGTTTCCACTTTTCTAAGAGCTAAATCCTATTTTGTGTTCATGTACCTTAGTCATT
Source organism: Crocodylus porosus (assembly GCF_001723895.1). Taxonomy (NCBI): domain Eukaryota; kingdom Metazoa; phylum Chordata; order Crocodylia; family Crocodylidae; genus Crocodylus; species Crocodylus porosus. The sequence goes on along the minus strand of NW_017728918.1, from coordinate 99,512,662 downwards.
AGTGATGAGTAAGGGGTGCATGGGGGGTGCTGGTGTACCCCTGAGAGGCAGCACAAGTGCCGGCTAGGGTGTGGGCCTGCCGGGTGAAGTCCTGCTGGCACTTCCGGGAGCGCACTGCTGGCACTTCCAGAAACACTGCTTGCGCTTCCTGGTTAGCAAGATTGGCCATGGAGAACCCACCCCCCCCAGTTGGTATAATCAGCTGTGGGTGGGGCACATGCCCCTGCTGATTCAGGTGGCACCAGTCATCCATGACCTTAGTAGCACTAAAGGTTTAGCACTTATACACAGCTTGGGTTCTATGTAGCTATTCTTCCCCTATGCTTCTCTATTAAGCACACTCAGTAGGTTATATAGAGGCCTGAGGCTTAATAGAATTGTCCTGGCATGTGCACTTTGTAGGTCCTAAAACTTTACTTGCAGAGAAATCTTGACTAGCACCTATTAGATGGTGGAAGAGGAGGCAGCACCTCCCACTTTTTAGTCCAGTAATGTAGAGACCATGGATTGGGAGTCCCAGATTCTATGCTCTTCTCACCAGAGGGGATCTAAACCTGCATTTCCTACTCCCCAGAGAAGTGTTCTAATCACTAGTCCATAGGTTGAGCATTATTTAGTTGTCTCCAGTCATCTTTTGAAGTTGGCCCACTGCCCCTTGCTTTTAATGTTGCTTGGATAAAATTAATCAACAGCATTTGGAAAGTGCCCTAAGACTTCCTAACCCATGCTCTGAGTACTTTACAGATTTCTACTGAACAGTAGTGGGAAGTTCCAAGGGTCTTAAATATTCTACACTAGGTATGTCCAACTGGTGTCCCACAGGCCAGATGTGGCCTCTGGAGGGCCAGTATATGGCTCTCAGGCTGAATGCAGTCCACAAGAAGTTCATGTACAACCTGCAGGCCCCAGCAGCCATTGCTCCCACTGTCATGTAGTGGGGAAGGGACAAGGAGTCTGAGTGCCACCTGTGTAGCCTGCACACCAGTGGGAGAATGGACCCATGTGCTGCTGACGGCAGTTGAGAGCGGGGCTGAGCCACATGCCAGCTGCAAAGCCTGCATGGTGGGAAGTGCAGGTGGAACGGCATGGTGGGGCAGAGGGAAGGCTATATACCAGCAAAGCAGATCCCAGGGCTCACCCACACAGAGTGCATCTGGTACAGTGTGTGGCCTTCAACCACACCAAAGATGGATAGCCCTATTCCAGCAGTAGTATACCTGAGCAGGTCAACCAGGATGCAGACCTGGGCACTGCCTTCCTTGATGGGGGCAAATGAAGCCCTTGCTGTGACACTGGCTGATCAGTGAGCCACAGCAATCCATTATGCTGCTATTTATGTCATAGAAACATAGGTGTTTGGGATCATTTCTAAAGAGTGGCTTTCTGTGTGTGTGCATGGGGGGTTCTTTGTTTTTTTTAAATTGTGGCTGCTTAAAAAGAGAGGGAAAAAAAAAGAAAAACAGAACTTGGCAGCATATGTTTATGCCCTGTGTATAGAATATTTCTATTGCTGCTAAAGCTAATTGAAAACCTACCCATAAGAAAAGCCTCTGGTTGTATCTGTGTATACAGGCGGTAAAGCAAACCGAACAGCTAAGCTACAAATTAACTGTGTTCCAAACATCTAGGTTTGTGACAAGGAAAATCTTATTTAAGTTGTCTTTAAAGATTGGCTTTTAGTTCAACTGCTTCATGTTCTGAAAGATTACATCTATTTCATTTTTTTTCTTTTTCTGTTCCATGTTGACAGATCTTCATAAGTCATTTTTATCTACTAGAATTCAAATGCATGCACTGCGCTCAAAATGTAACTAACCCAGTGATACTGAATATGTATGACAGGACATTGACATTTTGTCAGAAAAGTGTAACCCCAATGTGTAAAAGTGGCTTTAAGCATTCGAGTGCAATGCTGTGCTTCATTAGGCCTCTCTTTTTTAACAATGATAAGTGACATGTCAAATAGATCGTACAATCAGGGTTTGAGAAAAGTCTTTGTAAAAGAGAAATGTTCTAGTGAGGTTATAGGCCCATTGCCCTGTGGAAAGTCATAAATAGAAGGTCACAGTTACATCTATTCATACTTTTTGTTCAGCCAGATGACAGCATACAGGGATTTTCTTTAATAGACAATGTAAAATAAACCAAAGAAATGTAATGGTTTGAGTAGTATTGCCTGTTTGGATAGAAATCAGAAAGTTTGGTTTTAAACTTACAAGGTAAGATAGCAGTATGAAGCCTTTTACTAATTTGAACTACAGTTTGTAATGTGACACTGTTGGCCATATAAGCCATATATCGAACTGCATTATGTAATGCATAATAAGTTAGCAACCTTTCCACATATGTTAAAAGAGGAGGCGGGGTGTAGAATTATTTGGGCCCAGGGGCCACATAATGAGTTTTGGTAAGTTCTTGTGGGCCAGGTCAACACCCACCCCCTGCCACAACAAATCACCAGAACTCTCTATGTGAGATGGGGCCATGGGTGGACAGGCAGCAGTGTTCAGGAGCAAGGCGGGGCAGGGTCATGGGGTGGCCCTTGCTCTGTTGGGGAGAGGCATGTGTGCATGTGGATGGAAGGGAGCTGGGAACTGGAACAGCAGCTCCATGTGCTGGGGTAGGAGCCACCCAGCTGTAGCTTCCTCCCGGCCTGAAGCAGTGCAGCAGGAGCAGGAGGAGGAGCTGCTGCAGGAGGTGAGAGGAGCCAAGCAGCAGACACACCAGGAGCAACCTGTCATAAGCTGTGCACTCTGGCTGGAGCTGGTCCAGTGGGCATGGGCTAGAGTTTAGTGCAGGCTGCCTTGGGTGGGGCTCAGCCCCATGCAGAGCACCAAGCGGGCAACGGCAAGCCAGATCCAATCAATTAGCAGGCACCCCCCTACAGGCTGGATCCAATGAGTTGGCAGGCCAGATCTGGCCCACAGGCCATATCTGGCACCCCCCCCCTATACTAGAGGATCATTTAGCTTCTCCCAGTGAAAAGCCTGGTGCACCTCCAGACTTGCTCTCCCACTGAGGCAATAGAAAACCTTATGTGTGCAAGCAATGAGGGAATCAGCTACAGGAAATGCAAAATTCTATCACTCTGGACTGCACATTGTACACCTCAGGATTATAATCTCATTATAGATGATCTCAGGATACATCCTCTCCATAACTTTCTAGCTGGCCCCACTGAATCTAGTACTTTGGACATAGCTTCAAACAGAAAGTCCCTCTACCCAGTGTATTCTGTTGAAAGATAGGTAGAGCACTTTCTTTGAGAAGAGGAGTAATGTGTTTTAATTCCCTTAGTTTAAGGAGGACCTAGAATCCAGGCTTCACACTACCTATGCAGGGATTACAGTAATGATTTGTAGGTACACAGGTTCATTTCTTTGCAAATTCAGCTCAAGTGGATAACATTTTGCTAACATCCTAATAACATCTGGGAACTGGGTATTACAAAAGATCAAAACATGAAAGTCAGGTTATATAACAGAGCTTTCATTACAATATCTTCCTTAGCCATTAGTAATCAAATGAAGATAATGAATAGAAGTTCTCTCTAGATCTATTCATTAGAAATGGACCAGGAGAAAAGAAAGGACAGCAAAGGTGCTTCCTACTATTGAATTAAATTAATTCTGAACATTGGAGCTCCAAACAGTTAAAAGAGCTAAATTTTCCTCTAAGTTCTTTACAGTGGATTTCTTTAACAGTATCCCTTAATAGCAGAATTGAAGTTTCCATGGATATGGAAAAATTTGTGAACCTATGTAAAACAGAAGATGGATATAAAAAAATGGCTTTAGGATTTGAGAACAGATTTTTCTATTAAAAATACTGAAAATTGTACCTTGTAAGTAATAATACCTAACTAGTGTAAGGAGAGCTCCTACTGAAATTTTTATTATGGCAAAACTTCCATAATTTCATTAAAAAAATAGGATCGGTTTTAGGGTGAGTGGTGCCTCCCATTGGTGTCCCTCAGGGAGCAGGCAAGAGAGCAACAGGAAGATGTGGCAAGACTCTGAAGCATCCTCTGCAGGGAAGACTTCATCAGTTCAGTGCTGAAGGAGACCCCTAGGACTCCAGAGGTAGGACTGCCACAGGCAGTACTAAAGAGAGAAGAGGACGTGGACTCCCAGGAAGGTGAAAGTTGGAAGCTTGTGACCTTTAGCAGCAAGCACAAGTCTTCATATCCATCTGCAGTGGCTTGCCTAGAGAACAGATGTGGAGTCCTAGCAACAGAGGAGGAAAAGTATGTTCCACTGGTAGAAGAGGCCAGGCATCCCCAAGGATGGAAGGATCAAGACTCCTGCCACCAAAAGGAAGAAATAGGTGATGGCTGGAGACTCCCTTCTGCGAGGGGGTGGAGGCATCCATCTATTGGCTTGATCTGCTCTCTTTGGAGGTCAGCTGCTTGCCTGGAGCCTGGATCTGAGATGTCACTGAAGGATTACTGAGACTCATTTGGCCCTCTTACTACTACCCCATGCTGCACATCCACAGGGTGCTAATGATATTGCCAAGGGATGACCCTGAGCAGATCAAAAGTGACTGCAGGGCTCTGGGTGTGGGGGTTCTCTCGATCTTTCTGGTCAGAAGGAAGGGCCTGGGCAGGCATGGACACATCTTGAAGATCAATTCATGGCTGTGGTGATGGTGTCATCACCAGGGCTTTGGCTTCCTTCATCATGGGATGTTGTTCCAGGAAGAAGGATACCTAGGAAGAGATGGGATCTACCTGGTGAAGAAAGGGAAGAGGATCTTCACAGACAGGCTCACTAACCTGGTGAGGAGGGCTTTAAACTATGTTCACAGGAATAGAGCCTAAAGCCCCATGGTCAGTGGGGAAGTGGGTGAAGTAAAGAAAGCACAATCAGGAAGGGGCAAAAGGGGAGGTCTTCCTATTCTTCCTGAGAAAACAGAGCAATTGGCTAGTTACCTTAGGTGTCTCTACATGAATACACAGAGCCTGGGAAAAAAGCAGAAAGACTTGGAAGTCCTCACACAGTCACAAAACTATGATGTGATTGGAATAACAGACTTGGTAGGATCGCTAACATGACAAAGGAGCTAACTTGTGGCCAGTCACTATACCAGCCCACCCCTCTGTCTAGGGCAGTCTTCTCTGTCTCACCTGCCATGACTTATAATAAACTTGATGTAAAATGCAAGAGGCTGCCCATTTATGCCCCAATGCCTAGGGCATTACACACGGCTTTGACCTACCCTATACGGTGTCCCATGCCTCACAGATGGCATCCACTATGTGGCTTCAGACTTTGGGGCCCACTGTGGGGCTGGTGTTTGGACCCTGACTAGATCCTTCCTAATCAGGCGGACTCAATCACCACCATCATGCAGAACTGTCAGCTCCCTAGACCTCTTTTCCTTTTGGGCATGGCTCCCCTCTTAGACCTTTGGTCACACAGGCCCTGGCCCACCTCCAGGCCAGTCAGAACCCCAGGCCCCCTGGCTCTGAGCATCCCTCGTGATGATTACTCTAGCCCTTTTGACCATCCTGGTCTTGGCCCCAGCATGACCCATTAAGGGTTTTGTCTAGGCTCTTGCACTGCTCACCCACTCCCTCTCACATAGGTCTACCTTCTCAGGCCCTGCCTGTGCCTGCTACCATGTAATCCACCAGGATGTGGGGGCTGGGACTATAAGGCACCCCTTACTTGCCTTTCACTAGGGAGGCAACTGGTATGGCATTTCCTGGGGAGCACCCCACCACAGGCAGACCCAACACATCATCTTACCCTTGTAGGATGTAGTTTTCCATCATTCCCCAGGACCAGGAACCTCCTATCAAACCCATAACTTCTGAGCAGCCACTCAGCTGGGTGATGCCCTTCAGCTGCTTGTAACAAACTGCTGCCTCAGCCCTGAGGGCCTGGATCTAAAATGGAGGCTGCTTAGCCCCCTCTTCCAATCCCAGAGCCCTCCTGTGGTCATGTGACTACCTCATTACCTTGACATATCTGCTGACTGCCCCAATGCCTGTTCTGGCCCTTAAAGTGGCAGACACCAAAGGTGCTTTGCCACAGATGGGTATAAACTGTTCAGGAAGGATAGGCAAGGGGACAAGAGGAGGAGGAATTGCACTTTATGTAAAAGACCTGCATGATTGCTCAGAGCTCCAGTGTGAAGCTGGAGATAGCCCTGTTAAAAGTCTCTGGGTTAGGGTCAGGGGGTAAGCAACAAGGGAGATGTTGCGGTGGGTGTCTGCTGTAGACCACCAGACGAGGAGGATGAAGTGGATGAGGTTTTCTTTAAACAGCTTATGGAAGTTTCCTGATCACAGGCCCTGGTTCTCATGGGAGAATTCAGTCACCCTGACATCTTTCAGGAGGACAATACAGCAAAGCACAGGCAATCCAGGACATTTTTGGAGGGTGCTGGGGAACACTTTATGGTGCAAGTGTTGGAAAAACCATCTAGGGGCCATGTTCTTCTTGAACTGCTGCTCACAAACAGAAGAATTGATATGGAACATAGAAGTGGATGGCAACTTGGGCAGCAGTGACCATGAGATGACTGAGTTCAGGGGAAAGGAAGGAAGGCAAGCAGCAGAGTAAGAAAAGCAGATGTTAACTCACTCAAGGAACTGATGGGCAGGATTCCCTGGGAGGCCTGTCTGAAGGGGAAAGGAGTCCAGGAGAGCTGGTTGTACTTGAAATAAACCTTACTCAGGGTGCAGGAACAAACCATCCTGATATGCAGGATGACTAGCAAGTATGGCAGAAGATCAGCTTTGCTTATCAGGGAACTCTTCAGTGAGCTAAAACACAAAACAGAAGTTTAAAGAAGTGGAAATTTGGACAAATGACTAAGGAGGAGTATAAAAGCATTGCTCAGGCATGGAGGGATAAAAATCAGGAAGGCCAAAGTGCAGCTGGAGTTGCTGCTAGCAAGGGATGTGAAGGGTAACAGGAAGGGTTTCTACAGGAGGAATATCAGGGAAAGTTCAGGTCCCTTACTGAAAGGGGGAAGGAACCTAGTGGCACATGATATGGAAAAGGCTGAAGTACTCAATGCCTTTTTAAATCTCAATCTGCACAGGCAAGGTCAGCTTCCAGACTACTGCACCTGACAGCACAGTTTGGGGAGTATGTGAGCAGCCAATAGTGGCAAAAGAACAGGTTATGTACTATTTTAAAAATCTGGATGTGTACAGCTCCATGGACCTGGATGCAATGCACCCACTGGTGCTGAGGGAGTTGGCAGTTGTGATTTCCGGGAACTACAGTCTCACCTCAGTCCCTGGAAAAATCATGGAGCAGGCCTTCAAGGAATTTATTCCTAAGGACTTGGAGGAGAAGGTGATTAGGAACAGTGAGAATGGATTCACCAGGGGGAAGTCATGCCTGACCAACCTGATTGCCTTCTATGATGAGATGATTGGCTGGTATCAAGTGGAGTGTGGAGATAGGAGAATAGTTTGACATAAGCAGGCAAGGTTCTTTGGGTAGATGTGATATATTTTATTAGACCAACTAAATAGATGGAAAAACATTCTTTGCAAGCTTTCGGACAGAAACACCCTTCCTCAGGTATAGGGAGACTCTGCTGGTGTCATGTGTTTCTCCAAAGTAGAAAAGAGACATAATGCATTTAGTTTGACATAATGCATTTAGACTTCAAAAAGTTTACTGGATAATGTCATGCTCTTAAAGCTGCTAATGGCGATAAGTAATCATGGGATGAGAGTCAAATTATTGTTGTAGATCAAAAACTGGCAAGGAGATGGAAACAAAAAGTAGGTTTAAATGATAAATTTTCATTGTGGTCTCATAATGTTATGGTAGGTCCTATTTTAAATTTACTTATTAATGGGGAAAGGTAGCAAATAGTAATGAAGTTAAACTTGCAGATTCACAAAGTTATTTTTAGTTAGTCTGGACTAGAGAGGCCTGAAGGTCTTCAGAGAAACTAAAACAATCTGAATTAATAACAAGACTATGACCAGTGAAATTTAGTATAAATAAATTTGAATATAGTGCACACTGGAAGGAAAACACAAATTCTCATACGTCTGTCAGGGTTCAAATTTAATCATGTCAAGAAATCTCAGCCTAAGATCTCAGTCTAAGTATCTCTACAGCCATGCCAACATAGTCCGCAAGTTAATGTGCAGCTGTAGTCAAGAACACTAGCCAAGTATTAAGATAATACTAATAAAGAACAATTAATATCGTACAAAGAACATTAATGTCTTTATATAAATCAGGGGTGTAGCTATATGTAGAATATTGTAAGATGTTAACACTCATAAAAGATGTTTCAGCACTATAATAGGTTTAAAAAAAGAATGACAAGAATGGTCAGAAACCTGAAAAATGCTTACTTTCACAGGAAGAAAAAAGATTATCTTGTAAAGGAGACAAGAAGAGTGGACATTATAAGAGTATTTAAAAAAAAATTATTTATGTTGTCTGCCTGCGCCTCATACATGACAACAAGGAAATATCCAAGGGAACTTCAAAAGCAATAAAAATAAATACTTTTTTTGAGACAAAATGCAAATTAAACTCATTGGTTCAGGAAGCTAAGGACCTAATAAAACTCATAAAGAGATGTTTGAAGATACCCATTCCTTTCCTCCACCTGAAAAAGGGAGAGAGAGAGAAAGAGAGAGAGAGAGAGAGAGAGAGAGAGAGAGAGAGAACAGCCAAAAGCTGAGTATTCATAGATTCATAAATGTAGGGTCAGAGGGGACCTGAGCAAATCATCAAGTCTGATCCCTTGCCCTGGGCAGGAATGAATACTGGGGTCATATGACCCACACTAAGTTAAGTTCATATGACCCCAGTTAGGTCATTTTCTAGCTTCCTTTTAAAGACCCCTAAGGTAGGAGCAAGCACCACTTCCCTTGAAAGCTGGTTCCAGATCCTGGCCACCCTGACTGTGAAGTAGCGCCTCCTGATGTCTAGCCTGAACCTACTCTCAATCAACTTGTGGCCGTTATTCCTTGTTACTCCAGGAGGAGCTCAGGGGAACAGGGTCTCACCCATTCCCCTCTGGTCCTCCCCTGGTAAGTTTATAGATGGCCACTAGGTCCCCTCTGAGTACTGTCAGAGTATGTGGGAGTCCCAAGATCAAGTCTTCAGTTAGAGCAGTGACTAGAATCTTAGGGCACATATACTTCAAATTTACTCTTCCAGGCATCCTTAAATAGGCAGAGCTACAGGCCAGAGGCTACCTCCCAAACTGGAAATAGTGTAATCATTTTTGCATGACATTCTAAGCTATACAGCATTATTACTCAGCAATACTAAGTGTAAGAGCTAGCCACTGCCTAGAAAGGGAAGTGTGCTGGTTTAACAAGCCCAGTCTCCCATAAGCCAGGTGAGTACCTTATCTGCAGGTCCATTGGTGTTTCTGTCTCCCTCTTCCACCAGATTTAAACAAATAAAGAAATGTTACATTCCCATGAGAAGTTTCATTGTCAATGAACTGGCATTTTCCCCATGTACAAAGAAGGGGGCTTTTGTTTACAAAATTCTTGGTCCACCCCAACCTTGAGTCTAAAATCTACAGGATGGTGGTCCTAGGTTCTGTAGGATTTTGAATGCTTCATACTCTGTATGAAAGCTTTGGATGCCTGTAGACATGTGGGGAGGCCGCTCCAACACACTGTAATTACAGTGCTTCAGAGCAGACACTCAATTAATTGAGTCTGCTGGAGTGTGCTAATTAGCATGCTCTAGCTAGCATTTCCATCTCGTGTATCAGTGTCCCCATACTTCAAAATGGCAGCAGGGGCACTTCAGCTAAAGCTTCTTCACTGAGCTTTAGTTAAAACACCCCTGCCACCACTTTGAAGCACAGGGATGCTGATACTCCAGATGCTATAGGCGCTTTAATTAGAGTGGCTCTCAGAACCGCTCTAATGAAAGCAGTCTCTCCCACACCCCTGGAGCTTGTGTAAAAATACCTTTTGCTTCAAGGTGATTGTGAAGAATAGGAAAATAAAATATGCATCTTTTCTATCCCACTCATAATGTATTAACTTGTAATGTTTGATTTTTCCCTCTGGAGAGTAATGGTAAGCCTGTAGCAAAGCTTTAGTAAGGGAATGACAGGTTGGTGTCTAGCTAGAGTTATTAAGGTTAAGGATAACTTACCAATGATTTTACTAAATTTTACTAAGTCCTCTTTGAAGGACTGATCTGCTAGACCTATTCAGTTAAGTGTCTCCCAAGTTTTTCTTCCTCAGAATGGTTTTGTCTAGGAAGAATAAATACAGTCAGCAACATCCCTGAAAAAGGTTTCACATTCACCAGTTCATCATTTTGCTATATTTAATGTTCTTCCCTTGTCCTTATATCATGCCCAAAGAAGATTTATTACCAGTGTTTACTCTGGAAAGGTAATGTAGGCTTTATCAGTTGTAGACCAAGCTCCTTGGGTCTGTTTGTGTTTTTACTTAAATTTTGTATACAAGTACATTGCTCAACTTCTGAAAAAGCATTGCAAATTATATTTTTGTCCACTTTTTCAGCTTTTCATTGTCATTATAAGCTTAAGTAACAGGATTTGATCTGAGGCAGCAGTAATCAACATGAAGTCTCTCATACCTCATGAGATCTTATGGACGCATACAGTCTAGCTTCTGGATCATAACTGGGTTTAGGCATATGCTAGGCACTAAACTGCTCAGTTCTGTCAAGACTGGGGTAATTCTTAAAATGCACAGAGCCACAACTTTGGGGGGCTGAAAAAAAGTATGAAAGGAAGGTTCCGATGCAGTTTAGGAGCTTTCAGGAGTAGGCAGCAACCAAACAAGGGGTTTTTCTTTTGCAGTTAATGACTTAGGCACCTGAATGCCTGCTTAATCCCACTTTACATATGGAAGTCCCTTTTAGGACCTGGCCCAAAAATCTTACAACAGGTTATGTACCTAGGTTGTATGTAGATGAAATGGTTTTTTTTTAAAAACACCACTTTAATTTAGGACAAAGTAAACCCCCATGTCTTACCGGCCTCTCCGATGGTGGGGAGGGGAGGGGAGGGGAGGGGAGGGGAAGGTGAGCTTCCGGTGGGCTGAGTGGTCTTGGGCTAGGGGTGGGGGGTAGTGCTTCCCTCCATGGCAGCAGCAGCCTCTCCCCCAGGCACCCGGCTCTGGAGATCCCGAGGGCACCGCAGCTGCAGAAGGAAAGACTGAGTTCCTGAGCAGCTCATGCAGGCAAGCAGGTTCCAAAGAAGAAAAAAATTTATCAGGATTGCTGCTTTTTTTTTTTTCCTTTGGTGGAGACTGCCTTCCCAGGCTGCAGTCAGGCTGCCTGCACAGCCCCTGAGCCACAGAAAGCCTGGTGCTTGGCTCTGCAGCTGTGGGGCAGAAAACTATAACTTCTCAGAAGTGTTTTAGTTTGCTGCACCCCAAAGTCATTTAAGGTGTATTACATCACTGAGTGTGCTACAGCAGTTGGAATTAATGTGCAACATGCCGCTGACACATGCAAGCACCAACACCATTGAAGTGGTACAAAAGAATTTAACCTGCTTGGAAGTGTCACACACGCAGGCTTGTTGTTTTGTCTACACACACTCTATATGTTTGATCAATTCAGGCCTTTAGATTAAGTGTACATGACACAATGCAGTATCATGCAGGGCACGTCTACACGTGCACTTTAATGTGTAGTAGACTATTTTACTGTGTATTAAAGCATCACTTAAAAACTTGTGACATTATGCTAATGTTCACCAAAATAGTCTACTGTGCATTAAGTGTCACTAAAAACCATGTGCTACTGCACATTAGCCCAGCCTAATGCACAATAATTTAGTACCTCACACTGGAGGGATCTTTTACGTGTCCTCTGGGGGCGGAAGGGGGGAAAGCACTTTAATTAGAGCGGCTCCAAAAGCTGCTCTAATTAAAGCACCACCACATCTGTGTCAGTGTCACGGTGCTTAAAAATGGGAACAGGGGTGCTTGAACTAAAGCTTGTCAAATGTGCTTTATTTCAAGTGCCCCCACCACAATTTTTAAGTGCAGGGACACTGATACACAAGATGCAGGAGGATGGTGGAGTGCAGCAATTGCAGCAATCAAGTCTGCTGATTAGTCAGTTAATTGAGTCTGCTCTGATGTGCTGGAATTTCAACATGTTGCGGGAGCCTCTGTGCTTGTGTATAGGAGCCTGGAGGTACTAAATTTAATAAGCATTAGAAAAGCTGCATTAATGTGTGTGTAAATATGCCTGCAGAGAGCCAGATTAATTAAAAGCTAGCTAGTTCAGGTATCTGAAGCGGTATAATGTCTTAGTTGCCTGAGAAGCAGGACTTGCGTGCCCAGGTGAAGCACTGTGCTATTATGTCTACAGTGGTTCCAGTACTTGAGCTGGCTAATTCAGAATTGCACAGACACACCATTAGTGGTCTTTCAGAAGGCCAAACATGAATGCGTTTTTGTGCATTTAATTATGTTAAACCCAAACTGTTGCCATAATTTTGGGCCCTAAGAACACCTGTGTGCAGTGGTACTAAATTTGTTTTAAGTTACTGTCCAAAGCACAGTATTTTCTAAACTATATGGTGCTTCAGAGACCCTCTCCCACCCCCTCTTTTTAGTCTCTTCTTTCCATTTTACCATCCTTTTAAGTTACTATTTTGGAAAGTGCCTTGTGTGCCTCTGTCTTGGAGTATAAATGAAAGACAGCAAAGATCATTTGGGGATTAAAGCTCTAGAGGAGAATCTAAAAAGCTCATTTTTAGTTCCATTTGTTGTGAGACTTCAAGCAAGGCCTTCATCTCTCTTCCTCTGTTTCTGCAAAATGGTTATGAAGCGTACTTTATTTGACATTAAATGATTTAATGTTTATAAAGTCTGGAGGAGTCCTCTGCTTGTAGAGTGTAAAAGTAAAGTATTATTATTGGTATTATTTACAGTTAACTTCATATATGGGGAAAAAAAGTATTTTTCTTTTTTCTTTCAGCTATGCCAAAAAAAGAGGGAGAAAAGAAAGGTAAAACATTTTTTTTTTCACTTGACTGAAGTGGATTTCAGGTTTTGACTGCTGTGAGAAATGTTTCTTTCATTCAGTGATACAATTGTGATGATGCACCACTTTATGTGCTTCCATCAGACAACTTTATCTAGTCCTACTGTGGTAACACAGTTGTGATTTCCAGTACTGTGGGTTCCTTTTTACTATAGGCTAACATAGCCCAATATCACACACTATAACCCTTCTGACTGGAATGAAAATAAAAGGCTCTTGTTACCATGTTACAATGTGTCAAAGAGAACAAAACTTTCAATCCCCTGTGTGTGCTGACTTGACTGTTAGTTCTTTTCAGAATGTGCTTCCTTAGATAAGTTTCATTTTCCCCTTTTTGGATCTGCATGCACAAATGCAGGCCTTTGTAGAAATCATAATACAGGATTCAAGCAGTAAGTCACCCATTAAAGTCAATGGAAAGGTTCACGCTGGATTGGACCAGGAAATATCATGTTACAATGGAAGTTATCTATGAGTGCCACCTCTCAGATGATTTGACAAGTTATTGCATGCAACATTAACCTCAGGTTAATTTCAAACAGAACCTTTGGAGTGAAGTATAGCTTTGGACTTTTGCATTAGCATTTTGTTTCATTTATCTGGTTCCACAAAAGTTTCAGTAATTATATTATTAGGGGAAAAATCCTTGGGAACATATTCAAAGTTCTTCCCCCAAGATAAGCTCAGAATAATTCTACAGATGGCATCTGAGTTATTTGGGATTTAGGTCTCAATAAACTTCTGTGCTCAGAAGCAATTCAGCCAGCCATCTGAGTGTTTTAGCCCCACTTAAGCTCTGTTGCAATCTAAATTGGTCTGGGAGGTACAACAACTCCACCAAAGTCCCTAATTCTTTAGCCACTGCCAGACAGTGCCAAGTGACTGTTGCTAATGGTGCCTACCTTTAGTCTAATACTTAGAGGCAAGAGTTACTTGCACAGGAAGTGGAAGCCTTGTATTCTACAATCACCCTTCCCTGAGACAATTCACACCAGTAGTTCTCCAATTCCCAGAACAGTTACCTAACCACCAGTCTATGGATCTAGTTCAGTATGGCTCCCTCCCTTCCTCCTAGTTACCGCTGGTAGCCTCAAGTATAAATATCATGGTAGAGGTGTAGCCAGGCAGCTCTGTGTCCTGGGCAGCTATCCAAGGCCTGGGGCATCACTGGCTATCATGGTACTGATCACAGTAGCATAATAAGATGTTGCTGCATTTGTAGATATTTTCATAATCCCCTTCATCCCTCACAGAGACAGCACCCAGGACAGCTTCCCCTGTCCCCTCCCTCCCTTAGCTATGTTACTGTGTCACAGGGACAAAAAAGAGCAAGCAAGGGATCTGAGACTCTGTGGACCTCTTAGGAGGTCACTCCCCTAATAAGAAGAGTCTCAGCTTCCAGTCCTTGCTGAGTGGTTTATTCCAGGTATTTTTAACCTAGGACTTCCTATGAAAATGCATGAATATTTGTGAACCAAGGAGTACTCCTTCACAAGGCCATAGATTTTCAATCCCTCTTGCTTGTTCTCCTTCTGGTCCCATTATTGCCAGAGGCCAAGTCTTAGCACCAGATATGGAGGGGTCCCTAGGATGTAGACTGGTTAGGTCAGTTTTATGGGAAGTGGGAGATGCATGGGTGACTGGTGCCACCTTAGTCGGAGTGGCACATACACCCGTGTGACAGGAGTACTTCTACAAGAGTCTTTATCGGTGACTCCACCCGCCTGTTATGGGTCAACCACCTGCCTTCTCACCTGCCATGCCTTGATCTTGATTAATTAATGGATGTTAATTAACAGGAGGCTGCCCATTTTATTTTGCCCCAGTGCTAGGGGATGCTATCTGCAGCTTCTTTTCTCCCCTACACCACAGCCCAAGCCTTGCGGATGATACTGACGTGGTTTGACCTGGACCTTGCTGTAATTTGCCCCTCCTCTTGACTTCCCTGGGCTTTCCACCACCCTGTCTCGTTCCAGGCCTTCCTGGTGCTCTGCTGCCCCCTCTTGGTGAGGCTTCTTGCCGGCGCCCTTCTCTGGGACTTCTCGCTGCCCTCTCTCCCTAGGGCTCCTCGCTGCCCCCCTTTGCCTCGGGGCTCCTTGCTTGTCAAGCTGCCCCCTGCTCTGGAGTTACCGCAGCCTTGGGGCTCAGGTGGCCGTAGCCATGCCTGGCCCCAACTCTCCTCCTTGGGGTCTCGACCCCCCCACTGGGCTCAGGCAACCTCAGCCTTACCTGGCCTCTAATTCTCTGCTCCCCTTCTCAGGGCTGGGGTCAGTGCACCCCCCGAAATGCTGCACCCTCTCTAGCGCTGGGGTCCCCACGCTACCATTGAGCCCCTATGAGAGCTCCTCCAACCCCTAATAGCCTTACCCAAACCACCGGTTTTAAAATGACAAACAGAAAACTCAAGACCCTGGACTATAACATAAAATCTAAGCCGTCTGGCTAACCATCATTGAAATCCCTACCA
Organism: Crocodylus porosus; assembly: GCF_001723895.1. Taxonomy (NCBI): domain Eukaryota; kingdom Metazoa; phylum Chordata; order Crocodylia; family Crocodylidae; genus Crocodylus; species Crocodylus porosus. The sequence goes on along the minus strand of NW_017728918.1, from coordinate 99,497,191 downwards.
GGGAATTCTCCACACCGCATCCGTGAACAGGAGCTGCTCGTGCCATCAGGCTTCTCTACTCTGCTTGCTCCAGCAGAGTTCCTTCTCCCTTGGCTGCTAGCGGAGAACTGCCCTTCTGGCCTCACCTCTGGGGTTATATGTGCCAGGCCCTGCCCCTTCCTGTCAGCTGACTCCCCAGTGGTTGCCCTAGCAACCCACACCTGTGCCTCTGCTCTGAGAGTAGCAGGCACCTTAGTGTCTTGCTACATCCCCCAGTGACCAGTCAGCAACTGGGGGTAGTCCCCTCATGGGCAATCTCACCAACCCCCCACAACTGATTGCGCCGACCATAAAGTGGCTGCGGCATTTCATCCGGGTGCTTCCGCTCCCTGACTGTTGCTTGTGAGGGGGCACTGACACTCCCCCCTGTGCCCCCTGCCCATCGCCTAAGCAGGGAGTGCAGCCTGTCAGGGGGTGCACCAGTGCTCTCATATGTTAGTATGAATACCCTCAGTATAGGATAGAACTAGAACTCAGATTTTCCATTTTCTCAGAAAATGGTCTCAACACATGCTATTGACCAAAAGGCAGACATATCATTTGCTTATGACACAAGTTTACTTAGCAGAACTACAGGCTCCTCCTTGCTGCCTGCCTAGGTGAACTTATAGGAGGCACCTAAGTTTCTCCCTTTGCTTTATAGTAAGCGTCTAATGCATCATTTAGGAGCCACCTAAGTAGCTGAGTAGGATTTGGCTTTTAAACCTGTATAACTGAAAACAGAGTTTCACCCTTTGTTATTATTTCTGAAATACTTTGACTACTTTTTTTCAGTGCTTTTTAAAGAAAGGGTTTGGGAGCTCCTTTGTGTTATACATTGCTGAAAAGTGGAATCTGTTTTTCCTATCTATAAAATAATTTTTAATCTCACTATTTTTGTTATTCTTTGTACAGTTGTTAACTGAACTAGAAAAAAGATATCTCGGCAGTTTTAGCAGCTCCTGGATATAATCTTGGCTCCACTGAAATCAGTGGCAAAAATCCCATTTAATTCAGTGAAGCCAGGATTTCAGTGAGGCCAGGATGTGCTTAATTAAATAACAACATTCATCCTAGTTATCCAAAGCAACAATGCTAAATAGGTCTCAAGAAGTACAGTTTGTCCAGGGACTCATGTTCAATAATTGAAGCATGAAAGAAAGTACAGGAGCAGGGAGCATCTGAATACTGGTAGAAATACTTACAACCGTTAGCTTTAAGACATCAGAAGGCTTGTTGTGTTTGTGCTCCTGATTCTATTCATTGTTAGATCCAGAACTGAAAGAAAGGAATAAGGTAATTGCCTACGAAAAAAGAAAGCTATCATCATGAAGCATGTAAATAGATTTATTCATTTACAGGGAAACATTAGGGGACTTTACTACTCAGAATCCCCTTTAAAAAATGTGTTCATTTTCCATAGTTTAGGATTCTTTTCCTTCTCTCCCAGCAAAATTGAAATTATGCCTTTTTTAATAAATAGCCTTATAAGAAGGAAAGGGACATTTATGTTATATTTACTTTTTAAATTTTTATGTACTGTGCAAACTGAAATGTTATATGCTCTTTCCTTCAGGACTTGCTTTTTACATAGGGCATTTTGCCACAAGGGCAGATGGGAATTTTGTATGTATTTATCTGAGCAAAAGAGAGATATGTTTAATGTGCAGTAGCCAGTGCTGACCTACTTTGCACAAATACTGGGGAGCCAAGTAGAAGGATAGCCCAATCTGAATTGCTTTTTAATATTAATTTCATTTTAAATATTTTAGACTTCTGCATCCTCCCCTCTCTTCTCTTTTATGATGTCAGAAACAACCTTTGCATCAGAGGGAGAGTAGCACTGAGGATAGAACATGCCTTTGCCTTAGATTCTTTAAGCAACCAATGAAAATAGGCCCACAGAAAAAAACAGATGTTGCTTTTGACAAGATATCCATTCAGTTCCACAGCTTGAGAGAAGCAGTGTGGTTCTTCCCAAAAATAAATGTGCTATCCTTTAACTTTCACATTTAACTTTACAGTAGCCATGAGACCCAGTGAGAAATTGTTCCTTTCTAGTGGCTACCTCTCAGCTATCATCATGTTTTTTCTATTCTGTCATTATAAAAAATTGCCTCAAGCCAAAAGTGTATTTCTCTGACTAGGGATAAAATCAGGGACAATGTTTATTAGTTTTGCTTAAGGGTAACACTTTTTTTGCACACCTGCAAAAATAATGGACATGCCTAGCAGCTGATCTCAAATTGAGTGGCTCATTACCTAAAATATATCATGCTACCTACATGCGTGAGTTCAAATAGGACTATATCATCTGTCATGCACATCATGTTGCATGTCAGCAATGTAATGTATGTGCATTCTTCTCCAATTATTATTTCTTATTTAAATAGAAACCCTTCATCTAGGAAGGGAAGAATAATGAGGCATACAGAGAGACAAGCCATCATAAAAAAAAGGTGAAGAGAAAGTGGCACTTCCTAATGATGATATATACTGAATACAGTGAATATCAGGCATGAAGGAATATTAAAGAGAAAGAACTGAATTAGAGAGAAGAAAGCTTAAATATTTCATCTATGCTTCAATTGTGAATAATATAACAGGGAGTGCTTAGGCCTAGTTTACGCATGTAAATGATGCATTAGCCACTTCTGTTCAAAAGGATGGCTATCATAGATTGTATGACCTGAGCCCTAGAAAATAGACTCAGCCTAGTTATACAGTTCCCAGCTGCATGTTATGTCTTATTTCAGCAACTGTGAGAAAGTGAAGCCGTCAGATAGGAGTATAAAAAGCTGTCACAGTTTCTAAAGGGCATGTGCAGACAAATAATTCAAACTTTCACATGAAAGAACTTTGTAATTCCCCACAGGCAAATTCTGCTGGTAGTGCATTAAAGTTTTAAACTCACACTCAAAATGGAATGTACCAAAAACTATAGCTCAGGGGGCAAAAATGGCTCAAGAGACTGGAGATGGGAAGTAGCTTTCCACCTTCAGGGCACCTCTTCAGAACTGGAAATTTGAGGTCTTTATGAAGTGAGCTGCACATCTTAAGAGGTGGGCAGAAAATTCCTGTTAGAATACCTAATTCCATCAAATGCTTTGAATCAATTCCACGGGAATGATTTATTAAAAAAATAGAAATAAAAATTGTCATAGTGTTGAAATAAGACTAGAAGGTACCTCAGGAGTTGCATTAAACAGAAAAATATGGGTGAAAGACATCTCAAGAGCTCATCTCATCCAACCCCATGTTCAAGGCAGAATCATCCCTTACTAAACTAATCCAGACAATTGTTTTTGAAAAACTTCCACAGATAGAGATCACACAACCTTTCTGAGTAATTTGTTCCATTTGTAACCACCTCAATTGTTAGAAAGGCCTTCCTAACATCCAACCAAATTTCCCTAGTTGCAATTTAAGGCAATTAATTCTCTTACTATTCACTGCAACCACAAAGAATAGTCTATCACCTTCTTCTTTATAACCACTCTTCAGATATTTGAAGAGTTTTATCAAAAGAGCCATCAGTCTTTTCTTTTCCAGACTAGGTAATCCCAGTTTTTCCAAGCTTTTCTCATAAATCATGCTTTCTAGTCCTCTGAACATTTATATGGCTTTCTGATGGACTCTTTTCTAATTTATCTATATTGTTCTTGGAGTTCAGTGACTAAAGCTGGACATAGCACTCCTGGTAAAGCTTCACCTGTCCTGAATAGGCCATAGGATTACTTCCCTTGACTTGCAGGTGACACTACTGTTAATACAACCCTGTATGGCATGGGTCTTTTTTGTAGCAAGAGCATACTTTGATTCATATTCAGTTTCTAGTACTTATAACTCTGCAGTCCTTTTCTGCGATATTGCAACATAGCCAGTCATCCCCTAATGTGTATTTATGTTCATGATTGTTCTCGTTTTTGTGCTGGACTTTGCATTTGTCCTTATTAAATTCTATTTGATTTAATTTCAGAAAAAATTCTAGTTTATCAAGACCATTCTGAACCCTGTTTCAATATTTTCAGAATGAAACATTTTGATTTTTCACTTTGAAATGACAGAAAAAAAGAAATGGAATGTTTTGATTTTTAATAAATGAAATGTTTGATCAACCCCAAATGAGGTAAAGAGCTTTCTTTTGGAGAAAGTTTCAAAATCTGAAATGTAGCCAGGTTTCATAATCTTAAAATCCTCCAGAAAATGTAACTTGCCTTGCATTGTGTTCCAGTCTCAGTTCATTTCATAGGATCTATGACAAAATTCATGAAATTATTGTTACAACCTCAGTAAAGTGGTCAAAGAATGGGGATGGCTGCTGAGCAATCTTAACACATTTAGGCTGTGGACAGACTAAACTTTCAACCATTTCACAAAAGAGTGATGATGGACTTGCTGCTAGGGAGTGAGCATCAACTGTTCTGATCTAACAGTTATGCCTGTTCACTCCTAGACAAGTTTCCAAAGGTTTATTGAGCTACTAATATAGCTGTAGACCTACACAAAAGTTGTATTGAAACAATTTATACCAGTGTGATTATTTCATACTGATGTAATTATTACATCTATCTGCATTTTAGAAAATTATCTCCCAGGTCACTGTTGAGATATATCAGGAGAAAACAGGAGCAGACTATCTGGAAAGTACTGATCTGGGGCTAGGTTGTGCAACCCATGTTCACACTGCTGAGCATTTATTCACACAAATAGTTGTATTAAAACCAGTGGAACTACTTGTGGTTGCTATTGACCTCCTCATATAGAAGGCTCATATAAGGCCTAACAGGGCTTTAAGTCCTAGTGGAGCTGTTCATGGGTGACTGGTGCCTCCTGAGTTGGTGGGGGACACTTGCCCCCAGTGGCCAGTGATCCGGGGGGGGGGGGTGTCCCCCTGCAGCCGATTGCTCCAACCTGGAATTGCCAGCCATGCAGCTGGAAGTGTCAGTGGCATGCCCAGAAATGCCAGCAGTGCTTCTCCTGGTGCCCCTGGCTGGCGCTCTCGGTCGGGCACCAGTGCTCCTGCCTGCCACCCTTGACCTGTTGCATAAGCAGGGAATGCTGGCTGTCAGGTGATGCACCAGTGCTCTCAGGGGAATCATGTGCTCCTCTGTGCACCCCCTACACATCACCACTGGAGCTGCTTATATAGGATTAATTTGGTACAAAAGTCCTGTATCAGAGTGTCCATCAATGTGTTTCAGAATTTAGCCCTTCAAGAACAAAAGAGACACTTTATTTCACTTACTAGTCTTATTTATATGCCACCTTTTGGCAAGGTTAAATTAATTATAAACATGTTAAATCTAACCTATACAGAGTAGCAAAAATGAGACAAGGAAATATGACCCTGAATTTATGAATGTCTAATACAAATAACAGAGTTAGCTTATTTCTCACAAATGCTGTGTGTGAGGCTGGAGCACAGACCCAGTAGAATAGTGGCTCCTAACCCTGGGTCACGACCCAAATCAGGGTTATGGGTGGTCTGCCCCTCACTCTACCCTCCTGCCTGCGGAGCTCTCCCGGCACAGGGTCCATGCAGCTCTTGCTGCTGTTCCTCCCCGTGCCTCTGGGCATGAGTGAGTTGGTGCCAGGGGCAGAGGAGTAACCCAGATTTAGGGTTGCAGCAAAAAAAGGTTGGGAGCCACTGCAGTAGAATAATTAGGTTGGGGCAAGTGGTAGGGAGGACACTGACTGTGAGGTGGTGCCAAGACTCCTCTTACCTGGAATCTTTGCCACAGCAGAAGCAGCTCTGTGCTTCTCCTGCTCAGCCATAGGAGCCAGACAGGGCAGTGCCACAGCAATCAGTGTGCCTGGGAGGGCAGGGTAGTGAGTAGAGTGGTGCTTCCCTCTACTCCCCAGCCTTTGCAGTGCCAGGGAGCACCCTATACTGCCTTGACCTGGCCACAGGAGCTGGGCAGGGCAGCACATACCAATTGGTATATGAGGGAGAAGTGGGGAGAAGTGAGCCAAACAGCACAGTGCTTCCCTCACACTGAGGAGACTTTGCCAGAGCAGGTACAGCCTTGATCCCAATATGTAAAATATTGGAGGTTTTCAAAACCCAGCTAGACAGAGTTTTGGTTGGGATGATCTAATTGGGGATGGTCCTGATTTCAGTAGGGGGTTGGGCTACATGACCTCCTGAGGTCCCTTCCAACCCAATCATTTTCTATGATTCTATGTATGCATGGGGGAAGTGGGGCGTGAATGGAACATCAGAACCCAAAGGAAGCCCAGCCATGGCAGAACTGACACCAATCATAGACTCATAGAAGTAGGGTTGGAAGGGACCTTGTACATCTTCAAGTCTGACCCCCTGCCTGGGCGGGAGAAAAACAAACAAACCAAAAACTGGACTCAAATGAGTCCAGCCAGGTAGGCATCAAACCTCTTCCTAAAGACCCCCAGGGTAGGATCCAGCACCACTTCCCTTGGAAGTTGGTTCCAGCTCCTAGCCGCCCTAACTGTGAAGTAGTTCAATACCACTGTGTACCACCTCTCTGGCCCTGGGCACTGGCCCTGACACCGCGCATACCTTCCAGTTAAAGTCCTGCCTCTTGAGCAGAAAGCAATTCAACTGCTATGGTGATAGGACTTGTATCTTTTCTTTGGCAAATACTAGATCTCAATGATGCAGACTGGTGCATATGATGATATTCATGATTAATATGCTGCGCGACCCTTTTTATTCTATACAAAAATCTCAAGGATCTGCAAATCAAAAAAAGACCAAGACAGTACTAGATTTAGGACTGCTTAGTTTTTCCCACTATCTACCTAGATTGGAAGGAAGCTACTGAATGTGACAAAAACAGGACAGGTTAGTCCTAATTCCTTAAAAAAGGGAGGAAGTTGGACCCAGGAAACTATACGCCAGTTAGTCTTACCTCGATCCTGGGTAAGCTGTTTGAGAGAATTATCCTGGTGCATGTCTGTGAGGGACCAGCAGGGGAGATTATGCTTAGGGACGTGAACATGGGTTCATTAGAGGCAGGTCCTGTCAGACCAAGCTGGTGACCTTCTATGACCAGGTTACAAAATCCTTAGATGCAGGGGTAGCAGTGCATGTAGTCTTTCTGGACTTTCAGAAGGCCTTTAACACTGTCTCTCACCCCATTCTCATTAAGAAACTAGGGGACTGTGGCATCAACACCTATACAGTCAAATGGGTCATTAACTGGCTGGAGGGCTGCACCCAGAGAGTGGTGGTGGATGAATCTTATTTGACCTGGAGGGATGTGGGCAGTGGGGTTCTGCAGAGCTCGGTCCTCGGGCCCGCACTGTTCAACATCTTCATCAGTGACTTGGACTAGGAGGTAAAAAGCACCCTGTTTAAATTTTCAGATGACACTAAGATGTGGGGGGAAGTGGGCACGTTAGAAGGGAGGAATAGGCTGCAATCGGACCTAGATGGGTTACAGAGCTGGGCGGACAAGAATAGAATGGGTTTCAACACTGACAAGTGCAAGGTGCTGCACTTGGGTATGCTGAATCAGCAGCATACCTACAGGCTGGGGAACTCCCTTCTCGTCAGTCAGAGGCAGAAAAGGATCTTGGAGTCATCATTGACTCCAAGATGAACATGGGCCGACAGTGTTGAACATGGGCCGTACCTTGTCATGCATCCACAGATGCATCTCAAGCAGGTCCAAGAAAGTGATCCTCCCCCTCTATGCAACACTGGTCAGGCCGCAGCTGGAGTACTGCATCCAGTTCTGGGCACTGCACTTCAGGACAATGTGGACAATGTGGAGAGTGTCCAGAGGAGGACTACTTGCATGATCAGGGGCAGGCCCTATGAGGAGAGTCTAAGGGACCTGAACCTATTCAGCCTCCACAAGAGAAGGCTGAGGGGAATCTAGTGGCTGTTTACAAACTAGTCAGAGGGGACCAGCAGGCATTGGAGGAGTCCCTGTTCCCCCAAGCACTACCAAGAGTGACTAGAAATAATGGTCACAAGCTGGCAGAGGGTAGATTCAGACTAGACACCAGGAGGTGCTACTTCACTGTCAGGGCGGCT
>NW_017728918.1:99487297-99489047 GCF_001723895.1 Crocodylus porosus | reverse complement strand
GGGCCGGCAGTATGGGGAGGCAGTCAGAAAGGCCAACCATATCTTGTCATGCATCCACAGATGCATCTCAAGCAGGTCCAAAGAGGTGATCCTCCCCCTCCATGCGGCACTGGTCAGGTCGCACTTGGAGTACTGCATCCAGTTCTGGGCGCCGCACTTCAAGAGGGATGTGGACAACGTGGAGAGTGTCCAGAGGAGGACTACTTGCAAGATCAGGGGCAGGCCCTATGAAGAGAGGCTACGGGACCTGAACCTGTTCAGCCTCCACAAGAGAAGGCTGAGGGGGGATCTAGTGGCCTGTTATAAACTTGTCAGGGCGGCTAGGATCTGGAACCAACTTCCAAGAGAAGTGGTGCTGGCTCCTACCCTGGGGGTGTTTAAGAGGAGGCTAAATGAACACCTTGCTGGGGTCATTTGACCCCAGTAGTCTTTTCTGTCATGGCGGGGCATCGGACTTGATGATCTGCTCAGGTCCCTTCTGACCCTACCAACTATGAAACTATGAAACTAATACCTAGATCTCCACTGTATATGTCAGGTGTGTCAAATATATGGCCCATGGGCTGGATCCCACACAGAGAGGCAGGGCATTCAGACTGTGAGGCTTCCCACAGAACTGAAAATTCAGCAGCAAGCCAAGTGGTGGTGGCATTAATCCCTGTGCCCAGCCATGAAGGTTAATACTGATGCTGCTTGCTTTGCCTCCAAAATGTTGGGTCACAAGTCCCACTGACAATGCAATTCTGAGGTGGCATTAACCCCCTGGATGCTGGTCCTGACAACAAGGCAGCTCAGGAAGCCTCAGGGGTTAACACCACCACTGATCACCATGCCTGTAAAGAATTGTATCCCCAGTGGAGCTCATGACCTCATGACAGGGTGAACTGTGATAGCGTTAACCACCCATAGCAGCCAGAGCCACTGTGCCAATGGGGCCAACACCAGGGGGTTAATGCTGCCATCACATGTTCTTCTTCTGGAGATAAGTAGTCCAGCCCATGCAAAGTCCTGTAGTCTGAATCTGACATGCAGGACAAATTTGGTTGACACCCTTTGTAGACATAGCTCAGGATATTGTTCTGAAGAATGATAGTTAAGAAGTGGATTGTCTAAACCTACTACCAAGACTTACGTTATTTTTGCTCCCAAGAGAAAAAAAATACGTTTTAAATAAATGTAAAATAAAACGCATAGTAATTTTTCTTAAAATATTGTCAGCATTTCACTTTCACTTTTAAAATGTATTTAAAATAATAAGTAACAGGTATTATTAATACAGCCACCAGATGGAGCTTGGAAGTTTCTCTGAAAAGTCAGTCTAGCTAAGTCAAATGTACTATAGAAGGTCATTTTATGGAAATACTAGATTATTGACATGAACAATTCAGTTAAAGGAACATGACCATTTCTGTCTTTGTTCTCCTTTACTCCTGGCAAATAATTTTCATTTAAAAGTTATACTTTTACTATGTATTTAAAAATTTAAAAAGTGTACCATACTGAGACAGAGAAATGGAAATGTTTCATAAATGTTGATGTCCATAAACATATGCACTGAAGATAAGGCATGTATGGAAAGGTCTGTAGCATTTTTTTACTGAGGTTCATAACTAGTTTACCTGACTTTCCATCTGTAATGTGGGTGTAAATAAATACCCCATTTCACAGACTTAAGGCACTTAAGGGAGCCCACCCCTGCCCCAGCCCTGGCACAATCTGTGGGCAAGGCAAGAGCCCCCAAGGGCACACT
>NW_017728918.1:99470884-99487197 GCF_001723895.1 Crocodylus porosus | reverse complement strand
TAGGCTCAGGGGTGATCTGATGGCCACCTATAAGTTTATCAGGGGTGAGCACCAGGATCTGGGGGAACGTTTGTTCACCAGAGCGCCCCAAGGGATGACTAGGTTGAATGGTCACAAACTCCTGCAAGACCACTTCAGGCTGGACATAAGGAAGAATTTCTTTACTGTCCGAGCCCCCAAGGTCTGGAACAGTCTGCCAGGAGAGGTGGTTCAAGCACCTACATTGAACACCTTCAAGAGTAAATTGGATGCTTATCTTGCTGGGACCCCAGCTGACTTCCTGCCCTTTGGGCAGGGGGCTGGACTGGATGATCTCTCGAGGTCCCTTCCAGCCCTGATGTCTATGAAATCTATGAAATCTATGAAAGAATGGATGTAATAAATTACTATAAAGCACTTTGAGCGCCTCACATATATCAAGCAGTAAATGTATGTAATTACAATAGAAAATATATTAGTGTAAGCCATTCCATTTGACTCACTGCAAGACTGTTTCCAGAGACTAAAGACATGACATAAAAAATAAAAAAACTGAGCAGCAGCAAAAATAGAACATAAATTGTAGTGAATGGATTATTTTTGTTTTAAGATCTTTTATTACTATTTTCTTTTTTTTAGAACCTGAAGTAAAAAAAGAAGCAAAGCCAGCTAAACCAGGTAATTGTCTTAATGGCTGATAGACCAGCCATTAGATTCTGTAGATCACAGAACTGGGACCATGTGCCTGACACAGCTTGGCTTCAGATGCCTAGTCGGGACTTGTGCATGACTGAGGCACCTAAATTTCAAAGACAGGTCCAAATTGCCTCTGCTTCCCAAGTGACAGAAGTCAAGAAGCCTCTAAGATTGAGTTTTCTGATCCAGTCTGTGTACCCAACACCAATCTAAGCCCTGTTGCAGTTCAGTTGAGTGCCGGGAAGCTCTTAAGTCCCCCAAAAGATCAAGCATTGCATTGTTACCATTGAATTCAGCTCCAAAATGTGTTAGTGCTACCACAATTCATCGTTTGCCCAACGGTAAAATGAACATGAACTCTGCGTGCCCCCAGAGGCCGGATGGGGCATGGCAAGCTCCCACAGGTGGCAGCACTGTTGGCAGTGGGAGCGTGGTGGGAGCAAGGGGGATAGCTCCTGCAGGCGGCCATGGTGCTGTCAGCAGCAGGGGGAGGGGAGGTGGCGAGACGCCGCTGGCAACATCGGCAGTGCCCAGCAATGTTCATAGACTGCCTGCAGACATTGCCGGCAGTGTCAGCGGTGAGCGGGGCATGGCGAGCAGCAACCACCCACAGGAGCTGCCAGCAGTGTCGGTGGCACCTTTTTGCAGGGGGTGCACCGCCACAGTCAGGGGGTGCATGTGTACCTGCAAGCACCCCCATGTGTCACCAATGATACCAAACAGAACCGAACAAGTAGAAGGCCCATCTCATTCTGAGGGAATGCATCGCTCACTGCCCATGAGACCGCCCCAACCACCAACCTATAGAATTGGCTGGAACAGAGCCAGCAGTCAGCCAAGAATGCAAGTAGCAGCGCAAGGAAGCAGGAAAATGTTTCTGTAACCAGCACCTGGCTGGGGAGCAGCTTAGGTCCTTGTCCCTATTCCTACAGATTTTTATGCATTTTACATTAAACAGTCATTGGCTGATGGAATATAAATAGTTATTACCACAGAAATCAAAACACAAGACAACCACTTCCCAGGAAAGTGCTGTAGCCACTTCCTCTTGCTTGCTTTCCTTCTGGCCTTATGAATCACATATTCTTAATTGGCCAAGTGGGACAGCTTCAATAGAGGGGGTAGAGAGTGTCTTTCCCTGACTTAGTCACCTGCCTGAGCTCTGGAAAACCTAAATGTTGGTATATCTAAGACTAAACTGGCCCTAAGGCCAGTTTTCAAAATGAAGTTCCCAAAGTTAAGCTCCAAAATTCATATCTAGACACCTAGGATTAAACTCCAATACTGCCCAAATGATTTAGATGCATGTAACATGGCGGTCTGGCCTATTAAGAGGTAGCAGAAAGCCTGTGGTGGAGGCCAAACTGCAGGTGTTCAGCCACTCAAGGAGGCCCCTGCAGGCAGTTAAAACTCCCGGAGAGAAAGCAGAGCTCTTCAAACTAGAGGAAAGAAGCAGTCCATGACTAGGAGTAGGACTGAAACCCTGTTAAGCTCCAAGCCAAAAAGGTCCAGGGAGAGGGCACCTCCTACTACCAGAAGATTTACTGGTTTTAGTTGTTTATTTATGTGCTTATATGAGCAAGGACTCTGCTTGCTGGAGAGCTGGAGGGGCAGAGTAAACCTGCAAGGGGCAGCAGGTTCACTAACCTGCTTACAGGGTACCTGTTTTATGTTCTTAATTTGTTTAGGACCTTTTAAAAATTGTACGCAAAACTTTCAGTGGGTGCATCTCCATGTGTGCTTTGCTGCAGAGCCAACTAATTAGCTCCACAGTAAAATGTCACTGTCTACAGGTGTGCCCATATTAGGGTGCAGTAAATTAATTCTACTGCAGAATAGTACTTTCCAGGACAAGCTATCCTATAGCAGAGTAGTTATATGAGTTGAAATGAATGTGTAGAAGCTGACCCAGCTGTCTGGGTCACAAGGGTGCTATAGTGTGGGGCTGCCTGCCATCTACCCCTGCACTGCAACATTGTTGTACCCTAGCCAGCCTCTCCATAGCGCATTGACCCATGTCAGAGCAGCTTAGCGAGCTGATCCCCCCTGCCACTGGCCCCCCGGACTTCCTGCCAGCTGGGGCTGCTCCAACCTGGATCAATGAGCCGCAGTCCCAGGCACACGTGTAAATGCTGTGCCTGGGAGCAATAAACTCTTGTGTGAACTGAGCCAGAGTTTATTGCTATGTGCTAATTGCACATACAGATGCACCCAGGGGGCATTCAGCCTGAATCCTGTCCTTGGTTACATTTTTTTTTTGTGTGCAGGCCCATTCAAAGCAAAATTGAGGCTGCCCTTTTAAAGGAAAGAAAAACACTTGTAATTTATTAAGTAAGATACCCGTAAACTAATTTTAAGTGTATATTTCATGAAAGTGATTTCGTTTACTGTTATTATTATTATTTACGTTAATCCTTTTACTTGTACTATAGTACAACAGTAATTTATTCAATCCTTGTTACCAATAACTGGAGACAATTAAGCATTTTAATGATTATGCAACAGCTGTGATTTCTAAAAAAAGGTTTTATATAATTGATGGCCTGTGTTGCCATAGTGTGCTAGGTGCGATAGATCTATATTGGAATAATGCTAGCAGCACTTTCAACTGTCAATCAGCACAATATATTTAAACACCTCAGTACCACTGTAACATGAGTAGTTGGCCAAAAAAATACCAACACAGGGTAGCCTATTTATTCTTGTATCCATAAACGTTACACATTAAATACTTGCAGGAAGCCTTGATGGTTTAAATATAATTCTAAAATGAATGATTCTTGGGTATGCAACTTTAAAAATATATCATTATTTTAATGATGAAGATTTAATTTTTAGAAATGTGCTTTTTCCAAGTTTATACAGAAAGCAAAAAAAAATCAGTGGAATTACATCAAAAATGAAGATAAAGATGCTCTGGGATAGTCCATGGGATAGTCCTTAACCCTAGGTTTAAGCAACTTTAATTTGGCTGGCAGCAGGGAAAAATCCTGTCAAGTGTTGTCAGTGTTTGGTGTACTTTGTAGTCATATCTCTAAAATTATTTGTATTTTAATTTTCTATATGATGTATTCTCCATATTTTCAAATTTTCTGTTTTCCATTAATTAAACTGCAAGTTGAACTCATGGGCACTATGTTTTTTCTATACTTATATGACATCAGTCAATAAGAGAAAGATCTGACTAGTTAAGTCTAGATCCAGGTCCAAACTATTTCCATGGAATTTGGGTTCAGGATTTTGTACATGCCTAATCTGCCCTTGGCTGTGATTTCAGTCTCTCTGACTCTATTTATGCAGTATTTGTCTCCCCCAGGAGTTAGAGACTTATAGCGCTTAAAGGCCATTAACTTTTAATACCTTTGTGTGAAATCACTCTGTTCCAACAAGATCTATGGTTTCTAAGCACTTACATTGTTCAGATAACAAATTTCATATAAGAAAAGGAGAAAGCTTTGAATTGGTATTGCTGTTTCCAATTAGATACTCAGCTGAGCTTTGACATAGAGTGAAGCCTTTAATAAAAAAAATACCAAAGTTTCCCAGACCTAAGTCACTCCTCTTCCCCTATTATTATTAGAAACCCAGGAGTAAAAAAAAAGAATTTTTTTTCTGATTTCTCTGATCTCTAAAATACTTTTTGTTTTCCCATGATACAAAGTGCTCCTGGGTTGAAATTTGGAAGCACATCTTTAAAAACAAAGCAAAAATAGGGTCACTTCATTTCCCAGTCATAAATTTGTAGGATACTTAGCTCAAAATAAATAGGATACAGACGTAAAAATCAAAGATTAAATCCAATGTTTATGAGCTGGCTCTTCTGCTCCTCCACACTAGAAATGAGGTAGAGAACATAATACTCTTCCTTTGAGTACTAACCCACAGTTTTGTGATGAAGAACTACAGTATAAGAATCTATTTATTATAAATTAAGCCCCTGTTGGGTCTGACAGCAGTGGCTAATTATAATGGTAACCCAATTCTTCATGGCATTCAAAGAGATTTACCTTATTCTTGTCAGAAGAGTGATACTGAAACAATGAGCTTTGTAGCTTTGTAGTGATGTATCTCACAAAAGACAGGAAATGAGAAGAATGGTGTTAGCTGGGACTTGAGAGCCTGTATTCAGTTATGTTATCTAAGGGTATGGGTATCAGACTTGTTCAGCCTCATGGCCCAGACAAGGGGAGTGGGGCCTATCTGCGAGCCACATCAGACCCACAAACTGGACCTGTGTACTGGAGCTAGCATCTAGCATGGGAACTAGCTCCAGCCCTGTGTGCTGCATGCATTATGCATTGGCTCTGGACCCATGTATTGAATGCAGTGTGTGAGGCGGATCCATGGCAACACCACATGCAGCACCCAAATCAGACTAGCCCTGGATTCAGTACTTAGGAGCAGTCTGGTGCAGGCACAGAGTGTAGCATGTGCCAGACTGGCTTTACACGATGCATGCAATGCTTGGGGCCATGGCTGAAGCGTGCTGTATGTGGTGTGCAGAGCTGGTCTTAGATCAGGGGAGCACCATGGGTCATATCTTTGCTACCCCTGTTTTAGGGAAAGCAGTATTTTCATGCCTCATACCCTCATATATCAGGTGAGACAGTACCCCCATAATGTATAGGTATTGGTATATATATAGATTTGGAGACTGTTGTTGTGTCTATAGGTACATTAGACCTGGGAGCAGTTTACTTGTAAGTAAACTACTCATGAGTAAATGCTCCCAGGCAGGTGTTCACATGTGCAGAAAAACAGGAGCAGATTTGTTCTAATGGCAGCAAACTGCTCCTGCTTCCTGGGGCCCTGCAATGGGCCCCTGCTGCCACCAGAGGGAGTGCTAGGCTCTCCCTGGGTACTAGCCTGGGGCTGGCAGGGAGCACCGGGCCAGGAGATAGGCTGGGGGTGGGACAGTGCTCCCTTCGCCCAGGGGGGCTACCTGCTGCCAGGGCAGGGACAATGTCTCCCTTCCCCAGCAGCGGGGCACTCCTGGCCCTGGTTCCCCAGTCAAGGACAGGAGACTTGGAAAGATCTGCAGGTGTGGGACAGGTCCCAGCTCCCTGCCCTGATCTGCCAGTGGGGCAGCTAGCTGGGCAGGGATTCCCTGTGTCCGTAAAGCTCAGGCTGGGAGATAAGGATCTCCCAGCACCATCCCTGCAACCATGAAGCTGGCACTGGGAGATAAGGATCTCCCAGGCCCTGCTCCCCAATCATGATCTCAGAGCAGGGGTCGTGCAGGTCTCTGCTGCTGGGACAGGAGGACATAGTCCCCACCTGGGCTCCAGTGGCAGAGCCTGCCCTAGCAGCAGGTAGTTCCCAGGGGTGGGAAGCCATCTCCCACCCCTGTGGTGGCTGGCTGACCCAGAGCAGATTTGCTCCCAGTCAGGCATCTACATGAGTACTACTGAGTAGTTAGTAATCACAAGTAAATTTACTTCTTTCAATTGCAGGTAGCAAATTTACTCACAGTTAGCAAGGTGTGTGCATAAATAGATGCACACACTTATTCCACAGTAAACTGTAGTACTACTATGCAGTAAAGTGTCTTGTGTAGACACATGCTGTGAGAGTCACACTGTCTCCAACCACTATTTTCTAAGACCTGCAGGACACAAAAGGAGCACAAATAGATTGTGATGGATCAGGAAAACTGATCTTGAAAACATGGGGGAAATGGTGCAACTTGTTGCCTCCCTTGGTTTATACAATGGCAATAACTTTACAAAGGAGGATAATCTGTTTTGGACAGGATGATAAATCCTGATTAATTCCAGTCTACAGCTTTTTTCCCCCCAAATCTATTTTCCTCCTAGATATGCTGAATTGACCAAATACAATTAATCTGTTTTTCTCTGCTAGTTTGTTGATAGTATGGTTATTCCATCATCTGCAGCACCTTGTATCAACAAGGATAAAACTGTTCCATTTAGCCTTAAATGAAAACTGCATTAAAGACTAAAGCGGAATCAATGTAGTACATTTTAACTCATTGCTATCTGCAATATGGCTGCTAGAAATTTTTAAAACAGCAGAAAGCACTGATTTATGAAAGACACTTTTATTAGTCCTTGGGCTAGGACGTATTTTACCACGTGTTAGGTTCTTTTTGAATCACTTTTTCTGAAGAGGGATGGTTTTTCAATACATGCTTAAAGGACTTTATGATGGTGTTAGAAAAGAAATGAAATCTGAACTCCATGTGCCTTTTTACCTTTGCTACCTTGTTTTGAGATTCTGCCAGGACACTTTTGATTTTGGAAGGGGTATCTTCAGTTGGTATTTTTACATTCTGTCTTAGCTATTTCATTTGCCTTGTTTTCAGAAGCCAAAACAATAAAAGAAGATAGAGCGGTCCCTCATCCTGCTGCCAAAGGTACAGCTTCATCTTTGCATTTAAAGTTTCTGTCACATTGTAAGGAGAGCATCTGTTTAACCACTTATGGATGCTTCTCCAGGAACGGATCCAGAGGAGGTACAGTGACATGATCATATCCCCTTTTTGGATTGGACTGCATCACAGGAGCCTCCAGGGGTTGTTTTTCTAGACCCTAAAGGAGGTGAAATTTCCCCTCTCCTCCACTTCCACTCCCCTCCCCTGCCTGCTGCTTTTGCTTTCCGTACTGTAATGTGGGCTGGGCTCAGCTGGGGATGGGGAAATCTGCATTGCTCCTGGGGGCTGGGGCAGGGAGGGAGGAACTATTGTTGTTGCCTCTGTCCCTAGACAAGCCCAGCCCCAGTCTTAGTTGTAATCTTCTAATGGCCCCTAAACTCTTAATTTTTGTTTTAACCATTTTAGCTTCCTCTGTGATTCAAATTATTTGGTATTTTGGTTATATTATAATTTGGTAAATATATATATTGTTTTGGTGTCTTAGCTTTTGGTGTCTAAAGCTCCTTGTCTTATATGCTGGGTTTTTGGTTGTAGCCATGTTGGTCAGAGGACATAGGCAGGCAAGGTTCTTTGAGTAGATGTGAGATATCTTTTATTAGACCAACTGAGTAGTTGGGGAAAAGTTATTAGCAAGCTTTCATGTGCAGTCACACTTCTTCAGGCATAGCAAGTCTTTGCTGTTCTGAGACTCACAACAGCAGAGACTCCCTGTGCCTCATACTCAGTTTGTCTAATAAAATATATCGCATCTACTCAAAGAACCTTACTTGCCTTGTCTTATATTTTTGATAAATCTGACCAAGGTATTGACATTTAACTATTAGCATCCTTCCATTCTTGTTATAAGAATGGTACAAAATTCAGAATTCACCTGCTTTAGGGACTTAAAGTTCCTGAAGGCTCCAGAGGGCAGTCTTCCCCCTTTGGTGGGGGGAGGAAAAGGCTGGGAGCAAGGGGTGCAGCCACGCCTATTACTATTGCTCGACCCACCTTTGGGAAATCCTGGATCTACCCCTATGCTTCACAATACTTTTTTCCATTGAGTAGCCCCACTGAAATCCATGAGATTTTTTAATTGTAGAATGCTACACCCTACCATTGATTAGAGTATTAGGATTTTTCACTTTTTTTTACTATGTTGAGGTATGAAGTGCAGATTCTTAAAGACAAGTTCTACAGATGGGTACTATAAAGATATTTTGGTGGGCTCGGGTTTTTTTGCCCCTTTACTTGTAATATAGCTACAGATTAGAGTTCCAGCTATGTTAATCTGATGTCCAGTCTAGATCTTGTTACATCAACATTTTTTGTTGGTTTTAATCAGAATTGATTCAGGCTACTAGTTATTCTAATGGGAGGTACCTTTTTTGGCTTATAATGTACATGTAACTATGCAAGCAAAAATAATTTCTCCAGCTGCAGCACATCCTAATTATTATTTTGTTGTCCCTTGGTAAAATAAGTGGTTCTAGCATAACTTCTGCTTCCTTCCTAACATTCTTTTCTTACACCGTGCTCTCAGACACAAATGTATTTGCTGTCTGAATAGTAAATTACTGTCATCTAGATGGAAAATTTGACATATTATAATCATAAAGCACATTCTGCTTTTAGCCTTACGAATTTATGGTTCAGTAAACTGAAGGATTTCTCTTCCAAACCCATATCTGAAGGTAATTTAAAAAATATGCCATATATAATTAATACCCTTCTGGCATTCAGAAAAGCAGGCAAGAGTCAAACAAATCTTGAAATGAATGTAAAAATACTAAGTGATGAAACTACCAAGGCTGGTTACTAAGTGTAATTGAGAACAACACAAAAAATGTGAAGCCATTGTAGCTGGGGATAAAACTAGACTCATAGTTTCATAGTTGCTAGGGTCAGAAGGGACCTAAGCAGATCATGAAATCTGACCCCTTGCCATGGGCAGGAAAGGATGCTGAGGTCAAATGACCCTGGCTAGCTGACTGTCTAGCCTCCTTTTGAAGACCCCCAGGGTAGGGGCAAGCACCACCTCCCTTGGAAGTTGGTTCCAGCTCCTAGCCACCCTGACTGTGAAGTAGCGCCTCCTGATGTCCAGCCTGAATCTACTCTCAGTCAGCTTATGGCTGTTATTCCTTGTAACTCCCAGTAATGCTTGGGGGAACAGGAACTCAGTTAATCAAATTCAGTCATAGCGTGGTTCCCATATTACTTAAGTCAAAGTCCTACCTAACTGAACCTGGTCCAAAATTGGGCGTTCATTTTTACATACTCTGAACTTGTCAGTTATACATGTTACCTAGCACATAATAATGTTAGCTGTGTAATTTATTTTGGAGCCAGATTCTCTTTACTCACAGGTGGTGTGTCTACACAAGATGTTTACTATGGAGTTGCCTAACTAGCTCTGCAGTAAACATCTTAGTGTCTACACGTGGCCCTATTAGGCTGCAGGAAACTAATAAACTCCACAGCAGGTTAGTACTTGTAAATACAAGTATTAAACTGCTGCAGAGATTTTTCATGCCCAGCAACATACATTTAGACTTGGCCCCAGCCGGCTGGGGCATGAGGGTGCTTCAGTACGAGGGCTGCCTGCTGGCTAGCTCTGCACTGGAGTACCCTTGTGCCCTTGTCAGCCCCTCCACAGCATGTTGAGCTGGGTCAGAATAGCCCCAGGCTTGCAGACTGACCCCCTGGGCTCCCTGCCAGGTGGGGCTGCTCCAGCCCCACTAAACATGCTGCACTCCTGGGTGCACTTTCAAGTGGAATGCCCAGAAATAATAAACTCTTACTTGATATGTGTCAGAGTTTATTAATGTGAATTAATTGCATGTGTAGACATGCCGAGAGACCAGTACTTTAGTCTACAAACAACCCCATTAATTTTAATGTGATTAGGTATTAAAGTGATTGTAGGTGAATAGTGCCTTACTCTGTAAGTGATGTGAATAAAAACAGCAGAAGCTAGCCCTTAACCTCTTAACTTATTCTTTCCCCTCTCCATGATATTATTTTGATATTTTGGTTATATTATCTTTTTTGGGGGTAAATCTGACCAAACTACTGATGTTTAACTGTTAACATCCTTCCATTCCTGTTATAAAAATGGAATAAAATTCAGAATATCTGTCTCATGGGAAATTTTAGCATGTTTAAGTCAAACTATGATTATTTTTTATGGAAGGGAAAGTTTACAAAGCTTTTGATCCAGAAATGTTGAAAAGGTCATTTCAGCTCAGCCTGACATTAGCCTGTGTCCTGTTGGCTTGCTGTGAAAACTCATTGCTCCAAAATATTTCCATGGAGTGGTATCTCCAGTTGTGCTCTCTCTCCCATAGTTATGGGAATCTTAGAATGTACTGTGAAGTTTCAGTTTGAGGGAGAAACCTCCATATATCATGGGAGCATATAACTGTGGATGATGGCCCATAAATAAAGATGGGGAAATGAAGCATCTTAACTACAGTTCTTTTGAAGCACCCAATTAAGTGAGTTGGATACAGATTAATGCCAAACTGATCCAAGTCACATTGTTTAGGTTTGATAACCTGTGTAGATTCAAGTAATACAGACTCAACATGAAATTTTTGACTGCTACAATAAAATGTAAGCATTTCTGCATAGCATACTCAAAACATAAATCATTTGAATTAAGGTTGAATTCTTTAGTGTTTCAAATAGTTTAAGACATCTGGATAAAATAAAGCAATTATTTTATTAATTTCAAGATTTAAAAATGATGGTTTAAATGATGTTTCATTATTTCCATGTGTGACATGCTAATGCACTAATTTTAATAGTTATGAATAGAAGTTCTATAAATACTAAGCATTATCTTATGATTACACAAGTAATTATATTACATCAATAAATTAAGTTTCTAAACTATGATACTTGCTGTGAATTACAAATTTTTTACGTTGAAATTCATAACTGGAAAAGAACGGGGATTTGGGGGGGTTCTTTTTTTCACTTTTTGCTACATTTTGCAACATATAGCCACATTTAAAAAATATTTCATTCCTAACTTGTGATGACAACAGAATTTCTCTTTTACTGAAAATTGGTTTTTCAAATTTATTTTTTAGGCAAAAAAGCTGAGCCTAAATCATCATGTAAGTGGTTAATGTACACAACAGAGTAAACAATAATTATCAAGAACACACAGAGATTGCATTAAATGTCATTAAATGTACAGTAAAATGATTTTAGTTTAATACAGTAAGAGCCAAATCTTTTGGTATATTAATTCAATGGTTTGCCTTAAGACCATTGCTCTTTTCCTACTGCTGTTATTCTGCTTCCCATTACTTTCTTGCTTGCCACCATCTATAGATGCTTTTATAGTCCATATTCTTAGCACAAAACTCTTTATTATTTCTACCTTGTTCCGAATAAAATTTCCCGTTGGTGGAAACAACAGGAGCAAGTATGATTAATAGTTAGCTGCTATTTAAAGAAGAGAAGATAGTGTTAGAGTGATGTTGTGGCTGTGATGGTCCAAGAATTATGCAAGAGGAAAAGAAAACTCATTTCAACTAGGGAATAAGCCTAGCAGTCCTGTGATTTTAAATGTTTTGCTCTGAGGGTGCAAAGGAAAAACAGAGAGTAGTTAACACTGAAAAGATGTTTTTCAAAATTAAAACCCGAATATAATAAAGGGCTTAGTCCATCTGTCTGTCTGTAATGCTCTTGGAGCACTCTGATTGGTTACTGCTCCTTGAAGGTGCTAGTGGTGCAGGGTGCTGGTGGAGGGGGACAGAGGGGATGGCAGGGCAAGCTTCCCCTCCCTCCTGCTCTTGGGTGGCAGCAGCAGTAGGGGTTACAGGTAGAATTAGGTTTAGCAAGCTTCTCCCCCTGTCCCTGTCCCTCCCCCATCATTCTCAATGGACAATTCACGTACGTGTGTGTGTGTGTGTGTGTAATAAAACTTAAAATTCCATGTTGCTGTTCAGTGCTTGGGACGGGATCAGCCTCAATAAGGTCGGGGGGGGGCAGAATGATTTCTTGAGCTCCTTGGTCTCCAGAGGCAACACAATTACTGATATCTCTGTGAAAGGCTGGCTGCTACCCCCACCCCCCAACTATCTTTTTTCTCTTTAAGCACACTATGTAGCACAAAAAAAGTAGCAATAACGGAGTCCAACTGTTTCCTCAAGTTCGGTGACGAGAGCTGTGTAACAGGATAGGCCCTGATGGTGGCCCTGATCCCTGCCCCTCCTGACCCCCACCCCCCCAGTTGCTGCCTCAGTCCTGCCCTGCTCTCACTCTAGGGTCTCACCCTGATGCCTTGGCTGCCACACCTTGATATTACAGATATTGAGGGGTGGTTGGGGGACTTTGGTCACTCTCTCTGTATAATTGGTTATTCTCCAAGGGTCACCTTGGCCAGCTTAATTTGTGCTCCAAGCCTGCTGTCCACAGTCTTTTAGCCATGGGACTGTTAACCCACTGGCCCTAATTACCTCAAGGGCTAAATTCCTGGCCTCTGTTCTCCCCTACAGCCATGTCCATGCCTCTCAGATATTGCTGTGTTCACAATTTGGTCTTCCTCTGGAGGCCTCAGCCCTCTTGGCTTTAGTCCCCCTTTATTCTGGCTACAGGATTCCAGCCTTGGCCCACTTATTCAGGCCTGGCTTTCTCTACCTTAGCCCTTGCCTTTTGCTTCACTCTGCAGGCCCTGTCTTTTTCTCTAGGCCTCTGGCCCTGTCTCATGTTATCCTAGCCCCTTGGTGCTGCTGGCCCAGGCAAGACTTTTCCAGCCCCGTGGTGTCCCTGGCCAAAGCTGCTTATGGTCACTTGCAGTCCCCTGGCATTCCTGATCCTCAGTGGTTTGGCTTTATCTCACATGCAGCCTCCTGGATCCCAGACTCTGGCAGGGCTTTAGTTGGGCCTTAGCCTCTCCTGCTGCAAGGTGCTTTCTAGGCACTCCTAATTATGGCTTCATACCACCCCTATCAGCCACTCTTAGTCCTCTGTTGTTACTCTGTGCCAGCTACAACAGCCTGATAAATCCCCTCTGGGGTTCCCCAGGGCTCTGGGAGCTCCTACCTTGTAGCTTCTACTTTTGCAGCTTCCCCAGGTACTGGTGTTGCCTGGGCTCCCCTCTGTTGCCATCCAAGCCAGTAGGAGTTCTGTCTGCAGTTAGGGCCAGACTGCCTCCCCTGGATCAGGAGCCAGGCTTTTAGTAGGTTAGAGAGCCACCCTTCCAGGTCACATGGCTTATCCCTCAACCTGCTCTCAGTTGTTGCAGTTCAGACCTGAGCTGCAGCCACTGCCTCCTCCCCTGCTGTGGCTTTCTCTGCCTGCATATTGCTCTGCAAGTGGCCTCCAGGCCAGATACTTATTTAATTGCAACCCTGCAATGCTGGCTTCCTATCACTAAAGTAGCAAGCTTTAGAAGTACTTGCTACATCTTGCCCTTGGTACATCTGGTGTGCTTGAGTCAGAAGGAGGGCTACTTACTTCCTGTTCCCCCTCTCTTCAGACTCTTAGGGTATGTCTGCACCACCTCTTGGGTGAGTCCAGAATGGCTGTAGAGTGCCCTGCTTATCTGCTCCTGCTCCAAGATGCTAAACTTGGAAATGCAGCAGAGAAGCTGTTCTAAATTGGGCCAAAAACAGACATCTTAGGAGTGACTTTGGCAGGTGGTATTGCCAAGCCAGGCCATGTGGATGAGCTGTGTTCTCAGGAGTGCTGAAGACACAGTGAATGTGTCTATATGTGTATTATATCCAGAAGCAGTTTACTCACAAGGAAACTACTTGTGAGTAAATGCTGCCGGGCCCGCATCTATATGTGTAGGGAAATGGGAGCAGATTGCTGCTAATGGCAGAAAACTGCTCTCATTTCCTAGGGACCTACAATGAGCCCCTGCCAGCACCAGGGAGAGCTCTAGGCTCCCCTTGGGTGATAGCTCGTGACTGGCAAGGAGCACCGGGCCAGGCTGCCTCCTGGCCAG
Organism: Crocodylus porosus; assembly: GCF_001723895.1. Lineage (NCBI taxonomy): Eukaryota > Metazoa > Chordata > Crocodylia > Crocodylidae > Crocodylus > Crocodylus porosus. Next base: position 99,473,179 of record NW_017728918.1, on the reverse strand, counting down.
ACCTGGGACATTGCTCCTGGCCCCTGGGAGGGCTACTAGTTGTGGGAACAATATTCTCCTGCCCTTGCAGCAGAAAGCCCCCTGCTCTTGTTCCCTGATCTGGGCAGGGGATTGGGAAAGAGCTGCAAAGGAGGGACAGGTCCAAAATCTCTGCCCCAATCTGCCAGTGGGGCAGCTTGCAGTGAGCCCCTGGCTGGGCAGGGAAGGTATTCCCGCCCTACCCCCGCCAGCCAGGGTCTTGCTACAAGATGTGCAGCTAGTGAATCAGGGCAGTGGGTTTGTACCTGCTCCATCCTTGCAGCTCTTTCCAAGCCCCATGCCTCAACTGTAAAGTGGGAACTAGAAGATAATCCCAGCCCTCACTCCCTGATCATGATCTCAGAGCAGGGGGAATTGAGATCCCTGCTGCTGGGGCAGGAGGATAGAGCACTTGCCCAGGCTCTGGTAGCAGAGCCTGCCCCAGCAGCAGGTGGTTCCCAAAGACAATCTTCCGTACCCTGATGGCTGACTGACTGGGAACAGATTTGCTGCCAGTCAGGCATCTATATGAGTGCTACTGTGCAGTTAGTAATGACAAGTAAATTTGCTACTTGTACTTGCAGGTAGCAAATTGACTCATGATTAGTGAGGTTTACTACGCAGTAAGCATATGCATGTGTAGATGCACATGCTTACTATGTAGTAAACTGTGCCACTTTACAGTAAAGCATCTCATGTAGACACACCCAGTGTAGGGTAGATAAAGCCTTAAGGGACAGGCAGTGAGCTCTCCCAAGTACATCTCTTCCATTGTTCTTTAAATGTATAAAACAGATTAATTTGGATTTTTGTAATTGAAAGGAAATTCCAAAAGGAAAATACTTGCATTCTCTGTTACCACATATGTTGTATGAGTATTTATCAGCAGTGGGACAGTTCTTATCCAGACATTAATACACTACCATCATCATTTTACATTCTTTTCTGCCCCCTTCACCCTTCTCCTTTTCCCATAATAATGCTTTTTTGTAACGGGGGAAAGGGAGTTGAATAGAGTTTCCCACATATATAGCTAGTTTAACACGAAAAATGAAGTAAAATTAATAAGAAAACGACTGTGTATATTCAGTCTTCAGTGATACCGTCTTTCATTTTTGTGAAAAGTTGGAAATAAAAAAATAACAGAGTTTAGAAATTAAAGTCTTAAAGTGTAAAGTCCTATAACATGGATGATACAAATTGTTTTATATTTGCCTCAAATTTCACCTTCAAACACTATCCTCCAGTTCCTTGGCTTAAGGTTGGCACCAATTTTAGAATCCTTCACGATTGTTAGAGTGGATGTAATTAATTCTGCGGGGTCTAATTTTGTGTCTTACACATTGCCTCCAGATTTGGCCTCAAATGAGTTGTCATATCTGTCCATTATTTTGAAATGCTCTCTTTTTCTTTTTCAGCAAAGCATACATGTGTTCATATTATGTCAGCTCTTCCATATTCTGTTATGCATTTATTGAAGGTTTCACCTGTAGGCAAACAGAAGGAACAAATTCATTAAAATATGCAGAACAGCGACATGCGTATTAAAAATATTTTCTCCTCCTTTTTGCAGCCACAATAGAGAAACCTCATATACACAGTAAGTATAACATTGATAGAGTATTTTTAACATTTGTTTGTGCAAGGATGACAGTTCCTCATGTTCCTTGTCAGAATTAAGAGGTTAATTATTAGATTCAACATATTGAGCCATTTGAGGTCTTAAAGGAGAGTTCTAGGTATAGAAAACGGGTGAAATGAAAGCCAACAGAATTACTTGACATTCTACTGGTATAACAAAGATCAGATTTCAGCCTATCAGTTCTGGGCTCAAGAGTCACCAAACAAAAATGGGACAAAAATATCCTTACAGAAAGTAAAGTAATTTCAGTGTTAAAGGGATAAAATTCTGTAATCAGTCCTAGACAGAGGTGGCCAAAATTCAGAACATGCATTTCAAAGGAATTGTTGATCTTTTGAAAAATTGTATCTAGTTATAATCAGCATTAAAACAGTATTTTGAAACATTCTCTGAAATATAAATTTTTAAAAAAGTCTGTTTTGGTAAAACTATTTTGATATATTACAATTTTTTGTTTCATAGATTTCATAGACATTAGGGCTGGAAGGGACCTCAGGAGATCATTGAGTCCAGCCCCCTGCCCAAAGGGCAGGAAGTCAGCTGGGGTCCCAGCAAGATAAGCATCCAATTTACTCATGAAGGTGTTCAATGTAGGTGCTTGAACCACCTCCGCTGGCAGACTGTTCCAAACCTTG
>NW_017728918.1:99446965-99470873 GCF_001723895.1 Crocodylus porosus | reverse complement strand
CGTGGATCCTCCTCTCCCTCCTCAGCCCATAGCCCAAGACTGGGAGGCTCGACGAAAACACCACCTGAGCTCCCAGACCCCTAAGCCCCGCTCCCAAGTCCCTGTAGCGCCTCATGACCTGGCTGGGTGTGCTCCGAGCCGTGTCATTGGTGCCCACGTGAATAAGGAGCATGGGGTAGTGGTCTGTGGGCCGGAGGAGCTGTGGGATCCTCTCCGCAATGTCTTGGATATCTTGTTTTAGATTTGTATTTTATTTATATACATATTTATATTGTTTTATGCCTTTTTTAATTATTCCATAACATGCTATACAATGGTGCACAATATAGAAAGAACGATTCCAGACTAACACAAATATATTGAAAAGAGCTTCTCCTCTTATTAGTCCCCTAAATTCTTTTTTTCCAGTTCTAAGTATCTGTTTAAGAGTTAACACAGTACAAGCAACATATTCTTCATTGAAGAAGATAAGATATTTCTGTCAGGTTTAAGTAGTAGCTTCCCTTATTTAATTTTGAAATTTTACTAAATTAAAATAAATTAAAACTAAAATATTTCCACTGTTCTCTCACTCATATTAGGGAGGGGTCATGAAATAATATCTTTTTTAACAAACCCTTAACATTTTAAATTAAATTTCAAATTCCCACATGAATTTTTGCAGTTTTCTAAAAGAGAAAAGATTTCAAAGTACCTTGTAGAAAATGTCATTGAATTTCAACAATATAAAAATTTCACCTTTGTCAAAACAGTTTTGTCTGATGAATAGCTGTTTTGATGAATCATGTAAGCAGCTTTACTAATACATAGACAGTTATGACAGGAAGCTAATTAAAAATCTTATTTCTAATGTGTGGTGGTTCTTTTTTGCAGAGCATGAACCCGTAAAGCAGGAAAAAGCTGTCTCTCATGCCAAAATAGGTAGGTTTTTCTATTCAGATCTCAGGTTCATGGGTATCTATGTCTATATCCATAGATAGATAGATAGATAGATAATATAATACATGAATATTAACATATTCATTGTGCCATAAATGTAAAATTGACCTGGGGCCTGAGGGATGGATTGTGAATGCCGGATTGTATGAGCAACTGTTCATCAATGGCAGCAAGACCTTTACTTTCTGACCCTAAAGGACCTGAATTTTTGTAGTTAAAATCAGACCAAAGGAAGCCTAAAGCAAATCAGACCTTTCTCCTAAAAAAAATGAAAATCCCCTAGTGCCATATATATATATATCTTCTGACAGAAGGAATCTTGCCACCATGATGACAGGAGACAGAGCAGTGGGGAGGAGTGAGCCCGAGCAGGGGGAGAAGCTGGCCCACCCCGTGGCAGTGTTGGGGACAGCGAGCCGGGCTCAGCCCAGCCAAGCCCAACATGACAGCTGCTGGGGGAGGGGAAGAGCAATCTTCCTCCCACTATTGGGCCTGGGCCCACTCCTCCCCCACCCCTGCTCCCCTGCATCAGCCCTTGGCCTACTCCTCCCCTCCAACCCCCCCCCACAATGGCAGCCCGGCTTTTCCCCACCCTCCTGCCTGCTCCCACCCCCCTGTCATTCTTGATGGGCAATTGGCGTGTGTGTGTGTGTGTGTGTGTGTGTGTGTGTGTGTGTGTCTATATCTATATCTATATATGGATGGCAGTAGAGGATTTTCTGTTTTTTAGGAGAAGGGTCTGGTTTGCTTTAGGCTTCCTTTGGTCTGATTTTAACTACAAAAATTCAGGTCCTTTAGGGTCAGAAAGTAAAGGTCTTGCTGCCATTGATGAATAGTTGCTCATACAAGTAGTTCTGCTCATTTTAGTGCAACAGTTCATGAGCTTCAGCAATGGAAACAAGGCATTCACAATCCATCCCTCAGGCCCCAGGTCAATTTTACATTTATGGCACAGTGAATATGTTAATTGTGCCATAAATTGTAACATGCCACAGATACAAGCAATTTATGGTGCAATAAAATGGCAAACCAGTCATAAAGATGTGCCACATTTAAGTAGAGCATTAATGCACTATGCTGCTTTCAAGCAACAAGGGGTGGATGGGTTCTGCACCCATCATGCAAGTATCTGATAATCAATGAGACAGCAAAGATTTCATCATTTGACCCAATATGAGAAAACTAGAGTAAAATGATTCTTTGATGTAGAAAAAGGACCCTCAATCATTCTGTGTTCATTTTATGCAGCTTCTGGACAACCTGGCTGTATGTAGTAGTCAAGTGTAACCAACAGGGTTTTCCCTGGACAAATCCTGCTGGAGAAGATGGAGATGGGCTGGAGGGGAGGAGGAGGGAGGTGTCAAGAGCAGGGGGCTAGTAGGGGGCTGTCATTGCCAGATGGTATATCTGCCCTGCTTATTGCAGCTACAGCACCAAAATGTGGTCTGATCTGTGCACCTGGCTGCTGCTGCAACTGATGCTACTGCTGGGGTGTGGATTCATGCAGGGGTGGGGAACACTACAAAGTTGGCACACAGGGCTTGATGCCCTGCTCTCTGTGGCCCCTCCCCCCCATCACATACATATGTCACACACATATGTCACACACATTTTGCTACTGGTGGTAGATACTGAAAGACCTACTATTCCGATTCTCCTCGATCTTGACTGACCGTGCTACTGTTACCGTAGGACCCAGCTTTACATAAACACAACCTGTTTGTAAATAAATAATCTAATAAACTGCTTACAAGCATTTATTCCTTCAACAACAGACAGACAGAACTGTCTATCTCATCCATTTTTCCGGTATTTTTATACCATTTCTGTATTGCTACACTTAGAATGTTAGGGACATGGAGTGTGCCCCTACAGCAGTCCACTGCCTGGCAGAAACCCATTGATAATGGTTAATGATTTTCTATCACTGCCTACTGGAGTGGGGGAAAAAAAAAAACAGTGCTCCTCACTCCTTAAAGATCTCAAATTTTTTTTGTCTTATTCTTCATTTGTTTACTGATAATGGATACTATGAGTTGCATGTAGCAAAACAGCTTCCGGGAGGCATAACATATATATTTTACTTTTCCCGGTTTGGTACTGAACCCGCAAGAGAAGGCATGCGCTGGTATCATCACTATACTGAGACCCTGAAAAGATTGCAAGACCCTCCCTTTGAATTAACCAGCCACCTACCTATTTTGTAAGCCAGGTTACTGCCACATTTCACTTGTACAACCTTAATTTTGACACAGACTGTTCACCTGCAAAGGCTTACATCAGGGTCTATTCCAGGGGTGGCCAAATTTCCTAAGACTTCAGCTGCAAATCAAAATCTTGACAGAGCTGAAACCTGCTTGGCACAAAGTTTTCAGTGTGAACATACCCATAGTCATTGATCTGCATGTAGCACTCCAGGTCAAATAAGAATTCTGCATTAAGTGACAAGTAGAACATAATACATGAAACCAGAGAACAAGATTTTTTATTTAATTACTTCTCTTTTTTCTGGGGCCACATTAAAATGCCCAGCTGTCATGTATCTCACAAGCCAGTTTGGGATGGACTATAGTTAGATTGCTGTGTAGGCTGGCACTTCAAGCTATGGGTGATGAAGCTAGCAGCAGTTCATGGAGTATATGAATTAGCTCATCAGAATAGGTGCCATTAGCAATGAAACCACAGTTTCAGTTCACTGTACACTGATTGGGAGTTGGAGGCTTTCTCTCAGCTGCCAAGCTGCATGTAACACATACAGTCAGCATGAATACTTGCCCTTAAGTGCACAGTGAAATCAGAACTTAATGATCAGCCAGATCTCACCCAGCTGCATTTATGGGCAGGACAGTTCTTGAATAGCACAAGGCCAATGTACCTATCCAATTGTACAGCAGGGATGCAGGGATGGTTGAAAGCCCCCACGACTCCAAACCAGAATAGCATGTGTGGAACTGAAATCCTTCATGTAAAAAGATGAGTTGTTAAATTTGCCTTTTCAGAAGAGACCTCTTCTCAAATGATTAGTGGTTCCTTTGGAGAAGCGTGGCTGTTTTGAGTTACAGTTGATAACTAGAACTACTGATTTGCAAGCATCAGTTTTAATACCAGTTGTTCTTTTCCTGCCATGTGCCAGTGAATGTTTCTGAGTTAGTACACTGAATTATAAAAACCTCATTTTATCTAGAGCAGCAGATCCTTTTTTACTGTGATCTATGGTAGCCTCACGCTATTATTCCTACGCTTCTGGCCATGCTATTTAGAAGCATTACAAGTGTCACAAAATCTGATAAAACGTATGGATTCTAGAGGGAAAAAAATTAAATTAATAGCCCTTTTGTGACCAGACAAACCAAGGAAGCCATATTCACTCCTGATGCAGCTGCACAGAAATAACTGAAAATACTAAGAAATAAGTTTGCAGCCTTCCATTTGAAAATCAGAATGAGACCTGACAATTTCAAGATTCGCCACAAAAGAAAATTAAGAATACATCATTTCAGATCAATAACATCAAAGCAATACAAATATATTTCAAAATATAAAATAAGAATGGAAACAAAAGTTTATTTCCAAAGGTAAATTTGAACTGTTTTTTCCCAAATTTGCCAACATGGGGTGTTTTGACACCATGAGGACTTTTTTACTCCTCTTCAAAATAAACATGATTTTCTGATATAGCTCAGTGTTGACAAAACTGAATTTTCTGATGGGGAATGAATGGCTCCCTTGAAACTTTTTTGTATCTGCTGTCCTATGAACTTTAGAAGCAAAATTTGTTAGGTAAGAATTCAAATGTTCAAAGTCTTCCTTTATCCCAACTCCTCTTTCCTTCCTTCCTGGATACATTCAACACATAGAAACACAAGGAAATGGGATTGCTAGCTTCCTCTTGAAGATTTGTTTCCACCTGTGGAGGAGGCTTGCTTTTATAAAGGGCAAATCAAGTGGTCAATTAAAAGAGAAATTAGATTCATAAACTGTCATAGGACTAGGTTAATGGAATCTAGTTAATAGGTCAATATAGGTGAAGGGACCTCACCTGCAATCAGTCATGTTTACATTTTCCCAAAAATCTTGGTTTGATTTGTGAGGACTCAATAGTTATATTAACCTAAATAGATAGAACACCAGTAATGATTTATTTCTAATATCTAATTAATGCTCACCGTAATGGAACTGTTTAATCTCAATGTGCCAAATAAAGCCGAGTTCCGGAGCTGTTTTCCTTTATTATGAGAGAAAACTGGAAAATTGACTCTTGCCTTTAACTGACTTCCTTGAACAAGTTGCATATATATTTTAGTCCATTGCCCAATCATAGCCATCATCTATACTACTGCCAAATGCTGAGCCATCCTCAGGAAATCTCAAGATATGAGAATTTGATAAAGAAAAAAAAAAAAGCATTCTTCTATAACTTGACCAGAGACAAAGATCCCCTGACAGATTCACAGATTCTTATGTGAGTGCCACCAAAATTAGGGAGAGCAAAAGCATTTGGTTTAAGGTCAGATAAGCGTTATAGGTATTTACAGTATCCAAAACAACAGAGACTCCAAACCACTTGGGGCATTTGTATTAGGGCTATGCGAAATTTCACTGGCCATTTCATTCTGACACTGTTGTGACCAATTTTGAAGTCGAAACAGCAAAATCAGAATGAAACAAAGGCCGTCGAAATAGCCTTGAAACAAAACAAGGTTGGTTGAAAGGTTTCTAAAGTCAAAATGTTTCAACCATAGGCTGGGGATGGGAAGTCAGTCCAGCTGGGCTGACTTCCCATCCCCCTTGCTAGATCATGCTGGGGGTGAGAGGCAGCCCACCTGGGCTGCTTCCCAGTGCCCCATGCTAGATAATGCCAGGTCTAGCATGGGGTCCTGGGAAGCAGCCCAGCTGGGCTGCCTTCTGACCCCAGTGCGATCTTGCACTGAGCTGACTTCCCATCCCCAGCAAAACTTGAAACACTGTCAGAACAGCCTTTCTGTTTTGATGGAACAGAACAGAACAGCTGTTTCGACTTGAAATGAAATTCGAGACAAAAACCTGTTCCCTCAAACTGTCGAAACACAAAGCAAAATGGAATGGTGCCATTTTGCACAGCCCTAATTTGTATCACTAATCTGTTTGGATGGTTCAGTGCCTCCTTTAAAACCAGTTAGATCTTTCTCCAATGGTTTGGAAATATAAAATTGTTTGTACACAAAACTTAGATTAATAAAAGGGCATTGGAGTTGAAAAGTGAACATTTTAAAATTCAGCTGAGATGTGAAAGGAGCTACTTTACCAGTTAGATGTGCCCAAACTGTCTTCTCAGTTTCATAGGTGGGTGTAAAATGGAGCTGAGTCAGTTTTCAGTGCACAGCTCTCATAATCGCCTGGCATTCAAATTACAGGGAAACAATAGCTCAGTAAGAAAAGGAAACTAAACCGAATATAAATGGACAAAAATTTGAATTGCAACCTCTCCATGACAACTGAAAAGCTTAACCTCAATTCTACATTCTCTTTGTTTTCAGAATATACTAAGGAAAGATATAAAGAACATTTTTTTTCTTAGCTTGACTTTAAACAATGATTATCACCTATTATATTAGCCCATTATTTTATGTTTGGGGAAATCTTGCGTCATTCTTTTCAGCCTTTCAGAGTTACCTTAAAGAACGACCAGTAGAAGAAGTAATTTAGCAGGAAATTGCAGGGAGTGAACATGTTCCAAACACCCAAGAATCTAGTTTTTATACAAGTGAAATTTATGCGGTTTTATTATAGCTAAGGTTAGAAACATCTTATTATTAAAAGGTTCGGTTGCCTTAGTTCTTTGCTGTCCTCATGGTTACTCCAAGTGCCATAGCTAGTGCAGTGTTGAGTATTGCAGCACCTAAAGTTTAGATAGATGTCCTGGTACTTAGTGAAGTCCTCAGCCTAAGGCTTCCTGTACAATGTTTGGGATTTGTGTCTGCTTAACAGAAGGATTTTCAAAAGCCAGAAAACTATCAAGCTAAACCAGGGGCGGGCAGTTATTTTGGGTAGAGGGCCGATTACTAAGTTTTGGCAAGGTGTCGAGGGCCATATGGGTAGCTCCACCCCTTGATCGGTGCCCAATCTCCTGGTTGCCATCTTGGGACCATAAGTCCTACCTCTTTAACCTCTGACCTTTGCCACCAGAAGTCCCTTCCCTTGCTTATGGAAGTACTCCTTTGGAGAAGGGGGTTTGCTATCTTGCGGGGGGGAAACAAATTATATACTAAAAATTAAACACCCATAATAATGTAATTTAATTTAATTTTGAAAATATATTTTTGATCTGATTTGTGTGTGTTTGTGCTGTGTACGTAGAAGCAATTTTACTTGTATATTGTGTGGGGTGTGTTTGGGTGTCAGGGGGTTGGGGGTGGATGTGGGGTTTGTGGGGAGTTGTGGGTGGATCGGTATGGGGGTTTATGCGGATGTGTGTGTGTGGGTATTGTATTGTGGGTATGGGAGCCACAGGGTTCAGAGCAGCTGGCGGGTGGGCAGGAAGTTGGAGAAAGTGGCAGCAGGGGAGTGGGGGAGTGGAAATGGGCAGGTGTGCGGGAGCGCAGGGCCTGTGAGGCCCAGAGTGGGGTGGTAGAAGCAGGGGGTGTGAGCTGGCAGGGGTCTATGGCAGGGATTCCCAACCTTTTTATACTGTCGACCTGCAAACACTATAATTTACAGATTGAAATGTAATGTACGTTTAAATTTAATTTTTATGGGGGGTGGAGTTGCAAGGATTGGATGGAGTTGAGGCACTGGGGGACCTTGCAGTGGAGGAGGCTGCACAGGTGGTGGCCTGGGGGGGGGCAGTTGGGGCTGCCCAGAAAGAAGGGGTTCTGCTGCCTTTCCTAGCAGCAAGCAGCAGAGCTGCCTCCCCATCCTCTACCCTCGGCATTTCCCTTCCTGCATCCCCCTGATCCAAGCCACGGGCAGGGGTGAAGGGTTCTGCCTGGCCTGGTGTGGGGCACAGTGCATGGGCAGCACCTTACCAGGCTCAGCCATGGCGGTAGGAACAGGACAGAGTACACACAGCCAGTTTCCTCCCTCCCAGGGCTGTCCTGCCTCCAGCACTTAACTACCGGTGCTGGAAGCCACAGCTCCCATCCAGCTGCCATGCACCTGCCCACTCTCCATTGCCACTGCTGCCACATAGGTGGTGGGGATGTGGTGGAGAGGCAGGACAGCCTTGCGTGGGCTCTGGGCAGCTACTACAAGGAATGCTGGCAGCGGGAGGGGGAGGGGCTGCTTTTTCCCCATGCTGAGCAGCAACTTGCTCAGCCCAGATGGGTGACTGTGGGGGGCATGGGGTCGAAGTTACTTGCGGTCATCCCCGCCTGTGCCACAGGGCTGGGACAGTCGGGGCTGGGAACAAGCAGCCACGTGGTAGCCAGTGGCAGCCAGGTGGGAGCACAAGACCCATGCTGGTGCCCCAGGGCCAGTGCCAGCAGGACCCAGAGCAGATGGCAGGAGCACAGGGTCTCAGCTGGCTGGGGCTCTGTGGAGCCAAGCCAGCTGCGCTCTCTCCCTGCTGGTGCAGCACAGCCTGGCTCCACAGACCCCTGCCAGCCCATGCCCTGTGCTCCTGCCACCCCATTCCAGGCCTCACCAGCACTGGCCCTGGGATCCACACTCCTGCACACCTGCTCACTTCCACTCCCCACCATTTTCCCCACCTTCCTCCCTGTCTCCACACCCCCTTCTTACCTGGATTTCCTGCTCAGGCCAGGGAGGTGCAAACAGCCCCACGGACCCAGGCCAGAACCTAGGCAGGGCTTCTGGCTAGGGGGTGGGGCTGGGTGAGCCCTGCTATTGCAGGAGCCTGCCAGGGCTTCCCCTGGGACCTACTGTCCCTGGCTGCTGTCATCTTTCACAGACAGCTGGGGCAGATAAATATTAATTTTCTAAATTTTTTAGAGGTACTACATGCCAGATAGAATGGCATGGTGGGCTGGATTCAGCTTGTGGGCTGTATTTTGCCTACCCTGACTGCTAAACTATGCACTAGGATACACTATGAAGATGTAAGGGGCCTACACTTCTTCTCTCAAAAGTAATTATACTCATAATTGCATCCCAGAGGAAGTTGCCTGTCTTCACAAAGGTTTCTTAGCTCAGCCATAAACCCTGGGTGCAGATGTACATTATATTTGAAACTTTAAAAAATGGAACTGATTGGGAACTTGTTCACAATTTTGTGAAGTGCCATCGCTCCAACAGTGGTGTGGGTGGAGGAGGCGACTGAGTACCCTCCACAGTACGCCTCACAGTGCACAAGTCAGGAGAATACTTGCACCCATGTATCAGGGGTCTCAGGAAGTGGGTGACCTACAGCTGAGGGCATTTTCACTTTTCTATTAATAGTGTCTCTAGACACATTCTTAGTGGTGCCCTGTGGTGGTTGCCTTGCCTCATTTCCAGGATTTGTAGCACACAGAACAGGAGTAGGTTGGTGGGATATGTTTTGCAGCAGCTTGGCAGCGAAGAAAAGAGTTTTGTTGTCTAAGTGCTTAGATTATGGTGTGGATATCCCAAAATTGTTCTGATTAAGTTTTTAGAAGACATTTGTTGGAAGAGTGGCCAGTTGAAAGACACTATGAAGTGTGTTGCTTTTTTCTAGATTTTAAACTAAGATTTAAGGCCAAATAAGTGACTCTACAATGAAATTTGATTGAATCAGGTGGCCCAAACCCATTAGAAATCTAATTATTTTATGGTACTACAATGAGATAATGATACTAAAAGAGACATTTATTTGGTCACTATGATATGTGTAACTTGTGTGCCTTTTACTCAATACAGAGGAGAAAAAACATAAAAAATCATCTCCCACTGAAAAATCAGGTAGGAGGACATCATCCTTCCTAGATTTATATTTTTTTACTACTGTTCTAGATCAACATTAAAGTACTGCATTTGTATCATTGCTTAGAATAATTTTGAAATATGTAACTTGTGACATTTGATCCAGACAGTCCCCAAGAACATACATGTTTTTGTTTTGTTTTGTTTTGTTTTGTTTTAGAGAGAGACAGTGTATTTCAGAGTCAGTTGTGTATAGTACCGACTTAGACTGTAAGCCTGTGGGTTGTGATCCACAATCAGTTCTTTTAGATATTATAGTGGCAGTAATGGTGATAGTAGCAGTAAGAAGTAATAGTTATAATAATAATAGTAATAGTATCAATAATATTAATAATATGAGAAAGAAAACCCCTAGGTATTCTACAGACTACAGTAAGACCTTTGATTAAATCTCACATTCACTGATATGGAAACATTTATTTAGCTATGACCCGTGTGGAAGATCTCACAGTCTATAGTTGCAACCTTGCCACTGTTAATGTCCACTGGAGAAGTTTTCAAATTGGACTTTCTTTCCTTCCTGGTAATTCTGACTGGTTCCTTACCATTATTCACCAGTGGACATTAATCAGACTCATTGCTTTCCAACTCTTTACCTAGATAATCTCCATCTTCATCCTTGAATGTTCTGAGGCCCCTGGCAGGTGTTATATTTAAGATATGATTAACTAGTTAATTAAACTAGCCATACCCTCATGAAATGGATGGCACAGTAAAACAAGGAATAAGCCATAAATGTATTACACAAAACGCATCTAATAACTTTGTGGCTGGTTTCCATCACTCCTTAACATGAACATGTGGCCTGACTGATCAGCTGATTGGAGAGCCCAACCTTTATTCCAGTGTGCTTCTGAGGCTGGGAGTGCCAGTCAGCTGATCAGAAGTTCCTGTCTTGAAAGCGCACTGGAGACCTTCACTCTAATATAGTCCCAAAGCTGGGAGCTGCCATGAGACAACCAGCTCTCTTAGCCTTCAAAGTGCATCAGAGCCATTTTCTCTGGTGCACTCCTGAGACTGGGAACGCTGACTGGCTGACTGGTGCTCCAGGCTGGATGGACAGGGAAGCTGGCTTTCTACTGGCCAGTGCAGGAGCATCCTTGGTTCATGAGCCCAGGCTCCTGCTGCATTGGCCATAGGGCATGACTGCAGTCTGGTCCTTCTGCTATGCACATGTAGCATGACAGGAGGTATGATTATTGTGATCACAGGTCAGATCCCATCATGCCTTTAATTGAATATCTGCCAAGGACCTAAAACAGGTTAAACAGACACTTGAATGGGATGGTTTAGTACAGATGATCCTTCCTTGAGTAAGGAGCTGGACTAGATGTCCCTGAGGTCCCTTCCAGCCCTACTTTCCTATGATTCTATGAACAGTGATGCCATGAGATTGTGATATAAAATGTGTGTAGCATTAATTATAGGTAATCGCTTAAGGATTAATAGTCACTTCACTATCAATGGTTAATTATTAGCTATTAAATTATATGTATTACTATAAATAATAATGTATCATTTTGGTTTCTGAAAAAAATCAGAAGTGAGAAATTACCATGGCAAGTCTTGTAGTATATATGTCTGTGATTGGAAACAGAAGTGCCAGATACATTGAAGTCCATTCTTGTGAGAACTCCAACATAAGTTTCAGTTGATTGGATAATCCAATTTTTTATGCTTATCCAACCCAACATTTCCAAGTTGGTTCATCATGAGTGGAAACAGTTATTTCAAAATCTTAACCAGCTGTAGTACTCTATTAGCTTCTTAGCCTGTATAGAAAAGAAGCCTTCTTTAGAATTACTCCAAGTATATATACTGAAGCAGCAGAAGTACTAAAGCCATTGTGCATCCAACTGAGTGTCACACACTCACTTGCAACGGTTGCAAATTATTGGAATGTTGTGACTTGTTAAAGTTAGTACGCATTGCATTCAGTTAAAATGTGAGCAGACATACATTTAAGCAGTTAGCACATGTTAAATGTACTCATGGCATTGCAGAGTTGTTCCCTTGCAGACAAGGGTTCTTTCTTAACATACTAACTTTAATACCTCACAATATTCCTATGATTTGCAGTTGTTGTGAGTAAATGTATAAATGTCATGGTACTATAAGATTATTTTAAGAGTGACAAACTGAAAGTTATGCAGATGGTGGGACATGTAGGGATATAAGCAGTTCAGCACTTACCTCTTTAAATCTAGCCTGAAGTGATTTACTACTTATGCATCTTTACATGTGAAGAAAATCAAAGGGTTGAGCCAAGAATGAGAGCATAATATACAAACAGAGAAAAAGCTGGGATTTGAACATCTGGAAGTAAAAAGCTACAGTTTATCTTCATTCTTTATCTCTAAATATTATGATTTACCCTTTTTTACATCCTCTGTAGTCAAGCCAAAGCCAGCAGGTATATGATACATACCTTGATAAGGTTAAATCTTGTGATAAGCTGGATAAGTGTGACTAGCCTAGTATTAACAAATACAAGCTTTATATTGGTCATTTTTAGTTTTGCTTAAAGCTACGTTGTTTTCTCTCTGCCATTGTACATCTCTGCCATTCCTTTGCTTGAATATCTTTGTTTATCATAGCTCATTCCATTGTCCATAATCAGATGGTTTAGCACAGAATTCAACTTACTTTGTCCATATTCACAAATATCACTGCAAATTTTAACAAAGGAGTAGCATACTTATTTAAAGGCATCATTAACAGTCAATTGGAGTTGAGGGAACACCAGTATTCAAATAAAAAACATGGAAAAAATGAAATACAGAATAAAATTTCCTCTTACTCAAAAGAGAGATAAAATGTAACTGAGAGTGGAATTTGCCCCAGTTAATTGGAAAAAAAGTCAGAGCACCTTACTGGGCACGTCTACACAAGAAACTACATTGCTTAGTGACGAACTACAACATCATAGCTCATCACTACAGTGACGTAGCACCGGCAGGCACTAACCGTGACTCCACCACTACTGCACAGTAGTGTTGAAAACAACCCATGCACCACCTGGACTGCGCAGTACCAGCGGGTAATGCACAGTTAGGGGCACGTGTAAACACACCCAATATGTAGTATATTTGCTGAATTTCTACATAAGTCTTTCCCTCACTATGTAAAGGTGAGATACAAAATGAACATTATGTTAACCCCATAAATACTCCCAACTCCAAAAGATTGCTTGCACAAGAAGAAGGCCTCACTAGAAAACTAGCATCTGTATGAAATCCCCTTCATATCTTGGTTTGCTGTGTATTTCCCAGAATGTATTGTTCTGTGGAATTATTCACTTGAAGTTCTATGATTCACTTTAACAGTTGTAGGACAGATGCACTTACCCTTATTTCAGTAATGAATTATATTTCTTTCTGTCACAGCTTTACAGTTCCCCTTTAAGAACTTCCTTCTATTCTCAGATTGTTTGACAAAGATGAGATCCTCAGAGAAGGAAATAATGTCTAGCATATTACTCACTTGATTCTTCTGCTAAAAGAGTTTTTCTGCCCCTGCATGGATGTATTTATCCTAGCTGTTATGGCAAAATGAAACCTGTTGTTGTAATTCCTTTGTTGTTATAATTTCCTTTTAAGCCAGTCTGCTCATTTCATAAAAATTGTGCAATGCTAGTCCTTTGTGTTTTTAAATCAAAGTCTCATTGCCTTTCCTATTGCCAGCAAAAATCCGGGGGACTCTACAAAGATTAGTAATTATTATGAAAACTGGTTAAAAAAGGAAAGGAAAAACAACAGCCCCTGCATTACCTCTGAAGTAGCACTATTCCTCTTACTTTCCATAGTTGACATATAATCTAGTTAGGTTTACTGAGATGTATTCTGGACTTTTGGATTTCAGCTAACTTGGAAACATAATTACTAGGTTAAAAAATGTTGAGTTTGCTTAGTACTCCTCTTTTTGAGAATTCATAATTACTAATAGCTTTCAACTACTGATGTGATTGTGTTATGTGTTCAAAATTCTAAAATTGCTATAAAAAGTTACCCCGTGTTGTTTTTGCTGCATAAGCTTTGAATCTTCATATTCCTAGGTTGTCTTATCACTTGTTGTACATGCGTAACTCGTGGTAATATTATAGCTGCTATATATGTGCAACAAGGGGTCATATAACTAAGCATTGCTTCCATACTGCAGGTTTCATAATACATAATCTGTTAGAGGCTGGTTGTTTTATTTTCTTCTAGCAATAACAGCATGAACAATATAAGATAAATGTTTAATCTTTAAAATATATATATACTGATCTTTCTTATTATAAAATTAAACACTTTCTTTCTCACACACACAATGATTGACAACTTGTTTGTGGTACTCCTTTTATGTAGTGCATGAAGGTGTCAAACACGAAAAAGTTCTACAAACAAAAGCAGGTAGGTACTACTATGTTATGAATTTCATTAGATTTGAATCTGCTATGTAGATAAATATAATAGCAGATAAATGTAGATAAATGATTGCCTTGTTTATGATTATGACAAATGTCAGAACACGCAAAATGCCAAATATACTGTGACACTAACGTGTTATAGTCATTATATAGGGTAGTCTTATAGTTAGAATACTTCTGTCTGTTTTTTTAAATAACCAGCTCTTCCTTCCTTAACTTAACCAAAGTCAAGGGTTATGCCAGCAACAGAATTATGCCAGCAAAATCAAAAGACTTGTGTCTGTTTGTCCTAAATACTTTCACTTACTAAGTATCCTGGGTACCATTATGCCATTTATTTAGATTTCATTGTATGTTATATTCGATGTCAAAAGTTCATTTCCTCAGGACCACAAACAATTACATTTTCCTCAAGAGTAGCTAGGTACATATATTATATATTGGGCTGTTCTATCACACAGATTCAACTAAATGGCTGAATATTCAATTGATATGCAGCAATACTGTGCAACATATACAATATATTTACTGCAGAAGTGCAATGCAGTTGCACTGTGAAATGTTTCCACAAATAGGAAAAAAATGTAGTCTATTCTGGATGTCAGCATGAAAACTGTGTAGAAGTAAGATTGTTATTAATAATAATAATTGTTATATAGAGTTCCTCTACTGCAGTTTTCATCAGATCTTAAAGTTAGCATTATTATTATAAAGAATTATAAAGGTATTAATACCAATACTTACAATAAAAAGCTTCTTAGCTGTATTAGAAAATAGACAAAGTCATTCTCTGCAAAAAAAAAATCATGCTCCCCTCTCCCATCACATATTTTCTGAATGTTATTATAATTTCTTACTTCACAGACAAACCAAAAGCAACAGCAAGTATGTATCATAGTATATTCCTTGCCAATCCTGAACCTGTCTTTTAGATGCATTGTATCCTAATTTGGTCTCTGTTTTTTTTAATTTTATTACCTGTATGGACATTATTCTCCTTTTTGATCTTACAGATGCTTTACAATTTTAATTATACTGCTTAACAACATCTTACCATGCAGAACTTATTCATGATAAACTATTTCGAAGTTGTAGCTAACACACTAAACTGGTTTTCAGTTTTACTTTTTACAATTGCATGTGTTTGGGTGTGGCCACCAGGTTTCTTTGCATACTAATGTATAGATTAATCAGAATAAATGAGTAAATTATCATAAGTGAGTTAGAAGAATATGTATGAAATTTATTGAAATTTGTTGGCTTACTTCTAATACAAAGCTGTTTTTAATTCTACCTAATATCCATAAAACAGTAGACAATGAAATATATTAAAAGTGAGATTCAATGGAAGTTGAAGGGGAAATCCTCGTCAGAAAATTCCTTGTAAGGATTATGCAACAGTGTCTTTGATGAGGAGAATGTGAGTTTGTGTAGGTTAAGCCAAATTAGGATCAGTGTTAATTATGTCAGGAAAGTACATATTTCATATTTTCATTTTATGATAAAATAGCAATAATAATATCAATAAAAGTTTGTGTTGATTCTTATAAAAGGTAAGGCTAGGGGCATGAAATACTCAAAATACAATTTCCATGATGCAAATACATTACTGTATCAATATTTTTAGTTGTTGTTTTTTTAATTGAATACATAATATTTACCTGGAAACAGTTTGATGACTTTTTCCCCCTTGCTTTCCTCAGGTCTGTTGTATGTGTTTATTCAGGATATTACAGCCACTGGAGCTACATATTGGCAGATTGTGCTGTCTGTGACAACCTGCTGATATGTGAATATTTTTGATACACTGTCTTGTACTATAAAATCATAGGCAAAAGCAGATATTTGCTCAAGCCTTCTTCACAAGAATTAATCCCTACTGATTGTCCATTTCTACTCTAATACATACCAAAAACAAATGATAGCTAAAATGTGGTAAAGTAACCTGTATAGAAAAATACATACACCAGCTTCCTTGCACCTACAATTTATTGCATAAAGCAATCACATAGATCTTGATTAATCATTCTTAATTAAAAGAAAAGTATTGTCAAACAGTAACTTAATTGTGTCCCAAAATATTTTAGCTATACTGTTTACGCTGACCAATAATTCCTGAGTTGATCTAGCTAGAGATTTTCTAGATCAGCTTTATAGACATATTTGATATGACATGAATACTGATGGGTTTAAAATGATCTTTTCACTCAAAGAAGAGCATTTAATTTTGGGTAGGACTGCATGCTCTCTGTGGCTTCACTTCAGATATTTTTCATTAATGTATGTACTCTTCATAGTAACAGGGAGAGAAAAGTTGTGCAAATCAATATGCGCTGTGAAACCATGGATACTGAATAATCAATGGTAATGGTCTTGGGAGTTCAGGTGTAACAAAGTAAATGTGTACATGCATATTGAGTCAAATTCCTTCCCAATTTATATGCTATACAACCACATTTGAATCATTGAATGGGGTATAAATCAGCACAGAATTTGGCTCATTACGTGAAAGGCAGACTATAAATAGAAATTAAAGGCTAAATTTGAAGTACCCCCAAATTATTATTTTTTATATATACACACACACGCGCACGCGCGTGCACGGGGGGAGGCGTGTTTTAGTAGCGATCAACAAAATTAATTAGCACTTGGCCATTAAAGGAATTAGAAAACGATTCTATTTTCCTTATTTTCAATTTAATGAGTAGCAATGCCTGAGATGGAAATTAATCATTTGTAAAACAGGAGGCTTTAATCAACTCTAAAAGACATTTCTTACATAATTACTATTTTAACGACTGTCAAAGTGTGACTAGCTATCTTGACAAGAAGACAAAGCTGGTAGCATTTACTCCATATATAAGAAGCAATTGTTTTAATTATACAAAATGTCTGATCTTCAACAGGATAGAACATTTATGCTGGGAATTTTCAAAAGCATTGGCCAACTGTGCTCCTACAGAATTCAGTGATACAACTCCCAACCACGAGGTGCAATTCCTCTGAACATATTCAGAATATTTAACAACACTAGAAGATTTCAACTCCCAGCTTTTCTAAGTGTGTATGCATTATGGTAGTCTAGCCAGGAACTTTACCAGTGGTAAAAGTGAGAAAAACCACAAAAGCAGTTTACATTTCCTTACATACTTCCCAAGTATGACCTGGTCAAGTAATCAAACTAATTTATAGTTCAAAAGCCAATAGAGAGAAGTAGCTTAGCTGGGGATCCAAGTAGAATGGGGACAGAAGGATCTCTGTATAAGCAAGGGAGAAAACAGCAACATGATTTTTGGCAACCTATTTCCTTAACTACTAGTTAGGTATCCTGACTTACGCAATTCATGGGTAGAATGTCTAAACAGGGATTAAATGCTGATCACTTCAGTATGCAAGAAATCCTGAGGAGTAAGGCTTAAGTAAAACCCCACAAAGAAAGCTAGGGGCTCCTCTATTTGGGATTCATGGCACTGAACCCTCCACTGGGGTTTGGTGCATATTCTGCAAAAAAAGAACATGATGATTTCCACCTGATCCAACCCAAAAGCTCATTCATTACAATGCATAGCTAGGATATAGGAGCAACCTAAAGAAACATGAGGCATTATAGCTCTCACGAAAGTGAGTTCTTAGGGTATTCTGTTTGTATCTGTCTCATTTCTCCTGTTGAAGCTATTTTAAAATAAGTAAATATGAAGTCAAATAAGTAAATGCTCACTGGGTGAGAAAGAACATGACTCCATGTCCTGGTGGTTAGGGCATTCATCTGGGAGATATTGGCTCCCATCCCTTCTACAATGAATATTGAAGTGATTTATAAAATGGGGAACAGCTTCGGTAGAATAAATCCCTACTCCAGAATACCCAATACCAGTGGTTCCTAAACATTAGACTGTGGACCACTGGTGATCTGTGAATTATTTTAAAATTAAGACCACTCTTCCCCTTTTCTGTTAAAGGTTTGGTGATAAAGATGCAGGGTCAGTGAAAAATGACAACAATGGTCCAAAGAATTTAAGAACGATTGCCTTATAGTTGGGGCACTCACAGCTTGGAAACTCAAGCACCTGCTCAAGATCAGGCAGGTTAAACAACAGTGGCAGATCCAAAGGGAGTGCAGTGGTACAGTCAAGCCTTCCCATTCAGAGCACACTGTCAGGGAATTTTTTAAGTCCCTGAAGCAGATGAGAATTCCCCCCTCTGCCCTTCCTTCCCCGCTGTGCTCAGTGGCAACTCCCCTCCTCTGCCATGCCTCCTCCCCTACCCACTGCTGCCACTAATCCTCCTGCCACTACTCCTGCCCTGCTCCAGCTTGGGTCCGTGAAGGCCAGGCTTAACCAGGAGCAGCAGTGACAGCAGTGCAACGGTTCCTCCTCCCTGCCCAATATCCCCATTTGTTCCCAAGCAGGCTGGGAGCAGGATCAGGGAAAGGAACCTTCCCAATGCTTCCACTGCCACTATCCCCACCTGAGCCTGGTTTCCCATGCAGCCCAGCTAGAGAAGGACAGGAGCATCTCCGGAGCTCCATCAACCCCTGGCGCAGCCAGAGACAGTGGTAGGTAGCCCACTGTATTTATTATTTGTACCCATGGACAAAAAATGAAACATTTGCTAGACGTTGTACAAACACATAATAAGAAATATTTCTGACTCCAAATAGCTTACAGTCTAAAATGACTGGTCAGACAGATGCATAGAGGAAACAGACACAGACAGTTGAAGCCATTTGTCCAAGGTCACATAACAGACCAATGTCAAAACCCTGAGGATATATGGACAGCAGCATGCCAGGAGTGAAAATTTACATTGAACATGCTTCATGGGAGAAAAAAAACAGACAGCTTTACCCTTGAATGCTTATCTGAAAAGAACTCTGTTTAAATATTCGTGATCCTGAAAATCTTTGATTGGCAGAATAACTGCATTTGCCGAAACCACCGCTTGTTGGATTATACTACTTCAAAGAACAGGGCTTGCATCTTTCATTGGTGTTGTAAGAACTCATTTCTTTGCAAACTAATATCCTGTGGGGAATTTGCAGTTGAAGGTTAAGATGTATCAGAACTGTCAATTTCTGGGGGGAAAAAAGAAAGAAAAATGATATTACATTTGATGTTCTTCTTTTTTTTTTTCAATTTAATTTCTGATTTTTGTCCTGAAGAACCAGCAGCTGAAATCACAGTTGCAGGTAAATATGATACCTATCGGAAATGTCTAAAAGAAAGAACTAGTGAACATGCAATCTTGCAACCTCAGCTGCCATAAATCAGTGTTGCTTCACTGAAGTCTTTAAATCAAAGCTAATTTATTTCAGCCAAACATTTGACCCGAAGAACTGATTTTTTTTTTGCTGTGTTTATTTATTTATTTATTTATATGAGTGTGTATAGGTGTGAGTTAGAGGTGATTAACACCAGCCTGCTCAGTGCTAATCAGATAACGCATACAGCAGAATACATTGAATGAACCTTTATTCCAGCTGGTTGGGTCACATAGTGTGTAAATAAACAAATCTGAGGCAGATTGCCAGGTACCTGGTGTACTCAACAAGGAATGCTGGACTGGTATTGGATTGGTATTAGACCTGAAGCAAATTTGTTACTGGCTTTACTCTGGGAGGGACTAGGAAGGGGATGTTGCAGAAGGGAATACCCAAATGTCAAACTAATAAAAGAATATTCATTATAAAGCTTAATTAAGGGAGTATATAGTGTTGTGGACCTATAGGCTATATTGTATTGGGCCATTCAATGCCAGTGTAATTAGGGAGACTAATGGAGTTTAGACATTTAAGTGCCTAAAATAGGGCCCCGTATTTTCCAGGCCTTGCATTTAATGATGTTTCTTTGCAAATCTTTTTAGCCCAGAAAAACACAGAACAAGCTGCAAAAGAAAAAAAAGGTAAACGCTTATTACTAGAGAAGTGTTTCTATGTGTGTGACTATGAATATGAAAAAATCACTGTATTGCTGCAGTATTCTGATATCATTGTTATGGCTATTGCAAGTTATGCTTTTGTTATTGTTTGAAAAACATATCTGAAAGTTTTGCCTTGAAAATCTCTGAAAGTTTTCAGCAAATTTCAGCTGAAGGATAAAATTAATAGTTTGATCACCACTGGCTCTGGTTCTTCTCAAAAGTATGCTATGTTTCTCTTTTCTGAACAGAAAAAACAGTAGAGAAAAAACACCTGAAAGAGGAAAAAGTTAAAGGTAATCAAGGGGTGTGAAAGCAGTAATGAAAAAGGGTACAGCAGCTTTTTGGTTTTTTTTCTCAGAACTGAAGAAGAATGCACTGTTATTGAAGCCTTGTCTAAGTCTATCCCAATCATACAGCTGGCCCAATAAAAGATTTCACCCACAAATATCCTGACCTCTAGGTTCTTGTTAGTTCTTTCCAACACGTGGAAGTTGGATTAAAACTCAAGAACTGCAGCTGTATTCAGTGTATTTGGACTCCATGTGGCATTCTTGTGTATGTGTTGGAAGGATTAGATGCCAGATCCAAAAATGGTATTTGGTTACTAAAGGCAAAAGCTAGATTAGACCATTAGGTACTTCCAACTTGGGCTTCAGGGGGCACATCTACATGAGACATGAACTGTGCAGTAACCTAATAACACTGCACAGTAGCATGCCAGGCAAAAACCATGCTGATGTGTTACTGCATAGTAGTAACATTAAGTAGTAACATTAGTATTAAGCTACTGTGCAATAAGCATCACTAAAAACCCATGCACCAGTGCTACTGCACAGTAGCATGAGTTACTGCACATTTATCCAAGGATTAAACTTAATGTGCCGTAACTATGGTGCATTAATGAACATGTAAACATACCCAGGGCGCTTAAAAATTAGGTGCTTAGCCCAAAAGGGTGATTCAAAGAAACTGAACTAGATTCCAGGTCCCACATACACTCAATAGAAAGCGCTAAATGCCTCTGAAGTGTGATTCGCTCAATCCTTGGCACTAAGCAGAAAGCCAAATAAAGCTAGCCAAGAAATAATACTAAGAACAGAGGTGTATGTGAACTCCTGCCCCTCTCTGAAACTTGAGTGCCTTCTCCACTCAGTATCCAGAGGAATTGTTCGTAAGAGTAGATAGCTAAATCAATTCAGTTCACATTCTCGTTGTGTTGATGGTAGTAGTGTCACTCTATACCTGTTGTAAACCATGTCCAGAGCATTTGCTCAGGAAGTGGGAAACCTAGAATTTAGATCTCCCCAGCTAGGCAAGCCTCAGACTCGCATCTTGAAGGAGAATGCCATAACCACTAGCTGGTAGAACTGTGTGGATGAGGACAAACTCATCCAGCTTCCTGTTGAAGCTGACTACTGTGCAACCAAGAATGCCTGAGTAAGGGAGCCACAGAGGGACAAAGGATTCAAGAAAGAGCCTGATTCTGTAATCTAGTAGGTGCAGCACTTGGGGAAAGAGGAGGGTGACTTAGGTTCCAAGCCCTACTCTGAATGCTTTTTGTGCATTTTATGTTAAACAGTTGCTTGATAAAAAATTTAAATAACCTTGCAGTAGGGACCAGATAATCAGTTTCCTTGTTTGCTCTTTGTCATCCATGAACCTTACATTTATGGCCTAGATTCAACAGGAAAGTGTCCTCCAGCTATTCTGTGGTCTGGTGGTTAGGGCACTCTTCTGAGTTAAAATTCTCTTCAAGGTGAGGAGGGTCTCCCATTTCCTAAGCTTATATAAACTGTTTTTCCTACTCTATGTTTTTGAGTAAAAGTGACCATACCTGCTGCACTTTGTACTGAATGCAGTGCTCTTGGTGTGCATTCTCCATGCCTGCCAGTTTCCTCTACCAGCTCTCTCTTGTATCTGGATGACAAAATAGCTTATGCACGAGTTAGGCACCTACCATGGAAAGCCAGTTCTAGGAGCCTGGGAACTTTACAGAACTCTGATATCTATGGTATTTCGTGGGTGCTGGAGCCAGAGTATTCTGAACTTGCAATGCTTCTTGACCTCCAGTCTCCAGAGATTCTCACAGATAGCTGAGCACAAGGGAAAGTCTTCATTGGCTGTCTGTTATGCTCTCTCCTCCCTTAGTCCCCATGGAGGTAGGGAAGTAAACCACTGAAGGCTGCTGGAGGATTGAACACCCCCCTTTAGCACTCTGTGTGAAGGTACAGATGTTTCAGGAAATGCTTCAAAATAAAGTGCTTCATAAATATTCCTCCTTTTTTAAAGTTTTGTTTTAAATACTTAGGCTAATTTTTAAGACTTCATTGGTCCTCTAACTGTTTAGAGTGCTTCACACAGCATGTCTGTCCATGGCTTTATACACTCCCTAACCCCCCAAGCTACCTACCTCTGAGAGGTGTCTGTGTTGGGTCTTCAATTTTACTGGAACAAAGGGCAGATAGCTAGTGGCTTGCAAATGCATCCTCCAGATAAGAAGAGCTTGAAGCTAGTGAGAGAGATGTTTTCTTTTGTAGGGATTGATGGGCTGATAAACTTTCTTCTAAAAAGCAACCTGCTAGATGCAATATGTCAGTCTGCAAGAGTGGTTATAGAATGATGTTAGAAATGACCTGGTTTGCAGACAGTCTGAAGAAGCAGGGAGAGGGAGATTGAAAAGCTCAGTATCATCAACAGATGCAGGGTCTAGCAACACTCCCCATCCCTTGAGCAGTGAGTGGGGAAAAACCTGGGACTCTGCAGGCAGGGTTGGGGTTTATGCTTCTCCCTAGTCAGCGAGTCCTAGCCACATCTCCCCTGCCCCCCACCCCCTTCTGCTTAGCACTATGGAAGGGAAGGGAGGACAGCTCTAGTGCCCCCCAGCTTCTAGCCTTAGCCACTGCAGGCATATGCCTGCAAAGGGATGTCTGTGTGGTTCAGATCAGTTCAGTCTAGCTATGTTAGACTAACCTGTAAAGATTGAATCAATTCAGGCTCAGGCTTTTTGAATGTCTGTCCCTAGCCCCTAAGTTCAGTTAAAGCATCTAATTTGCCTGGTTCCAAACTCCTGTTTAGCTAATCAAATGGTATTTAGGTACTTAAATAAGATATTTGTGCCTAAATAACTTTGAATCTGTCCCTTCATCAGCACACAATTCCCAGGCATTGGATCCACATAAGAGTAGATTTAGGGGTATCTACCCAGGCTATCATAATGCTTCCTACTGGACCAACCTATTAAGAACTAGCAGAGTCTATCTCCCCAGTGGGAGGGATATTTTTTATTGCTGATCTGTATATTTTGAGAAAACTATGTTCACAAATAGAGATGGTTATCCTGTATATAATACATTTCCTGGTCACATATGTGCTGGCTAAGCTGTTTGGTCTCTGTAGGTTGAACCAAACACTGTTTTATTATTTTCCTACAGTAAGTAGCATTTACTATGATGATTTATGTTATGTCCAGGGAAATAATAAGTGGAACTATGGCCCAAGAAAAACATAAAAGCAGCACACAGACAGAGATTAATTTATAGTTCTGAATAGTGGTTAAAAAAATATCATTTCTCATAGAGGTACAGACTGGAAAGCCCAACTACAGCCAGACCTGCAAAAATTGATCCCACAAAAAGCAGAGGTAAAGCCACACCTAATAATCATCCAAATTTTTATAAAGTGACTATAGACACACACATACGAAAAATACAAAAAGGAATTTGGAATTAATAATCTACTAATAAAGCAAGTTTTTTAAGATAA
>NW_017728918.1:99438194-99446865 GCF_001723895.1 Crocodylus porosus | reverse complement strand
CGCATGATCAGGGGACAGCAGGGCAGGTCCTATGAGGAGAGGCTACGGGACCTGAACCTCTTCAGCCTCCACAAGAGAAGGCTGAGGGGGGATCTAGTGGCCCGTTATAAACTAGTCAGGGGGGGACCAGCAGGCACTGGGGAAGTCCCTGTTCCCCTGAGCACCGCCAGGAGTGACCAGGAATAACGGTCACAATCTGGCTGAGGGTAGGTTTAGGTTAGATATCAGTAGGCGCTACTTCACGGTCAGGGCGGCTAGGATCTGGAGCCAACTTCCAAGAGAAGTGACGCTGGCTCCTACCCTGGGGGGTTTTAAGAGGAGGCTAGATGAACACCTTGCTGGGGTCATTTGACCGCAGTACTCTTTTCTGCCATGGCAGGGGGTTGGACTAGATGATCTTCTCAGGTCCCTTCCTACCCTAGAAACTATGAAACTATAATCAGCAACCTTTTCTTTTGCAGTCATCATTGGTTTGACATTTTCATTTTAAGGTTTTTAACTGAAAAGTCACATCACAATATAAACATTGCTAAGTGTTGCTCAATTCAAATTCTAACATTGTGTGTTTTCATGTAATACAAAAACTTTATTTTGAAACTAAAATTAGCCTAACCCCTGCTTTGTTTCTTTTAGAAGCCTCAACAGTAAAAGAAACTCAGCAACATCACAACCTGACAACAGGTAATCAATATTTCTTCATAGTTTTAAGGGAGTTCAAGCTACCAAGCATTTCATATTCACAAGATGTGTTAAAGTTTGTGGGACTTTCCTTAAGGGCAACCTGGCAGAAGACAACTCATAAATTATTGATGACCGATGTGTTTGGATTGTGTCACCTTGCATCACTCTCTTAACTTTTTAAACATCTTTTCAGCTATTTGTTATAGACAACTGGTTTGCCATGTAGTTCCAGATACATTTAGAGATGCATATGGTCCTCGTGGGAAATATGTGCAATAACACAAGTGAATGAGAAGGAACCATCCTGAAAAATAAACAAGAAAGCATATTAAGCTAGGATGTTTCAATAGGTGATCTCCCTATGGCATGTTATCAGTTGTTCCTCTATTTTTATCCTGGTTTATGACAGAAATAAAATAAACAACCAGATGCTCAACTGGTGTAAATCAGTGTATGTGATTTTACTGAAGCTGTGATGACTCATTTAAGGATCTCACCCTATGATCTCACTACACAGTTGTATCTGCTCAATGTAGAAAAGGTGGGGCTAGATGCTTCTATGACTCACAGTGACGTAACCTTGCTGAGTTCAACAACTGAAAGCAGTATTTGGCCAAAATTTACCTTTTTTATACAATGTTTCTGGGGTTTTTTGTTTCAATGGAATCATAAAATTAGAATGTCATACATTATCATTATATAGCTGTATGTATTATATATAAAGTTCACATATTTTCAGTTCAAAGAAAAAATGCATTTTTGCAATACAATTGGGGACAAAGAAGCATTAAGAAAAGAAAAGGCAAATAAAAAATTAAGCACATAAAATACTGGCACACAGACTTCCATTAATGCCTCATCAGTTTAAAGTAAGCCCATGCATATCTGCTTTGCTACTTTAGGATGGATTATTCTCTTATGATTTTCTTCAGGTGGTAAATCTTAGAATTAGCAAAAAGCTTGAACATCTAATTATTTTGTGTTTGATTACAAGAGTTCCTGTATATGTGTGACATGCATAGCACTAGGCGTGACTGTGGGAATCATGAATCAGATCCCTTCATACCTTACTGCCAGTGCAGAGAGAGCCCAATCCTGGGCTGTCCCTGATTGGGCTTCCCCTGCAAGCTCCTGCAGCTGGGAGCCACCTCAGTTGACAGGGCTTCCAGCCATGGGGGTGTCACATGGGTCCCCACAGCATGGATACCACAGCTTCATGCACTTTTAGAACTGGCGCACCACAACTGACATGTTCTCCCAGCTGCAGGGGTGCTTTATGCTTCATGTATCCCCATGGCTGGGACACCACATCAGTTGTGGTGACCCAGCCATGGGGGTGCATGGGGCAACTCTGCAGCTAGAAAACCTGTCAGCTGATGGGGCTCCCAGCCACAGGGGTATGTGCTCCTGTGGTTGGGTGTGAGCATCATCTAGGAGCTCACAGGCTTGGGGATGCACATGCCCCCTGCCCTCAGCTGGGAGCTCTGATCTGCTGATGGAGCTCCCAGCAGCAGGGGCCCCTGGTCACATGTTCAATTAATGGCATGATAGGAAGCAGCTACAGAGTTAATACACATATTTTGTCAAATAACTTTGTAGCTTATTTCTCTTTTTATGATGCCAGGAATTGAGTGAACATGTAGCCAGGAGACCCCTTAAGGCATGATTAACTTATTAAGTAAATGTAAAGAGCAAATCATTCTTTCACTTTCAAGAACTTGACAGATTCAAGTGATATTGGAATTGAATTTTAATCCAACCTCTTCTTAGTATAACAAGACATACACATAAAGAAAAATAAGCAATTAGAAATCTATATACAGCTTGAATTTTAGCACATTCAATATTTAAATGTGATTTAAAACAGTAATATTGATTGATGTCTGCTGTAGGGATTAACTGGTATTCCTCTGTAACCTGCCTTTCAGTTATTTAAGATACTA
The DNA here is from genome assembly GCF_001723895.1 of Crocodylus porosus. Lineage (NCBI taxonomy): Eukaryota > Metazoa > Chordata > Crocodylia > Crocodylidae > Crocodylus > Crocodylus porosus. Next base: position 99,444,241 of record NW_017728918.1, on the reverse strand, counting down.
CAGGCATGTCTACACCCATGGTGATGCAGTAACGTGATACATCGCCATATGATGTGCTACAGCGACATAGCGATCATGTGTATCTACACATGATTGCCAGCTACATTGGCATAGCAGTGCACCAGGTACAGCGTGCCACTACAGTGATATAGTGGTGAAATCTAACCATGCACCATGTCCACGATGCAGTAACCACCTGTATTGCACTGTGTTTTAGTACTACCAAAAGGAAGTACTAAAGCTTGGTGCTATAGCAATGTTAGGTGTAGGTGTACCCTTCTATGACTAAATACGGGCATGAAAATCAGAATTAGTTCAGCGTATCTGGTCTTCCAAACAGGTTCAGGTATATTTGGAAATATAGTAGGGAAATCCAGACCCATATCTACAGTCAGAATTTCCCCAGTAGGAGCCCTTCATATCCAACTTGGAGTTAGCACCATCCCAATACTAGAGGATGCGGCTCTATATGAACTGACACTTCAGTTTAAACTAGGCGTGTCTAAGTGGCTCACAGGCTGGATCTGGCCCACTGGGTTACTGATGGACCACCAGAAGTTGGGAAGCATGGTCAGGGGAGTGACCTGGCACAGAATCCAAAGCTCTTGAGCCCTGGTGGACATAGTTGTCAGCTCCAGTTGCTCTCCACCCACTATGCCCGTCTTCATCAAAGTGGTACTACTGCCTTAGCCAAAGGCCCTGCCACTGCTGGAGCTCCATGCCCCATGCCAGAGCTATCACTGCCATGTACTCTGAGTGCTGCCAGTGCAGTTCTGGTTCCAGTAGAACACAGCAGGAGCTAGAGCTGCTACCATCATCGAAGCTGCCCTGCACCCTGAGCTGAATCTGACCTGCAAGGAGCCCTGTAGTTGAGATCTATTCCAGGGCAGGGGGTGAGACTGACCCTCCTAATTTAAATTAACAGGAATATAATATAGGCAATTCTGGCAGTTTGCATAATGAGCATTGTAGTCCAGTGGATGCTGCACAGTGGATACCTGGGAATATTACAGTCAATAGCACTGCTTGAGATGGTTGATACTTTTATTATACTAGCGTTTTAGTCCATAGATATTCAAATAATGTAACAATGAATAGTGGAAGTACTGAAGGAGAATTAAGGGGTCAACAGCACAATATCATAGGAGAAGTAACATATATTTATTGTAGATTGATAAAGTTGTTGAATATACATATTATTAAATTGGAGCAATTTGTTTCCCAAGAGGATTATTATTTATAGGTAAATATGTGTATTTAACCGTGGAATGTTAATTTCATTCTATATCCTAAACAAAGGCAAAGTCTCATATACATATATTTTAGAATCACTAGGGATCTTAAATTTCTTTGGCATGAAAACCTTCATGTTTGCTATCTACTCAAAAGAATTGTTTCAGGGAGAACTTAAGTCATCTTGAACTGTGACAGCAAAAATCATATATATGAATATAGTAGGCTACTTGTTTTTTTGTTTTTTTTTGAAGAAAGCATTTTTCAAACACATTTATCCTTTCTTCCTAAAGTGGTAAATGACAATATGATTTCTTAATTATTTTCCTTCATACAAAGGATTATTCTAATTACATTATCACCAGAAGATATTCAAGGGCAAATAGCCATCACCACTTGAAAACTTCAGCAATTCCTTTGGATGAATTCATTACAAGTCTGTATTAATGGGTGCAGATTGGCTGTTACTGTTAAGTTGTATTATTACCTTGTATTTTGAATCTCCATTGCATGTATTTTTTTCCTTACAGAGAAAGTTTCCAAAGCTGCAAAAACAGCAAGTAAGTTCTATTCAGTTTATCAAAAACAATTAATAACCATATTTCATACTGCAGTCACATAAATGTATGTTTGTGTGGAATAGTTTTTCAAAGATTATTTATTCTTTCACACTGATAGAGAAGGGGGAAGGTTTTGGTTTGCTTGCTCCTGAAATGTAAAGGGAAATGTTACTTTATTAAGTTCTTTAATTGGCACTTTTACTATGTCTACATTGCAGCTATTATAAGGGTTTAAGTATTCTGGCAGTAGCTTACCACACAAGTAATTCATTTTATAAAATGCTGTTAGTTGTTGGGATCATGCCTCTGAATTTGGTGGTTTGATTACATCCGTATAGTTCAATTAATCTTTAACAGATATTGAGGAGAAAAACAACACATAATGCTTAAAAAAAAAAGAAAATGCAGATTAATAAACAGAACATTTCCTATGACAGGTATGACTTTGAGTAATAATGATCACCCCAGAATAATATATATTAGGGATTCTTTGTTTTCTCTTTTATCAGAAGTCATCATTAAATCACCAATATTTTTTTTTCTTTCCTGGACCTCAAGAGTTCATACCATTTCCTACAAAGTAAGGGATTGAGTTGATTTATTCGACATTCTCTGGTTTCATACCTAAGATTAGTCCTTACGAGTAAAACTTATATATCCAAGGGTTGAGAAAATTACCAGAAAATAATACAGAGTGTAAATTTTCAGTGCACTACCTACTCTGTAGTAAGCCTACTATCTCCACTTTGAAATCAAAGCAAGTTGCCTCATAGTTACTGCACACTAATGATATTTGTACACAATAGAAATAGTGGGCCACCTCCTGAACCAGAAACCATATAGCCATAGCTGTGGGGTATCACCTGTTGGACTAGTTAGCTTGAGAGATGGGCTAACTGTCATTATCTCATAGTGGTGCTGATTAGTCCACATGTACACATGCCCTAAAATAGCCTCAATAGTAGTTAGTCCTGAGTAGTAACCATGCTATAAATTTGCACTGTAGCTAACTTTGCAGTAACCTCTCTGTTTAGGCAAGTGTTGAAACTTTGACTGTCTTAAGATATATGAACAAGTTGTTACGAGGCAAAGAAGGGTGGGATTTTACAGTGCGTAAACTGCTATGCACATTCTCACTCCATGGTATATGAATGCCAATCTGTAATAGCTTAGTTCTCTTTCACTAAGGTCTAAAGTATCCAGGTTCATTTTCATTTACCACTGGATGCATGCAGTAATTGCAAAAAGACTGATGTACTGTGAAGCCCTGCTCTCCTTTGATCCTAGCATAAATTTGTGTGCCCAAGTTCTTCATATTTAGTATTTTGTCTAAATTTGAACATGGATGTTGGATACATAGCTGTTTTGCAGTAATTCTGTATTTTATTCCATTTATCTATTTAAAAAAATCAAGCAGCCATCTTGATGGGTTGTTGACATGCAGAAGCTTAGGATACCTAACCCAAATTAACAAATGGGTGGATTTTTAAGGTGAATTAGTTAAACCACTTTTAACCCTGGTGTGGACACTCTTGCTCACAATTAGTTTCACAATTAATTGATTCAATTTAGCTTAATTTACTTTGAAAATGAATTAAGCTAAATCAAATCAAGTCCACTTTTGAATGTCAGTATCCACATAGTAATTGAATGCAGTTTAAGTGATTCATTGTAAAAGTCCTTTTGGATTAATTTTCCTAAGGGGGCTTGCATATACAAGCCCTATGAGTGAATTGGAAACTGTGTTAATATGTTAGTGGCTAGACAGATAAAATTAAAGATTTAAGATCTGATCTAAAGCCCATTAAAGTTAGTGAGAACATTTGCATACACTTCAATGAGTTTGGAGTCAGGACCAAAAGGTGTAAATACATAGCAAAGATTAAAAATAAAAGGTCAATGCTTCCTTTAATTATATATAAATTGGTAACCTGCTTCTGTAGTACTAATACAATTTATTACCAAGACATAAATTTAATATCTAAATACATGGGATATGCAAAAGTCAGATCCAGAAGGTTATTTGACAGCTAACTCCCTTTTTAGGAGCATAAATTGTCATTATTTTTAATTCAGTTATATGTTTAAAGATATCCTTTAATTATAATTAAAGCAATTAGTTTAATTAAAGTAATTGAATCACTTACACACCTTTTTGGATCTGGCCTTTAATATAACCTTTTGAAAGACAGAACTTATATACAAATTCAGATACTTTGCTATAAATGTTGTGGTTCTTGTGAACAGGGTGATTTTCTTCTATATACCATATTTACTTGCATACCACATCCACCTTTCCCTCAAATATCAGTGTTCCAAAATTGGGGTATGAACCTGAAGAGGGAAAACTGATTTTATGTTGAGAATAGAAGCATGAATATGCTGCAAGATAGCTATTGCTTCTCTTCCATCCAGCAGCTTCATGGAAGGAGGCACAGAGTCTAGCAGGGGCAAGTCTAAAGGGAGGGCACAGGGATGTAGTTGGGCCACTTTGATTCCTGGTCTACCCAAAGCTTAAAACAAACTTTCCAGTGGCATTTTTATTCAGGCAGTGTCCAAGGAGTCAGCTGACTTCATGGTTCATGAAAATGTACCTGACTCCTACTAATTGCTCTTGAATATCCACAGATATTAATGACTCTTTCTTCTTTTTAACAATCATGGTGTTCCACTAATCTTTTGTTCAGAAATGTTGCTGTTTAGTTTCTTTTCTCTTTTTTCACAACCCTGAAGACTATGTTGAACTCTTTTCAAAACCCTGGATCTGCCTATGAGTCCAATCTTCAGCAACAGCTACAATTTCAACTTTTGGCTAAGCAGCCATGAGCTGCTTACAATTCAGATGTGAAAGAGTTAAAACTCTAGCTTTTTGCCTGAGTGGGGAAGTAAGTGAGGGTGAGCGAGCTAAAGATTACGCTCTGTCTCTGCTCTATGCATCCATAACTGTAGAGGAAAAAAAATCTTTTTTTCTTCATGCTGCCTTCCCCAAAACAAGATATATGTCTTGTTTGCAGGTGTATGGTATACAAGAAAATATGGTACTTTACAGGAATGTATAAATTATGAGTTCTCATCTAATTTAACCCCTTCCTTATAACTCAAATGAAAAAACATAACATAAATTTCACCCTAGGTTTACCTGTTCTTAAGGTTTCTCTTAAGGAGCACCTTAATCATATTTTGCTACGTTTGGAAAATATATTCCCAACCTGCTCTGTGTTCTGGTTTGAATTAACTGCATCAACCTGACAGCACAATTTAACAGTGACAGCTTGCACTGTAACACGTGATTTTAATATAGCCTACGGTGAGTCGGCAGGAGAGCTCTGCACTTCAACACAGGCCATGTCTACATGGTAAACTGCACTTGGCAGCAGTGCCCTTAAACACATAGGGCATCTATAGACATACCCAATATCTGCTCCGATGCATGCTAATTAGCACGCATCAAAGCAGCTTTGATTAATCAATTCTGCTGGACCATGCTAATTAGCATGCTTCAACAGCCTTGGCATCTCATGTATTCAGTGTCTGGCACCTCATGTATTCAAAATAGGGGCACTTTAACTAAAAATTGTCAAATAAGCTTTAGTTAAAATGCCCTTATTATTTTGAAGTGTGGAATGCTGAATACATGAGAAGCTTTGGGTTCTTTAATTAAAGCACTTCCCAAAAGCCACTTTAATTAAAGCACTCCCCTACCTCCAATGCGGAGCACATGTAAAGATGCCCATAGTGTTGCTCCAGGCAGATTGTTTCCTATGTCACCTACAGTGTAGTCACATCTGTGCTGATGAGCACAGGCAAGTTAATTGACTCCTCACTTAACAGTGCTAATTAGCCTGTCTCAATACCTGGATGTAGTTGTACTCCTTTCAGGTTAAAAAGCTGCCCTCCCAAAGCAAGCAAACTTGTTTGAGGTTGCTGCTGTTGGGCATAGTAAGTTCACCATGTAGGCACTGCCTCAATGTCCTATTATTCACAATGCACCATTAAGCTGAGAACAGAAATAATATATAAACTGGTGTGAATGATCAGAAACCAGTCTAAACCTGTAACAGAAGTTCAGTGCACATAGACCATTTTATAGTTTCATAGTTAGTAGGGTCGTAAGGGACCTGAGCAGATCATCAAGTCCAACCCCCTGCCATGGCAGGAAAGAGATTGTCTAGCCCTGTCTTAAAGACCCCCAGGGTAGGAGCCAGCACCACTTCACTTGGAAGTTGGTTCCAGATCCTAGCCGCCCTGACAGTG
>NW_017728918.1:99406642-99436084 GCF_001723895.1 Crocodylus porosus | reverse complement strand
GAAGACATTCCTGGATGCTTTTGGTGAGCCACGGGGGCTTTTGTGCCCTCCTGCTCCCTTTGATCCATGTTGGGATTACCTCCCTTTGGGCTTGGAGGATTGTCTCCTTAAGAGCAACCACTCTTCTTGGACACTTGGCTCCCCTCCCCTCCAGGACCTCAGTAGTCAGTGCTTCCCTGACTATTCTCCTTAGCTCATTGAAGTCCGCCCTCCTGAAATCTAGGGCTGCTGCCTTGCTGCAGGCCTTTGCCACTTTGTGCTGGATGGTGAATTCCAGCAGGCGATGATCACTGTCGCCCAGGTGGTTGAGCACCCGCAGCCCCCTCACCAGATTGTCACCTGTGGCCAGCACCAGGTCCAACAAGGTGTCTCCCCTGGTGGGGCTGTGCACCTCCTGGGTTAGATGGAGGTCCTGCATTTGGGCTAGGAACCTACGTGAGCAATCAGACCTGGCTGACCACTCTTCCCAGTAGATGTCTGGAAAGTTCAGGTCACCCATGATGACCACGTTCTTTGACCTAACTACCTCCATGAGCTGACTTAAGACTTAAGCTGGGCTTAAGCTGGGCTGTACTTGTGAGTGCTGCTTGGTTTAGCGGTCCAAAGCTTCCTCCTCCCTCATCTTCCCCTTCCCCCCAATGAGCCTAGTTTAAAGCCTGCCAGAGGAGATCCGCCAACCTAGAAGAAAACACATGCTTACCTTTAGGGGAAAGGTGGAGCCCATCCTACCCAAGCATGTCTTTCATCGTGATGTGCGGGTTGTTGTCAAGGAAGCCAAAGCCCACCTCAAGACACCATTTCCGAAGCCACCAGTTGGTCTCTGCAATGCACATCTCATGCTGTCTTCCACATCCGCTCACTGGTAGAACAGAAAAGAATATCACCTGTGCACCTATCTCCTTCAGCACGCCCCCAGAGGGGGGCATTTCAAAATACCAATTTAAGATAGACCTGGATAGATGCAATATAAGATTTCATCAGGTTAGGTTAGACTGGTCTACTAAACTTCTGTACCAGATCCACCAGTGCTCCCCTGCTCTGGCCAAGCCAGGCCAGTCCTGCCCTACCCCTGGGCTATCACAGATCTGAGACACAAAAGTTTCTGCTACTCAGCCTAGCCAGTGGGGAACATAGCAGGGCTGGCAAGGTGGAGAATGGATCCCCCTGCCCCAGTCCTGCCCCCCCTCCCCCAGTTGTGGTCTGCACAGCATGGGAGGCCCCCAGCAGCAGGGGCTTTTCCCCCCACAGCCTGGCTTTCCACCCTGAAGACCAACTGGGCAGTTGTCCCAAACCTGCCCCCATGCCAGCTGGGAGGCCAGGTCTGGCAGGGGCTGCATGGTTGAGGTGATCATGCAGCCAGGCCTTGGAGGAGGAAAGTTAGGCTATGGGGGAGAAAGCCCCCACCATAGGGAACTCCCTCCACACTGTGCAGACCACTGCTGGGGCTGGTCTGGGGTAGTGGAGGTCCTTACCAACTGCACTTGCCCCCCCACCCAGGGCTGCCATGGCAAGCAGGTCTGGAAGCCTAGAACTGCATGCAAGGGAGGGTCTGTGGTGACAGCAAGGGTTTGGGGCATGTGCCTGACAGCCAATCAGGGGTGGCCCCACTCAGCTGGGGTCAGCTGCCCTTGCCAATGTCCAGCACGTAGAGAAGTGTGCAGAAGTTCCCCCCACCTTCTGGCCTGGTCAATACAGGCATTTGGCTGCCCCCTGCCCCTCCCCTGCTCATTCTTAAGCCAGTCTTTGAGGTTTAAAGAAACCCAGGAAGGTTGGATTGATTCTGCCCTGGGCTTTTTGATTGTCCTTACTTAGCCTTAGCGCTTAAAACTTGCTGGTTCCTCCCTCCAGTCATGAAAGTACATTGTGAACTATTTGCTTTCATTTGTTATTATGCAATATTTACCAGCACTGGGAATGTTCTTTACAAAGCACACAGGCCATATTCCAAGTTCTTTAATTAAAAACATTAGTTGAGAAGCAGGCAGAGTTACTACCAATCAGTGATGAAAGTTTGTCAAAGGCAAAACACTTGGTAGGCTCTAAATCTAGCTTTGTGTAGTCAGTTAAATTGGTGCAATCTGCATGTGGAGTGTAACACATTGCCCAATCAAAATGCTAATAGTGGATAATCAGGGCAAGGGGTTTCAATAAGAAATATAAAAGATAACAAAAAATAATCTAGGAAGGGGAGGACTTCCCAAAAGCATGCTACAGGATATGACAATGCAATTGAGAGTGACAGAAGTGAATAAAGACAGTTTCTGTGACACACTATTTTTCTAAGGATTACTGTAATATGGTATAAAAATGACTATCTCTCCTAATTAATGGACCACAGCAACAGTTAGAATAACTGTGGTGATAAGATGATCTGGTTTATAACCACATATATGCAAGGCATAACTTTAGTACTACACAGAAGTTCTGTTAGACTTACTTAACACGCAATTATAGATCCAGTAATAAGATTCTGATTTGCCTACCTTTGCAAAATAAATTTGAATGGTTCTTTGGACAGTGAAATATTTTTTCTCTCTCTAACTAGGTCAAAAACATTTCTCTAAAACCTAAATTGAATGTCAATTTATTTAATAATATATGCAGAATTGATGACAGATGAAAAATAGAAATCAAAGTAACTAAATATCAAAATGTCACTTTGAATGATTCTTCCTGAAAAGGAAAGAGCAATTACTTGTATCTTAATGTTCTTTATTACGTAGTTAGCTCTTACCCTTTGGTTTGGCTGATTAATCTTCTTAAATCACATTGCTAAGCAGAAAGGAAGAAAAGTAAGCATTGTGGCATTTCCATGACACATCTTCTGGATGTGAAACTTTACATAAAATACTTTTCTTTTCCCATTTTCTACACAGATGAACTAATGCTAGAGATGAACTAATGCTAGAAATTACTTATTTTTGCTTCAGATAAATGTCCATGGAAACAATTCTTTTCCCACTATAGGAACATAGTTCTTACAATGTTTTATTTCATTTATCTTTTTTCTATCCAAAGTTCTTTAGAGGACATAAGGATAACCTGAAAAGCTTGTTCATCATCAAAGATGTTTGTCTCTAAAATTGCATAAGAAGTAAAATGGACACAGTGGGTACATCTACACGTGCCATTTAGGCAATGTGATAAATTCCAGCGCAGTTCACACTAGAGAAAATTGCTTCTAGGAGCAGTATTTACACTTGAGCCTGGGACCGCAGCACTTTGAGCTAGGGAAGAGCAATCCCAGGCTGGCAGGAGGTCCTGGGGTAGGGGTGGGGGTCGGCCCCGGGCTCCAGGTGTCAGTGTTGCGTGGCCGAGGGGCTAACTGGGGTATGAGGGTACTAAAGTACAGAGCTTGCTGGCAGGCAGCCCCTGCACTTCAGCACCCTTGTGCCCCAGTCACTCCTGTCACTAACTACATGTGCGTTTTGCAGGTGTCAGCTACTCTGCCATAGGATACTACTGTCGGAGACAATCAATTAACTCTGCCATAGGATACTTAATTAATGGTGGATTTAATTTATTGCACCTTAATACCAACACATATGTAGACTGTGATACTTTACTGAGGAGCTAATAAGTCAACTCCACAGTAAACTGAAGCTGCACCCATGTCATATACATGAATTTTATCTTTCTGAGGTTTCATTGACAAAAGTTGGTTTCATTAGACCTATCACAGTAACATGGCCAAATCCATGAAGGTATGCTAGCTCCTAACCTGATTTTCATAGGAGGTAGATTACTAAATGCCTTTTTGGATCTTGATCACCATGCGGTCCCAAACCATTGGGTCCCCTTATTTTCCTGCACTGACAATACACATAGCGGCATGTAGTTTGAAATTTTTCACGAGTTTATTTAACTTGGGTATTACAGAATTTATTCTACCATTTCTGCTGTTATTGGAATTGTGAAACCCTCAAATGCATTTTGTGAACATTCATTATAAGAAGGACTGAGGGTCTTTGCACTACAAAGTCCCTTTCCTAGCCTGATTCCAGAATTTTTTCCTTCTCATATGTATGCCCTTGAAGAAAAATGGTATTACTCTGAGGAAAGAAGTTCAAAACTTAGAAAAATAAACACATGTAATGGCACAGATCCAAAGCAAGCTTTATTAAATAAGTATTCCAGTTTAATGGTAGCAGATTAACTTGCGTTATTCTAAACTGGAGTTTCGTTTTGCTGGTTATCTAAACAGCTCTCTTTCCTTATTAGCTTTACATTTGTTTTACTGATCAATAAAATAGCTGGTATTAATTTCTAGTAAACTGGGATCTGCAAATGTCACCATTGTGAAACATTTACTGCTTTATCTGTCCCCTTGTTTTGTACAAAATGAGAAACATTTTTTCAGTAACAAACAGCTTTTCAGAAAATATGTTTTTAATACAATGTGCTATAATTATAATAGTTGACCATGCTGGCCATAGGAATCATTCTACAGAGACCTTGTCACATCTACATTTCTAAGGTACATGGTCAGTGTACACTGTGTTCTGTCAAATGATTGCATCTGTTGTGTGTGGAACAAATATCAATGGAAATGTCTGCATCACTGTCTGCTCAAGGCCTGATGCAAATAGTACTTATGTCAAAGGAGAGACTCCCACTGACTTCATGGGTCTATGGATCAGGTCTTTACATTTACTTCTGTCCTATGTAAAAAATCATTTTCTGGCTCATGTGAATGCTTTTGCTGGCTTATTATTTTGTTCTGAGAATGAAATATGAATGAGGTCTTCATGAAAAGCTTTCTGTGAGTTTTGGTATTTGAAAAATCTATGGATCAGGCCTTTACATTTACTTCTGTTCTGTGTAAAAATCATTCTGTTGCTCATGTGAATGTTTTTGTTAGTTTATTCTTCTGTTTTGTGGATGAAATATGAATGAGGGCATTCGTGAAAAGCTTTCTGTGAGTTTTGATATTTGAAAAATCAGTGATACTGTAGCGCTTGGTTTGATTCAGTATTCTGATTTTATTGCCATGCTTCATTGAAAGGTGTCTGTATTATCAGTTAAGTATTTCATTATTATGTCTTGCATGGTTTTATAATCTAGCAGGATCAAGCGTTTAATGAGTTCTGAGGAAGTGTCAAACTTTTGGTGTATTCCACTATTACATAGCAGTTGTGTGGTTTATGATAAGAGACCATAGGATGAAATGTAGCGCATTCCCTAAATATACAAACTGTATACCCTTTGTGTTAAACCCTAACATGAGATGGTTCAAGAGTCAGTCCTTTACATGAACTTGAACATACTCAATGTCACATCTGGACTATAACGGATTATTAATATTTCCCTCTCTTTGGTGACAGATGTATAGAGATCTGATGTTTAATCTCAAAGTTTACAAAAATGTCAGTGGTTAATTAGCATGCTACCATCATCGTTGCCACCCCTAACATATGGCCTTAAACTTGCTTTTCAATTTGCTCCCTCAGCCTCCCAGCATCACTCAGAACAGAGTATTGATCCTAGTCTGTGGGCTCAGTCTAGTACTTAGACACATTGGGCCAGATCTAATTTGTTTTCTGGACCAAGTGAGTTCTGTAGCAAACCAGATAAATGTTACTCTAAATACCTGGCCTGAGAAGCAGGAAGCTTTAAAGAGTATCAGCAGGCTGGTTATGAGGACCAATTTAAAGCAGTATAAGGGCCACACTGAATTATGCCAGTGAGGAGTAGGCCCCAAAAGCCAAAATCACATCTGTAGGGGCACTGTGGTCATGACCCCTTTTAGCTGACCATACTACCTATGCCAAAAGCACAGAAGTGGACAATCTCTTTTAAATAAATGGACAGTTTTCAAGGTAAAACATTTCTATTAGTCATTTAATTTTGAGGGGAGTTTTTTTTTTTAAGGTAGTACTCTAAAGAAAACTCATCTAGTCTTTACAGTTTAGATTGCTCGGTTGAAAAAGAACATGGTGTAAAATCTGAAATGCAGTCTATGTTCTACATGTGGTCCAGCTGAATCGTGAAACAGGACCTATTTGAAAATTGTGGAATTTGGTAGTTGACTCTTGAAGGCAGATGCATAAAAACACTGAAATTGAGAGTGAGGCGGCATGAAGATTTTAGAGCAGTTCAGTGAATGGTAAGGGTTTGTATATGTAGGTTCCCCGCCCTTCCCCCCCCCCGTACTCATGAATAAAGTATTTAAGTGTTCCCTAGAAACTACTAAGATTTTCCTTCATCATTCTCTTGCTGCCTCCAGAGTCTCCTATAGCAGCAACTCTCTCTTGGGCTGAGAGTATATCGTGAGTCCAGTCCTCTGCAGCGACTGTTGCTGCGGCACAGTTGAGTACAGTGTGTCACCAGACACTGACACAAAGGACCAGATTCTCTTCTATCTATTAGATGTCTATATGCAAGTCTATTCCAACCTGCTTGAGTTATTGAAAATCTGTCAATGAATCTACATTATAACTGCATCTTGCTCTTGAAATTGAGTCACAAAATCGCAGAGGGGGAGGACCACTCAACTTTAGTATTAATAATTTCTCCGAATTTGTGTAGGGTAAAATAGAATTGCATTTTGGTTCCTATGCTCACATGTGTTGCTAACAGGTACAGTATAATCTGGCCTTAGATGTTCCCTTCCTCAGAAAAGAGCATGCTGCTGTATCCCTATGAGGGAGACTTGTTTTCCTGCTGCTGTCTCTGGTACACTGCTATGCTGCTGGAAAGTCATTTTGGAGTGGATAGGTGAACTGATTTGGAAAAATTCTGATCTTTCTGGTTGATATTTGTGAGGTGTCTGTCTACCTTCACTGTTAAGCATGTTGACTGTTCCCAGAAGTTAAGAATGATGAGTGTGATTTTCATGTCATAAAAAGTGTGTGTGTGTGTATGTGTGTGTGTGTGTGTGAAAGAGACTGAGAGAACAAACTGTATCACGCTAAAAAGAATTTTAGTTTTTGAAGGAAACGATTGCAGATTTTTCATCTTGAGGAACTATTGTTTCAATGTCCACCATAAGCTGATTAGCAGGGGATAACATTTCTGCTACTGCATCAATCCTTAACACTTGCTGTTCAAGTCTAAATGTAATTGTAACAGTTCTAATTCAGATCTGTATGTTTAAGGCTGTTGCTCCATGATGCACACACATCCTCTGACAATTATATGAAAAACCATAGTAGTAAAGTTCATGCTGTTCAACAAGAACCCCAGATCACATCGTATATGCACCTCCTACAATGTTTTCTGTGACTGGCCTGTCGTTGTGCTTTCTGTGAGCCTAAATTCTTTGGTAGGAAAAAAGCAGAATAAAGAGGAAAATCCCTCCTGCCTTCTTCCACTGAATAGACAAATCGTCATCCGCAGGACTAGAATATTCAAGTTCCATCTAAAAGCCTTTTGTGAATGTTTGGTTTTGTCTGTCCAACTAAAATATACCATAGTGCATGCATTTATAAAGAAAGGCGATCAAAAGAAAATTAGTGATATTGTTAATACCTTTTTCTTCTTAATTGCTTACTAATTGGTTGCTTTTAATGCTACGATTGCCTAAATTTTTGTGCTCTGTTGAATTGTTTGATTCTTTTAGGAAAACCATTTAACGAAGTAATTTGGTTTAAGCTTCAAGGCCCTGTAATAAAAAATTACTAATCATGTTGCTTCTTCACATATGCTCTATAACATTTCCTAATAGTTTTTCCACATTTCTTCAGAGGAAAGCATTCACTGTTTAATGGACTGTGTTTGATTAGTGACCTGCTTCTCACTCTTGTACAGTTATCTTATTGCTAAAAAAAAATGGGACTGGAATAACTGTGACAAATAAACAGGATTTTCTGTATATTGTTTAGGATTGGTGAGGCTGTGGGCTTCTCTCAGAGTCACCAAACTGTTTTATTCCTATTTAATTGTATGTAGGACCTGTCCTGCACTCCTTCCTACACACACCCTCCAGTGACTGACAAAGTAAAGACTTCTCAAGTAGATACTTAGATTAAAAGTTGCTTCTATCCTTTGTTCTGCAGATTTTATATAAAAATAATTCAATTATTTAAATTACAGTTCATTGGTATTATGTCTTTATGTTCAGCTCAGAAAAGGAGGAGCATGGAGGACTGGTGCCCATCAGTGTCAGTCCACCTGACCATATAAGCCTATCAGATTAGCGCGGTTAAGGAACACTGACCTTTAGTTGATGGCACACAAGGGAACAGTGTGGCTAGCATTCGCATCCAGCTGCCAGTGACTCACAGGGCTGAAAGATCAGGAACCCATTAACAACTGGGGTTATGAAAGCCAGCCTTAGGCAAAGGTTGGAGCAAGGCTTGAACTCATGCCTCTCCAGCTAAAAGATATCACTGCCACTGTGCCTCCCTAGGTTATGTATGCCCACCCAAAAATAGACCTGATTCTCTGATATGGTTGGCCTGAGGTGTAGCCTTCACTGTCCTTCCTTATTCAGGTCAGGGATTGAGGTCATCTGGTATCTTGAAACCTCTGTTTTGTTTGGAAATGTAACCCTTCCCATAATTACAGTGCGGACCCACTGATGCAGTCACGGCATTGCGAATATCTTTGTTCTCTGTGATATTGTCAGGATAATTGTCAGGGTCACCAAGCCTTACATTAGCTCTGATTTAAAAAGGGGAAGAATAACATTAGCATTATGGAATAAGTGCCCCTAAAACTTTACATGAAGAGATGAGTTGCTCAGGTTCTTCTTCTGCAGACCTGTTTGTTTATATATATGTGGGCCTTGGGGTATGACTACAGGGTGCAAGACTGTACCACAGCGAATAAACCCATACTACCTTTGGTACTGGAAGCAGAATAGCCTGAGCATATTAGCTCTTCTGGGAAGTGGAGTATATTAGCCAAGGCACAGAATTGCCCTAAAGTGACTTTTTGCCTTAAGTTCGAGAGCTAACATGCATCAAGCTACTTTGCACATCTCTGCCCATTACTGCTTTTTGTGCTGTAAGGATATACTTGTAGCAGGACTTAGGCAAAACCAAATCCAATACTGTAGTGCAAAAATCCCCCACTCAGCTGCTACAAACTCTAGGGGACCCTAAATTTACTTGAGACATGCATGTCTGACTTGAAAAGTTCCCCTAATGCCTATAGAGTTCTACCCCTACACATGCCCATGTTATCCCCATCTGAATAGCTTGGTGCTTATCTTTCACTTCTGCTAGAAGCTGTCTAGTAGCTTCACCTCTGTTTGCCTAATTACCATCAGGGGCCTAATCCCTCAGTAGTTCTCAGAACATGTCTAATACATCCCAGCACAGTACGTGTGGTGGCCATACTCTTTCATTAGATGGCTAGTGAGTAGACCTATATTCCATATTAGTGGAATAGTCAATGAACTGGGTTCTGTTCCCTCCAATCTATTGGTTAAACCAGGGCTGTCCAACTTCAGCATAGCCAAGGGCTGCGCATAGGCCAAAAACTGTGCAGGCTGCACCTGCAACAAAAGGCCCCTCACACCCTTCAACATGGCAGTGGGAGAGGCATCTTCATGGGCCCACTCACTGCCATTTGATCAGCATTGGGTTAGTCTGTGTTAGTGTTGGGGGAAGGAAGGAATAGGGCAGTCTCTATCCTTCCAGTGAAAGCTGTACCACTTTGCAGAAGGGAATGCAAGCTTCATGGCATGGAGGAAAGGAGAGAAAAAGAGTAAGAGGTTGGAAGGACAGAAATGTGACTATGTAGTCCAGTGATGAAGGCTTTCACCTGTGAATGGAAGTCCTCTGCTGTGTTCCCTGGACCGTTTCTGCATTTTTATCTGATGACTTATGTGCTTAGTCTTTCCTGCTGGTTAGGTCTAGGTGGCACCCTGTTCAGCAGGTACCTTCTTGTGGTTTACCCTTCAGATGCACTGAAATCTCCCCATGCTCTGTACAGACAGTCAAGGTGCCTAACTTAAGGGCCTGAATTCTTCTCAAGGCATCTCTTAGAGGTGTAATAGAGGTTTGCTATCAAGGAGGACACATAGCAGTAATTTATACAATGGTTACAGGTAAAAGCACGGTACAATGGCATGGTACAATGTATAGAATGAACCCAGAATGGCATGCTAGTATAAAAGTTCTTGTAAATAGGAAGTACTGTACTGAGAAGAAATAATAAGAACCAGAAGAAAGATGCTTCTGAGAAAGGGATTGCTTGAACATTGTGCATATTATCACATCTGACAGAAACATCCTCATGTTACAGTATAACAACTCAGATTCAAAACTCCTCTGCTTATCAAATATTAGGCACAGTAACATGAGTTAATTTTCCAGTAAGCTGTGGTGTATCTTGCTGTATTTACTTGCTAATTTATTGTTTTCTTTTAGAGGCAAAATTTCTATAATTAACTCCTATATACATTATGCCTGAACAAGAGATGTTGCCTTACTCCTAGGGGTAGGCCAAGGAAGCACTGTGCCTGTAGGCAGTCAAAATTCAAAATTTCCATTTTTGTAGGCATTTTTAACATTGTTTTCATTCTACATTGGAATGAAAACATTTTAATGGAATTATTAGAAAACTTCAGGTACAGAAACTTGCATATCTGGATTTTGAAAACCAGTGTTTAAATCCAGAAGCAGCTTGCTCTAAAGGCTGGGGTCTTTAGGAGAATGGAACAGACAAGCTCTCTAGTCTGTTTAGATGTTTTTACCAGCAGCCAGCATGACCTGTAGCATCTCAAAGCTACAATTGCAAGTAAAGTCTTGCCTATTCCATGCTGAAGTATACTTGATACAGACAATGTCTTCAGGGGAATTTAACTACTAGAATTCATGAAGTGTCCCCTGAGCATGTATGCACAGAGTCTTAAAATCTGGTTAAATGTAAACAGATTTTCACAGGAATGGAAAGAAGACACATTTGTAACACAGGCTACCCCTACTAGATTTAAGTCAAACACATAGTAGTGATGGTACTTCAAAAAAAAAAAATTAAAAGGTTGGAGAGGCTATCAAGATATTTAAGCATCTATAGAACAGCATGTTTTCCTCCTAGACCATTCTCAGCAGTAGCTGCATGCTTTTGGTTATAATTCTCTTTAAGAAAAGAAAATAATTTAACCTGCAGATACCAAGCCTGGAAAATTCCATCCCAGGCAACTATAGTCTAAAAAATGTTAAGCAACTAAAAATAGGGTTTTTTCCAACACTCTGTTATAACTATAATACCAGTTAGCATTACCAGCCCCACCTATAACTAGTTTTCTAATTACCCCACATTTTATTGAAGCTTTTTATAGACAAACAAATAATTGACCACTTGCCCGTAATTTCAAAATATTGTACGCAGCATAACTACATACTAACTGAACAGTAAAAACGAACTTAATAGTAAACTAGAGGTTTCTCAGGAATAAGAGAATCTAGGACACTGTTGTGCTGTATGGTGCTAATTGATTCAGAATGAACTTAAATGTGTGACAATCTAACCAAGCAATTTGAGCTTTTTAACACTTCAGCTGCTACATTTTAATGAGCATTAGGGCACCAGTGTCTTGTTAAAGGCCAAATTATCTACATCCTAAAAGTGTTTTGTTTGTTTGCTTGTTTTACTTTTGTTTGGTTTTGTGCCCTCCCCACCCCCCGCCCCACAATCACACCACTGATTTTAGTGCCTACTAACCATAGACTTATAATTGGGCCTTGAAGTGAAATAATAGCATAAATCAGAAATACTGAGGATTTGTAGAACAAAGTAATATTCCTAGAAAATGCTGGATTATTGAGCACTCTGTACTTAGAGCATATAATTTTTAAAATGAATTCAATAACAAACCAACCTTTCACACTGAAAGACGAGAATATACAAAAAGCAAGAGATTAAATAGGTTACTCTTTTGATTGCATGTACAAGAGGCATTACTTTATCATTTATAGTTTGTCCCTTTTTGGGGAGAAGGCTGGCAAATGCATGATGGCTTATTTACCTTCTAGGAAAAAAAGAAAGAACCAGTTATTGACTGACTTTCCTATTTTTTGTGCCCTTTAGAAGGATATACGGAAATAATTTCCATTAAAAAAGAGAAAGGTGAGTTTGTAATTGGCAACCTGTTTGTCGTAAGTTATGTTCTCTTTATCATAATGATACAGGTCATGAGTTACAACATGAAATTTTGTTTCAAGGCAGAGCTTGGAATTTTCTAATAAATGTTTTTGGCTGTAAAATGTCACTTTGAAACAACATTTTTGTGGATCTTCTGATGAAAATTCCATTAGGGATTTTAGGTTTCTCAGGTTCAGAATGGAAAATAAGCTACTTATTGAAACAAACTTCTTTCATCACAAGAGCCAGAACAAGAGTGCCACCTCCAAATATCCAAGGGCCTAGTAGTTAAAACACTTATACAGAATGTGGAAAACCAGCTTCAAGTCCTTGCTCTGCCTGATTCAGAGCAGATACTTGAACCTCAGCCTTCCTCATTCTGGGTGAGTGCCCTTATGTTGGTGAGACTCTGTGTCTCTAGTTTTTCATTAAAATCTCTGAAATGTCTCAGGGCCGTCTCAATGTAGAACAGAAAAAAATGGCAAATCTTGAAATTTTTTACAGAATGAGAAAATGATTTCCTGTCTTGAGTCTATTTGAAAAGCCATCAGAAGCACCATATTTGAGCACTGTTATCAAGTACACTATTAAGATGGACAAAGCCCTAATCTTATGTGAGTCAGGCAGAAGGGGTACAGAAGGAAAAATCACTAGATAGAATATACTGTCATTTTTGACAAACCTTTCTGTGTTCTTCCATTTGATGTGACTTAGCAGTCAATAAATAGACCTTGCACCTGTGTTTATATCACAGGGGGCACTGCAATCTCTTTCAGATTAGAACTGTCATACTGAAAAGCCAAATTTTTTTTATATTGAGGGAACAGAAAAGTAAAAGAAACAGATGCCAGAAAATCCGTTGCATGAAAACTAACTTAACTGCTAGCATTCCTCTTTTCATTTTCCCAAATGCATAATTGACTAATAGTCATCCTTTGAAAACCATGTCAATTTTAATTTCAGAGTTAATTTCTTTTATAAATTCACCATCCCTAACACATTAAGATTTTTTCTTTAAGTTGAAAACTCATGTTTTCCAGTTCCTTTAAATAGCTGAGAAGGCAATAGAGAGAACTATAACTATAAAAAGCTGATTCTGAAGTGCCACAAAGATAGAGAAACTTCCCACATGCAAAAGTCTAGGAAAGAATTACATTCAAATGTGAATCCAGATTTCTTGAAGGAATGATAGGGCTGGTCATCTGAAGAAAAAAAGAAGACATGATTTTAGTATGTCCCACCCTGGATATTCAAGAATAATTTTAATGGAGCTTCAATACATTCAAAATGGCTATAAAATATAAAATCATGAAATGCATATGTGGGCTCAAGAGTCTTCAAGCCCATGAAAATATTCTGGGTAGTAGTAGGAGATATGTATTAGGGAACAGTTGATTTATATGTTGTATGTAGATTTTAATATAGACCACTGTCAGTTTTGTCAGTGTTATGCTATAAAACTAGAGTGTAAAGAATATGTTGAGTCTTTTAACTATAAATCTTGTTGATTTATAGGAGTTGGTTCACTACTCTGTTACCATCGTTTTATGGCAACTCAGTTAAAATTAATGAAATTACACAATCATTAAACTGAAGTAATTTAGTGAAGCAGGTTTACTGTCTGGAAACTGTAAACATTAACAAATCATTGTCATCTTTGTTTCCCCAGCTCCTGTCCGATACTTCCAATGCGTCTTCCTTGATGGGCATAATGGATATGGATTGCAATTCCCCATTACTTCAGCCCCCAGCCACGAAGAAAAATCTAGACATTCAAAGGCTTCTAAGAGGAAGACAAAGGCACCAGGACAGTAGAGAGACTTATAACCTGTGGATTTTTCAGATTTTGCACTTTACTTCTTCTACTGAGGTCCACCAACATTACAATGGACCTGTTATTGTAAAGATGTGATTTACTAGATCACCTATACTTTGAGAAGATTTTTTTACTATTTTATGAAAGGTGCAGAGGATGATGCAGAGGGAAAAGGAGTGGCTATGAGCACTTCAACAAACATAGAAATTCAAAAATACCCCATTTCTTGTGGAAATGGCGTGATGTTGAAATAATTTGTCAAGTTGTGGGCACATTTTGTTCTGCCACTTCTGCTTTGTATCTTTCTCTCTTGCCTACCTGCTTGGTATTAAACTGTGTCTGTTTTTCCATTTACTCTTTAAATGGTAAAATGTGTGAAACTCTTATTTCTGCAAGTCCTTTTACAAGGCGACGTGTAATCCTAAATCATTTCTTCTTCATGTTCACTGAGAACTTGACAGGAAGAAGCCTCACCAAAGAAAAGAAACAGTGCTTCTTGTCTGGTGCTATTTTTATATATAATTTACCAGTTTAATTTGAAGCACATAGCTTATCTTTAAACAGCTCAGTATGCTGGTGGTGAGGTTGACTATCAAAATCTCATTAATGACAACTATTTACCTTCAACTTGAAGGCAAGCAATAAAGATCTGCTATGTTTGTCCCAACACATTTTCCAGATTATAACTGTTCACTTTCTATGTCTCAAAATGAGTGGAGGATGTGAGGGAAGATGGGACTCTTAAAAGAGGAGGTAAAGTAAAGAGGTAAAGCTATGAAGGTCTCAGAAATGGGAAGGAAATCCTTCTGGTACCTCTACATCTCTTCTCTGGATAAATTTCTTATCAAGTCAGATCTATTTGCTGCATACACTGTACAGATGGATAGTACTGGATAGTGCTAGATTTATTGTGAAGAAAAGTCAGAGGGGGAGCTATATTAAGAGACATCACTTGTGAAACCATGCAAAGCCAAATGTGCAGGTAAACATCTCAATTTGAGTCAATATTTTTTTTAGCATGGAGGAGGGGCTCAGAGAGCAAAAACAAACAGGGAAAATGGTGTTTAATTTTGATATATAATTTTGTTAGATGAGATGAATGTGCTCCTCTAGCTACTATCTGGCTTCCTTCAAAATGCACTCTACTGTCCACTATTTCTAGGTTGAGCACTCGAAGTAAACATACCTGTCCTCAACTCCCTTTTGTTTATTTCTTTAGACAGAGCCGATTATCTAGTATAGAAAAGAGGATAAGATGATCTTTGCTCTATGTGAAAATGCCTGATTGTAAATCAGGATTGTGACTGTAAATCAGGATTGTGTTGTCTGGCAATGTAAATAATAATGCCTTTTTGCAAGCTGCTATTTGTTTTCTTCTTTACTATATTTATGGATTTAATCTGTGACATGTACAGATGTGATCTCAAGTTTATAGTTACTAGGTGAAGCACCATGAGATTATTACATGGCATAATCTGGTTGCTCCTGTAACGATATATTGCTTTTTTCAGCAAAGGCCAAGATAAGTCTCAGTGCTGTAGTGGTTTTATTTCAGTTGGATGGGTTTCAGGTAACTATGTCCTAGATGGCAATTCAGTATGGGATATGGATTTTTTTTTTTTTTTTTTTTACCTTCAGGTCACTGGGTCAGTATGAAAGTGGCTGGAAGTCATTACCCTCTTATTGCTGTTCAGTGCCCTATGTGAAATGAGTTCTGGGTCTCAACACTTTCCATATAGGTGCCTACATCATAAAATCCATAGACAACCACCCTCCTTCACCACAGGCAACCTAAATAGCAGTCTCTGCAGACATGCAGAAGCTGAACCTCCCCTTTTTGCTCCTAGAGTGGTTCTTCCTGATCAGGAAGGGGGCAAACTGAAAATGTGAATTTACTGTATCCTCTAGAATCTGTTCTGTGAATAAATAGAGGCTTGCAGAATGCTGAGTTGACAACTTTAACTATAAACAGGCAAACCACAGTTTTTCTCAGTAGGGATTGTATTCCCCCCATACACACCCCAATGTCTCCCCTTCCAAAAAATATATTTTTATGTATGTATGTAAGTATATATATTATTACACTGGTGGTTGTCCTGTAGTATTACTACTAAGACTGTCTTAACTAACTTTCAGAAAACTGGCTAATTTAATTTTGAGCTTTGTCCAATTCCTATAATCAGCAGATGTACTCTTTCAGTAAAAATATCTCAAATAATAAGTACATTTCCTTTTTTGCATTGTATTTAATCTTACTTTCCCATTGCTTATTAGCTGAGAGGAAGGACTTGAATCTGTTTGAGAGCCCATGAATGTGTTAAGAGCCATCAAAATGGCTCTGAAAAAGTAAATAGTTTACTAGTGGTATAAATTTGGCAATATATTATTACCTTTGCATCTCAGCCACAGACAAAATATTATTGGACATTGGTCTTGAGTCAGAATGGTAGTTTTTATACTATGGACTGTGTAAATTGAGTTTATCTGAAACCTTAATAAAGTGTTACTTAAATTGCATGGTTTTACTCAGATTAGCCTAAAATATTGCTAAAGCATATATGTTTATCATTTGTTTTGGAAAATAAAAAATATATAAATTTTTTGCCAATTGTTGTGGGATGCTTTTCTGATTCTGAGAAGGGAAGCAAGGAATGCAGGGAAATAACTTGATTCACCACATTATCAGTTACATGCATATCTGAATATTCAGGGGCATGACATCTATAAATACAATTCATTGTTATGGTATCCTTCTGTGTATGGTTTCAACTTGATACCCACTTTACATTTAGCATCATATGCTATGACAAGATTTTTTTTTCCTCCACACTTCAGTTGTGTATTCCACTTCAGTTTTTTGAAAGCTTGTGCTTGCTACAGTCAGTGATTGTCTCCTCCACTCATTTACATGTCTACCTTTACCCTAGTTGGGTATCTAGCCCATCTGTCTCTTCCACCAGACCCAAAACAAGAAATTGTAAGATAATGGAACATTTTGGTAGTAGTTGCCTTTACATAGTAGTCACCAACAGTGTAACTAGGGGTGGGTGAGCAGAGAACAAGACCCAAGCAGGAACTTAGAAAGGGCTCAAGAATGGTGGACCCCATCCATCCAGTCATGGCTACCATGCAGGATACAGAAATTGCTGATTATGCTTCTGGTAGTTACTATGTATTCCAGACTTTTTTTAGACTAAGGAACTTAACTTGGCTGCAGGTGACATGCTGTTTCCCATAGAGATTATTTAGTACCTCAAAACCAAAGCCTGAAATCTCATCCTGCTCTAGAGAGTAAGTGCCTGACTAAGGGCTGCAAGCAAACGCTTCCATGTATTCAAGTCACAGTTCTCCTCTGAAGATAGTCACCTCTCTCTAGTTTTTCCCACACCTGAGGTGGCTCAACTTTTTTTAGAATGTGGCCACAGCTAAAGCGGGTAGTGATGATTGATGACTAAAAAATGGTATTTAGGGATTTGATTTTAGGAACTGGCTCATAGGTAGAATAGATTTGTATTAGAACAAGGGTCCAGGGGAACAACAAGGGTTACTTGGTTTCTAAAAGTCTGTTTGTGACACAGTTTCCTTCAAGGCCCACTGTTTCTGGAACCAGCAGACAAAACAAGCTGGGAAACTGAAGTGTATGCATAACATGAGATAAGGGTACCAGGTCACAGTGACCAGCTTCGGCATCCTTGGGATTTCCAGTTTTGGTGTATGGACTAAATTAGGAGGCCAGGGCATGCCCAGATTAAGACACCAGTAAATGCCCAAAGTAATATGTATACATGTGATGGGTTTATGGAAATAAAAGAATAATGGTGACTGTGGTGGTTACATGCCCCCACAGGGTTTCAAAGGGACGGAGGCGAGCTCTGTGGGTCCCAAAACCCTGAAACAGACCCCCTGCAGGGGAAACACCCCTGGCAGTGCAGGAACCGGGACCACGGCCGCAGCTGCACGAGCCGGCTTTACACCAGCTGTTTAATCAGCTGTTCTCTGCACGGGGAACAGTTGGAACAATCGTGGCAGCCATACCAGCCACCATGTGGAAGTTTAAAATCCCCGGCAGTCCCTACAGAGAGGGGGAGCTGGAGGAAGAAGGAGGGGGTGAGCAGTACCCCAGAGGTGCTGAGGCTCCTAGAGGGAAGAGGAGCGGCACAGCCGGAGCAGGGCAGGGGAAATCTTTGAGCCCCCTGCCAGAAGCAGACAAGGACAACACTTAGTTCCCCTGTAGGAGGCAGAGCAGGGGAAGCACTACAGCTCACTGCAGGAGGCAGACCAAGGGGAGGATCCAAGCTCTCATCAGGAGGCAGAGAAGGGGCAGCGTTTGAGCCCCCTGTAGGAGGCTGGGGAAAAGGAGACGGCTCCATGTCCCTCCTCCCTCCAGGAGAATATTTATTCCAAAGTAAACCAAAAATAGGAAAAGGGGGAAAGGGGAAAAAAGTCAAAGAGCTAGAGAGAGAGAAGGTAGAGTCATCTGACCAGAGTTGACTGGAGTCAACTGAGCCCACTCGAATGTGGGTAGCCCCACCTGAAGCAGGTGGTGAGCAAGCCCCGTGGGGTCAAAACAACCATTGCATCATCACCTATCCAGTTGGTGAGTGGATGAGGTGTAGGGGAGGCGGAGCCCCATGTAACATCACACTGAATGATTGTGAGTACCGCCATTGTTGGGGAGCCCTTCCAAAAAGATCTCCACTGAACCCCCTCTCTTGGTATCTCAACATCAAAGTCATGGCAGGTGGGTTGAGGGGAGGCGCTACATACCCAACAGGCCACGCTACCCGTAAGGCCCAGGGATCACAGTAACAGAACAGAATGTGGACAGTAGGACAACCACAGGGAAACCAATCAATGGTATGCACAGATGAAGATTCATCAGAGGAGAAAAAGGATACCAAAGGAGGGATTTCAGAGCAGCAAAGGGTCCCTGAGGGAGGAACCTGAGGCTATCATGGATAGAGGGCACACCACCAGCCTGTCTCACCTACCCCATTGGGGAGTGGGTTCATCCCTTGACCTCCAGGCTACTGACATTCAAGAGATAACCACAGGGTGAAGCGTCTCATACTGGCCATATGTACCTTCCCTCTGAACCTTAGGACTAGTAGATATATAATGGGGTGGGGGGGGAGGGAGTATTTTGTTTTCTTTGCCTGCATTATTTTTATCTGCTATTAGTATGCATCAACAAAATTTGCCTCTTATTGAATGGAAGAAGTAGTGGTCACTCTGAGGATTTGGGTCTACCCAAAACAAGATAGCTGGGCCATAAATCCAGCACCAACAGTGATGGGTGCCCATATTTTGTATTAAACCCTAGTTGTTACAGCACTCCCTACAACAGAAGTTTTATCACCCACAATCTGTACTTGGCATATCAGCTGAGTAGGGAGAGTTCTGGCTTCCAATCCCTGCATTTTGTCCAGTGACTATTTGATGTAAAATTCAGAAATAGAGTTGGAGAGAGTTATAAAGATTTTTATCACATTTCTGCTCAGCCATCTTCTTTGGGCTAAGCAAACCCAGTTCCTTAAGTATTTCTTCTTAGGTCATACTCCATTTTTTGGGTTTGTTTGCTTGCTCTCCTCAGGACTCTATGCATCTTTTCCTCATCCTTCCTAAACTGTAGTGCCCAAAGCATAATACAGTTCCCCAGATAAGGTTTTACCAGATCTGACTAGAGTGAAAAGATACTTCCACATCTTTAATAAGACTTGCCTATTTATTTACCACAATCTGACAGGATTTTTGTTTTGGTCTCATTTTGTAATAGTATGAGTTTATTGCGTTTTAGATCAACAACATTGTGGGGGTCTAGGATTTTGAAAAGGGGTGTGCAAGTGGTATGATGCACCATCCCATATAATACAAAACATTTTTCTCCACTTAAAGAGAACCGAAAAGTTTTATTAATGTACTCGAGGCTTAGCACTAAGTTATTCAGTTTAAGATCAATTCAAAAACAAATATCACTTTATTGGAATGTGGACTAATTTTCTAGCTTTATATTAAGTTTAAAAAATACAACAAACTAGCCAAAAATAGTCCAAAGATTTTGCTTTATTAGTCATGCATTCATTACCGTTAAATGTGCATCTCTTATTCAGAATTGTTAAACAAAATCTAGCTTTCTTGAGCATTTTGCCAGTGCATCCAACACTTTACTTTCAATCATTTTCACACTGGAGTGAGTGTTCCCCTAAGTTAATATTACCACACCCAAGTTAAGGTTTTGAGCTAGAATTAAAAACAGTCTTTTGGGCTCTGAAATAGAAGAGAGATGTTATCAGCTAACAGAAGGCACATCTACACAAAATGCTACTGCACAGTGGTTACTGCACATATATTTAGTGCTTGTATAAGCAAGCAGTAAGTAAATGTGCAGCAACCAGAGTTACTGCACAATAGCACTGGCAAATGCCTTTTAAGTGATGCTAATACTACTGCACAGTAGTGCCTCAGCATGGTTTTTGCCACGTGATGCAGTAGTATCAAGCAGTATGCAGTAGTATCAAGCTACTGCACAGTCAGTGTCTCATGTAGATGCACCCAGACAGAAAAATTGCAAAAGAAAGCTTGAGTAATACAGCATCAAGACCATTTTAAAAAAAAGAGGGTCATTACCACCCAAGTAGAGTTTAGCAGGAATAAGACACATAAAGAGCAATGCTGTTAATTAACTCCCTCACTGCTGCCTGAATAGAAATGCTGCTGCCTCTCCCAGACATTTGGTTTTAAAGTTTGGGTGGAAAAGAAATCAAAGGTGTGGGTGCAACTGCACCACTGCCCCTATTCATCCCTGATCCACAGTATTCACTTTGCCCACCACATTCTTTTCTCCAGAATTGCTGCCGAACCAATCTTTCCCCAGCTGTAGTTCCTCAGTTGATCATTTTTGCAATTTTGCTACCTATTGATACTGGATTTACGAACCAGTCTTGACACCTTGTTCCATGGGGGCACAATCTCTCTAAGTGACCAACCATAACCCCTTCCATTCGAAAGTAGGAGAATTTTATTGATACACAGTAATAGCAAATAGAACTAATGCAAGTAAAATGATCCTACGTATCTACCAGTCCTAGGGTTTCATAAGGAGACATTACATCCAGCCAATATGTGAATTCCACCTCATGGTTCTTGCTTGAATCAGGACTTCAGCAACCTTGGAGGTTGGAGGATGATGCCAAATTGCTGCCCTGAAGATCCCTCCTTTTGTATTTTTTTCTTTTGATGACTCTTCATTTCCAGGTACTGTTCTTTTGTTTTCCTGTGGTCATCATGCTGTCCACATTCTGTCCTGTCAACCTAATCATTTGTTTCTTTAAACACATCATGTGTACACATCTTAATTTGGTCATTCTCAGTCTCCTAATCTGGTCATTCCACCAAAACAGGGGACTTTTCACCAGGCTACAGCTGGTCATTTTGACCTAATGCTAATTCTGCATGTTTCTATCATGTTGTAGGTTTTAAGGGATAGTGGTTGTTTCGCTGCTGCATGATTTTCATTTTCCCAGGATGTATGTGCCTGTCTGTCTGCTAACTTTGGACCCTTGGACTGCATCCAGGTGGGCGCAGCCATGCAATATGGGGCACTGCAGACTCATCTGCAACACCACATAGTGCACATTCAGGCATTTCCTGCACTGCTACCTTACAGTGTGTGTGGGGGGAAGGGGAGGTTTGACCCCTGGAGATCCAGGGATCTAAAAAACCTGCACAGAAAAAAAAAACGGGACAGCACACACAGGGATAACACATACCACCCAAAACTGGAGCCTGGCTGGGCTGCCGGCCAGGCTCCAAGATGCAGAAGCGATATGGCTATAGCTTCCCCAGCCCCCAGGACACAAAGTAAGACTGCTAGGACCAGCAACTGTGCTGGTCCCAACCTCCCCTACCCAACCTGGTGTAACCTGCCATGTGCCAGAAGGCTCATGGCATGGGCGTTCCCCAGGGAGAACTAGCAATGGCACAAGGTGTCCCACTACTACTTGTTCCTGGGGAACCAAATGTCTGCATTCATCTGAACATGGCCTTGGATGTGAAAATGCTGAGAACACGAATCTTCACCACAAAGACTTTAGAAAATGATTTACACTTGCTGGTCCCCTGAACCACAGTTCTAATGCAAGCCAATATCTAAAAGCAAATTTCTGAATATAATTTTCTAGCCATCATTACCTACGTATTTTGGGTCATTCTTTTCAATCCTTCTTACTGATTTGTATCTCATTTGAGATAATTTTCCATTGTTCTAAATTTTAGTCCAATCCTCTAAAGTGCTTGTAATCTGTATCAATTTGACATCATTTGTAAATTTAATAAATTAATTATTTATCGTCCATCATTCTTTATTGTATGTCCTTTATTGGATGTAGCGTTAAGTGACTTAAGACTGTGTGGATGTGAGGCATGAGCCACCAAGGCAAGAGACATCCTGGAAGTGCCGGGACACTTGCAGCCCTGAGACTTATCAGCAGTCAGGTCAGTAGCGTGGGCATGAGAAGCTCTGACACCATTGCCACCACACTTTTTCAGCGTGTGCCAGCTCTGGTTGATCGGGTACATGCCACGCCATGTCAGAAAGATGTGATCTGCCTGGAGAGAAGGAGGGACTGGAACAGGACACATGGCAGAAGGAACGCTGGTTTCCAGTGGAGGTTGACCCAGCAGGGGCAAATGGAGGGAACTGCCTACAATTCCTGCATGTGAAGACTTGGAGGAGTCTTGTTACTTACCTGAGGGATAATGGACGCAAGACCCAGACCTGTCCCTGGATCAGTGGAGCGGCAACAACCACTCGATGGCCTGCAGAGATAAAGAAGATGTCTAATCATGAGCGGTTTGAGGTGCAGGGAAAGAATTCTCTTGCAAGCCCCAAACACATATCGGTTGAAGAGCCCTTATTAGCTTGATGAGAAGCAAAGCCCCCATCTGGAGCATAGGATGGTGGATGTAAGTAGCCAGACAGTCCTGCAGACTGAATTGATTATAGGCTTTTTGCATGTACATTACCATTCCACCAAATATCCAGGGACTTTATGGCATGTTAGTGACCATAATAACTAATTAGAGACTGATACCATCAGGCTGGCATATGGATGGGGTGCAAGGGGAAGCAGAGCCCCAAACAACATCACATGACCAATTGATTAGTGACACACAAAAATAGGTACTTCCCTTCTCTTTAACATATAACAGCAATGTGTGGTGGGCTAGACGAGGGACTACTCCATTAACAAGGGTCATTGGAAGTCAAACTGTCAGGTCCAAAAGATGGGCACATGGAAGAGAACAGCTCGAGATGTAAGCTCCTGCCTAAGGTAACCCATGGGCACTTACAGACTCACTCTTGCAAGCATCTCTAAAAAGACCCTCACTGAAAGTCAATGGAACTGAGACTTCTAATCAGTTGCACAAAAGGTCCAGATGAGAGACTGGAGCAGAATGTAGTCATTTAAGTTCAAGACCGTGATTCTTAAAATCCCAGTGTACACTGTAGGATGCTTAAAGTCCAAAGGGGTCCAAGGTGCTTTGCACAAAATAGACATCGCCACTTTCTTTCTAGAGTGCAGGTAATAGTGGTGTCTCCTTTCATCTGACAGCTCCAGGGGTGGATCCGGACAGGATGCACTCGTGTATTTCAACTGCCTTTTGATTCCTGGTCCATCCAAAGTTTAAACCCAACTACTTGGAAGTGGCAGCAGCATTTCTATTCAGTCATAGTAACAGTGTTACTTGACTTCATGGCTCTTTATCATCTACCTGATCCTTTATCCTGGACCCCCATACTCTCAGTCTCTCTTAGGCCCCACTTCAGATGGCAGACCCCTGGTCTGTCATGCCTCTCTTTAGGCTGTCAGCTCCTCTGTATTTCCCCAGCCACTCTCGAGGCCCTTAACCCTGTCTGGCCCTGTGCTCTATTCCCAGTTCCCCTCTGGGCTGCTGGATCCTTCTGGTCCCAGTATGCCCACTGGGCCTTACCATAGGCCTCAGGCCCCTTGCAGGGCCTCATAATTCATGGCCTTGAACCCTACCCTCTATTTTCTGGCCCCTCACTGGGCCTCTGGACCCACAGAGTCCCAGTCTCCTTGGCAAGTCCTTTTCTGTCAGGGTGTGCTCCCCTAGCCTTGCCCCTCCATGGAGTCACCCATGAGGTAGTGGGAGGTGAGGCTTTCTGGTGCCCCATCCTCATCTTGCCCTGGAGTGGCCTATGCATGGCATTTCATGGAGGCTGCCCTACCACAGGCAGTCCTACTGCACCAACCAACTCCAGTAGGGTGCAGTTCTAGGTCTTACCCAAGCCTTCCTGTTCTTACATATCCCTCTCTGAGCTCTCCCCTAGGTGCCCTATGCCCCTCCTGGGTTGCTAACCACCAGCCCCACTGGCCCTGACTCCATCTCACATTTTAGTCCTCTATCTCTATCCCTCAGCTCACCCCTGGACCCCCACCATCCATCCTCATCCTGTGCTGCATGCTCCCTGATCTGTTCCTCTCATCTGTGGCCCCACAAGGACCTTTTAGCCTCTCCTAAGCCCTGGGCCCACCTCTAGGCCAGTTGAAACTCCAGGTACTCCCAGCTCTGGCTCTCTCTCATGGTGGGCTCTCTCACCCTTTGGCTCCTCCTGAGCCCTGACCCCAGCATAGGCCAGTCAAGGTTCCCAGGGTCTGTCCTCCAACTGCCAGCCCTCTCCTCTCTGTGACTCTGCCCACTCATGCCCCTCCATAGATCACTCTCTCTCTCTCTCTCTCTCTCTCTCTGCAGGCTCAGAGCCCTCCATAGATCTCCCTTACTGCAGCCCCTTCCTTCTCTGGGCTCATCCAGGCCACTCCTGGCCTCTCACAAAGCCCCTGTGCACACAGTTCCTTTCTGGGCTTGTCCTGAGACCTCCTCTCAATATATCACAGGCACTCATACTGTCCTTCCCTGGGTGCCTCTGGCCTCAGAACAAATCCCTATGCACTCAGCCCCTCTCTCTCTGGGCTCATCCAACCTTTCAACAGGCCCCAGGTACTCATCCCCCTTCTCAGGGCTCTGAACCCCACACTGGGTTCCCAGGAATCTTTTCCATTCCCCTTAGTTTCTACCCAAACCTTCCAATGTCATTTTTCTTGCTGTCATTCAGGAGTGGCAGCCTTCCTGCTGGGTGATGTTCCTATACCAGCTCCCAAGTTGTTACTGCCAGCCCTATTCTCAGAGTCTGGGCTTATATCCTGTCTAGCCCAGCCCTCCTCCAACCAGAATCCTCCCTTTACTCAGGTGACTCCTCTTCCAGCCCCCTGGGTCAGCTGACTTAGCAATTAGTCCTGATCTCCATCTGCTGGGGCCTCAACATGTGTTCTTTGCAAAGGATTATTTTTTTGTAGTAAAAAATGAATAAAAGTTAAGAGTTGTCATTCTCTGAAGGGTGCTCTGAGTTTAATGACAGATGCATTCAATCAGAAAAGATCGAGAACCACTGATTTAGTTCATACTAAGTTGCATGCAACAGAAAAAAAATATTTTTAAATAAAAATCCCAAACTGAAGAATTGCAGCCAATATAATGAAGCAATCTGATCATCTTCTTGCTGCTTCTGTTGAAGGACACCATAAAATGAAGATCATATTGCCTTAATTAGATGAAGGAAACCAGTGACAAAATAGAAATACTGATGCATCTTTTAAGACATTGATACTTTATAAATGGACCCTCATAATTGAACTGCACATTCTTTCTAGCAGGCACCTTCCCTGCTTTTCCTTTTGGAAGGCTAAGTAGGAAACTAGAGCCCCGTGCTGCTAAATTCATGACTAGCTATAGCATGCAAGTGAACAAAAAGGCAAAATGAAGACAATATGATGACAGCTTTTTTCTACGTCTCTGTAAATACCACATCTTCCTTATCAGAGCTGATATAGCTATGCTTTCTTACAACAATTGATTCTTTTTTATGGAAATGATGAGGAGTGTTTTACTTTTTGAACATTGTGTTAACTAAGTACAAATCTGATGTGAAAAAAATAATTGCATGGAAAGCCTTATTGGATTTGGAGGTTAAAGTTATGTTCTAAATTCTATGAAGGCCTACATATAAATATTTTCAATAAATAAACTGACATACACGTATGTGTGCGTATGCATGCATGTGTACACGTGTACGTACACACACGGGTAGTAATAGAAATAAACTACAGGCATGGAAGTTTGAATAAAGATATGTACTTTGCCTTGAAAAGAAATTTAGAAATACTGTAAAGCAAAGAAATTATACTAAAATTATCAGTCAATCAAATCAGCTTAGTAGTGATTATTCTTAAAGTTTGATATTGTTTTTTAAAAGAAAACTTTTAAGTAAGCAGGATTTGAAAAATCTCTAATAAAATATGTGCTTGCCCTTGCATTTTATGTATCCATCTCAATGTTTACATCAGGTGGGTCTTTTGCCTGGTTATTTATTTATAGACATCGTTTTTGGAATGCATTGCCAAAGTGCTTAGGCACACCTGGTTCAGACAAAGTCACTGAAATTCACTTGATTTCAGTGGGCATTGGCTCAATTCCTTGTTGCGCTTTTTCTTTTAAATGATTGATTGTTTAGCTTATTATTTTGGAAACTCTGTACAAAGAGACAATGTTAAAGCATAAGAGCATGTTTTTAATATCTTTGTTCCCTAAGTAAAACCAAAAAAAAGGCCACAGAAAATGAGTGACCAATAACAGTGGGGTAACAGAATTTCTAAATGTCACTGAAAATCAAACACCCATGTGATTCAAACCTGAGGAAATGATCCCTGCATTATACTCTAAGGCTGCTTAGAAATGCAATTATATAGTTATTTTAAAAAAAAACCCTAGCCAAGCTATTATTATAAGCTGTACAGCACCATCTTTAATGACCTGGAGCTTCTGTTGGACAGAAGTAACAGTAATGATACCTGAATGTAATTTCCAGTTTAAGTCTAGATATATAGGAAATCCTACTAATATTTTTCATTTGATTTTTTAAATAATCACGTAACTGTGGATAACTGTATCCTGTGTCTATTGACTGGCACATTATAAGAAATATAAGAAAGAACAACTTTCCTAACAGTACCGAATGTGTAGCTACAGAGATATTTACTGTGGAGCTATATAGGCAACTCTTCAGTAAACATCTTGTGTAGATATGCCCACTGTAATGTCATTGGAATGTAACTGCTCTGAAGAGTTTTTCAGAAACAGAGAAAGTACCAAAAAAAAGGAATATATCTCATGTCACACATTTTGTATACTCCCAGCTGAGAGTTATTCTTTTGGGGCACCTGTACACAAGTGCTGAGGCTGGTCCAATGTACTGGAATTCCAGCACATCAGAGTAGACTTGATTAATCAAGTCTGCTGGAGCATGACAATTACCGTGCTCTGGCAGTCTCCTGACTCTTGTGTATCATGTCCCCACGCTTAAAAATGGTTGGGGGGTAGTACTTGAAGTAAAGCTCATCAAATGACCTTTAGTTCAAGCAACCCTGCTGCCATTTTTGAGTGTGGGGATGCTGATACAGGAGACATGGTGGCACTTTAATTAGAATGGCTCTTGGATCCGCTTTAATTAAAGTGCTGTCCCACCCCACCCCTAGAGCACGTGTAAAAGTGCCCTTGGTGACTACTCCAAGTTGCACGTTATCATTCTTGTTTTTCAAAAGTAACTGTTATTTTTGCTTAGAAACGTATATAGTAATAGCACGGGTGCTCTATTTTTACTACTATTATAATTATAAACAATAGTTATGTACCATAGTTCTGTTATAACATAAAAAGGCACTTTTAAGAATGCAAAAGAAATCATAGTTTATTTTTGGTATGGAATGGGTTTTCAATCCTAAATTTGACTTGTTCTTCATAAGCAATTGAACCAATAGGAAGTTTACTTTTCATGTTAAATGATCTGATGCTATAAATATCTACTACGCATTATTCTAGTAACACTTCTAAATAAAAAGGAAATGATGTCAAATTAGATGAGTAGATTAATTCTTATTTTTGATAAAAAGTAGTATGTAAATATTTCAGCAAATCTCTCCTCTTAATGGTTTATGAATAGTTTTTAAGGATGATTTCTTTGCCCTTTAGATAATAGGAATGGGAGCTCAAAAACAGAAGCCATCTTCCTGCTCTACAACTCAACAATGACTGTTTAT
This sequence comes from Crocodylus porosus, assembly GCF_001723895.1. Lineage (NCBI taxonomy): Eukaryota > Metazoa > Chordata > Crocodylia > Crocodylidae > Crocodylus > Crocodylus porosus. Next base: position 99,408,058 of record NW_017728918.1, on the reverse strand, counting down.
AAGGTGAATCTTTGAGGAGGACAAGGAACCAGATTCTGTTCCACCTATTACGCACTTAAGTAGACTTGGATGCCTAAGTACAGTCCTCTTCCAGCCTACTTGTGCCTGTAATAAATTTATGCCAATTTATACCAGGTAAGATTACAGCCCTCACAGTCATAAGTGCAAAGACTGGGGAAACTATATACATTCCTTCATATGCAATGTGGGCCAGAAAAACAGAGTAATTTGGAAAAGTTGAAAATGCTATTTTGTTAGAAAGGCAAGGATGTCTGTACAAATATATACTATATACAATATAATGTTTTTTGTGCCTGATCTGTCACAACTGACTGCCTTGTATGCAGTCTCATGGGCCCATACAGGGAGAATGAATTTCTTTTACTTCATCCCCTGATCTATAGAATTTACAGCCAGAAGGGACTATTGGATCGTGTAGTCTGACTTCTAGAACCTCATAAGTTCTTAAATTCCATCCAGTCACTACTGTGCAGAGGTCAATAACTTGTGTCTGACTCCAGCATAACACAAGTCTCTACAGGGCAAGTTTGACAGATGTTTGTAAGGCAGTACACACTATTATCTGTGCTGTTCATAGTCTCTGGATAAATAAGGGATGTCAGTCTTTGAGAGCATTGGTCCAGGCAATTTCACAAATGCTCAATACATGACTACTGGTGCCAAATCCACAATGGAATTAAATAAGTATTGTTCTATTGACTTAAGTGGGAGTATACTGATTTATGAAGTGTATATAGCCCCCAAAATTGGATTTTACTTCTTATGATGCTGCTGAAGAAGTGAGGAGTAGGAGAGAGCTCTTTTTATATAAGCTCCTGTAGAGAAAAATAATTAGGAAGGCTGCAGATGCATTTCATTTTAGCATCATGAGATGCTTATCTCTGAACTGAGTGTGCGGACCACAGGTTTGGACAATTACTAAATAACAAAAGGTTTTCCTCTTTATTCCCAACACAGGGTCTGCTCCTAGATCCACGATACTACTGGTCAGTCATCCTAGCTGAGTACCCAATACTTCTCTTGCTAACAGAGAACAGACCTAGGTCTGCTTATAATATTTTTTCAGGAAAATAGATTTGATGGATGTTAGTTCTTGATCAGATCAATTGACCTACCCAGAATAAATCTGCTGCTGTAGTACCTGACATTGGTGACCTTCCCACAATTAATATTTGCTCTTCCTTCTCTTTTCACTGTCTTTGGCAAACATCCAACTTCCGCTCAGCCCTCCTGTCATTCTGATAAAGTGACTTTACCAGAAAGCACTTCACCAATTTCATAGACATTTGGGCTATAAGGGACCTCATGAGATTTCATAGATTTCATAGACATTAGGGCTGGAAGGGACCTCGGGAGATCATCGAGTCCAGCCCCCTGCCCAAAGGGCAGGAAGTC
>NW_017728918.1:99386892-99406295 GCF_001723895.1 Crocodylus porosus | reverse complement strand
GATCATGTGCATGGCTCTCCTCTGGACTCTCTCAAGCTTCTCCACATCCTTTTTAAAGTGTGGAGCCCAGAATTGGATGCAGTACTCCAGCTGCAGCCTCACCAAGGTCGAGTAAAGCGGGAGGAACTTGGGTCTTGCTTGAGATGAATCGGTAGATACAAACCAGGATTTCGTTTGCTTTGCCAGCTGTGGCATCACATTGGTGGCTCATATTCATCTTGTGGTCAGTCATGACCCCCCGAGTCTCTTTTGGTCATGGTGCTAGTGAGCATAGCACTGCTGATCCTATAAGTATGATGTGTGTTCTTTCTCTCGAAGTGGAGCACTTTGCATTTCTCTCTGTTGAATGCTATAAGGTTTTGATCTGCCCACCTTGCAAGGCTGTCCGGGTCAACCTGAATCACCAGAGTGACCACGCTTCCCCATAACTTGGTGTCATCTGCAAACTTAGCCAGTCCACTTCTGACACCTGAATCCACATCATTTATGAATATATTAAAGAGTAATGGGCCAAGTACTGAACCCTGGGGGACACCACTGGTCACCATGTATCATGTTGACTCGGTTCCATCAACAATCACTCTCTGGGTCTGACCACAAAGCCAGTTCCCCAGCCATCAGACCATAAGGTTGTTGAGGCCACAGTTCCCCAATGTTACCATGAGGACATTATAAGAGACCAAGTCAAAGGCGTTTTTGAAATCTAGGTAGATGACATCAGGCTCTCTGCCCCCCTCCAGGTGACGCGTCACCTGGTCCTAGAAGGAAATGGGGTTGGTCAGACATGACCTACCCATAATGAAGCCATGTTGGCTGCCTGTAAGAATGATACCTTCTGATAGCCTGTTGTTAATAATTTTTTCCAAGATCTTTCCAGGAATTGAGGTCAAACTGATTGGCCTGTAGTTCCCTGGATGTTCCTTCCTTCCCTTCTTGAAGATAAGCACCACACTGGCCCTCTTCCAATTTTCAGGGACCTCTCCCAAGCACCATGAGTTCTCAAATATTCTTGCCAATGGCCATGCTATGATGCCAGCCAACTCTTTCATCACTCTTGGGTGCATTCCTTCCAGGCCATGCTGACTTGTAGACATGCAGCCTTTCAAAGTGTTCCCTCACAAGGTCTTCACCACTAATAGGCATGTGGTGTCCCTCACCCTGGTAATCCTGCATCCTGTCAGGCAGGTCAATCCCCGTGGGCTGGTGGAAAGCTGACACAAAGTAATCATTGACGACATTAGCTTTTTTCTTGGGTGTAGGTTGTCAGCTGCCCCATTTGGTTCAGCAGGGTTCCAGCATTGCCCTTATTTTTTTCAACTTCTCACATATCTGAAAAAGGATTTTTTTTTATTGTCCTTGATTCCCATAGTCAGTTTGAGCTTGGTTTCAGCTTTGGCTTTTGTGGTCTGCTCTCTACAGGTGCAGGCCAGTGATGCATAATCCTGTTTAGTGGTATTTCCCATCTTCCAACCCTTATAAGCTTCTCTTTTAAGATTAAGGAAGTCCATGAGTTCCCTATTGAGCCAAGGGGGTCTCTCAGCCCTTTTACTACATTTCCTATGGGCTGGAATAGACTTAACGTGTGCTTTTAGGGTTGTGTCCCTAAGGAGAAACCACTTATCATATTGGCTGCCTATGACTAGCATAAGAAATATTTTTAAAAGTCATTTCAATTTACATTTTGAATCTTTAGTTTAAAGCTTTTCAAGAATTCAGTGTCTCAAAAGCCCATGTAACTGGAACCAAAGGAAACTTTCCTTCAATTTGGTTTAATCCATATAGAACAAAGAAGAAACTATTATGTTAATGATACGGCAGATGCGAAGTTTCCTAAAATTAAATTAGCAAGCAAATTCAATTACACTCCAAACTCAGTGACTTTAGTAAGCAAAATTGTTACCAACTCAACAGTCATTAATCCCTGCTTCCAATCTCCTTAAAGGAAATCATTTTCTGGATTGAATCTATTGCATGACAGGATTGGTTAAACTTGGTTATTAGTTAGCCATAGTTGACTGGTGCCGCCTTAGTCGGAGGGTGGGAGGGCACGTGGCTGCTCAGCGACCAGTAAGCTACCAGTCAGTGACCGGGGGGGGGTGATCCCCCCCATGGCCAATCTCACCGATAAGGGGGTGGTTCTCCATGGCAAAACTTACCTACTAGTGAGCAGCCAAGCTGTTCCCAAAACGGACACTTCTGGAAACAGCCGCAGCCTACATCTGGTGCTCGCACTCCCTGGCTGGCAGCCATAGGGGGGCACTGGCACTCCCGCATGCCCCTCCTGCCCATCACCTGAGAGGACAGCACGGCCTGACAGGGGGTGCACCAGTGCTGTCAGACAGCGCACATACACACCTGTGCACCCCTGACATGTCAACACTAAAGTCAGCTTCCCTAAATGGAAGCTAATGAAAAAGGTATATATTTGATATATTTCTAAATTGATTAATAAAATTAGCAACTCAGGGAAGAATCAAGTCCCACATAGGCTACTTTCCCTAAATCTTTTAATATCTTAGGTTCTTTCTCAGCTGTGTGTCCCAATGCCTTCTTCAAGTAAAAAAAGGATAAATTAAATGGACAGACAGTGGTTGATTCTGTGAAGTGTCACACTGGCATATGACTGCCTCTCCCTGTGGACACCCACCTAGCCATCACCCTGCTCAAGCTGGCCATGCCAACAACAGCATGGGAGGCAAGCCTGGCCTGCCCAACAACCTCTACCACTGTCTGGAGGGCTATCTGTGGCTGCACTACATGTCCCTGTCCCACACATCTGAGGAGGACATCACTGCTGGCATCGACATATCCCTCAGTGTGTGAGACGCCCATGCTTCCCAAGCTGAAGGGACATGAGCTGCTCAGTAAAGTTTGGCATTGCCTTCCACCTCTCTGCATGCTGAGGAGGACAGAGCTCTGCATGGTGGAGGGCAGAGGGAGCCTAGGGAGTATGGACAGACCAGGCTGGGAAGGGGAAGTAGAGGCAGGAGCATGGGCACAGGCTGGAGTGTGGAGGGCCCTCCCCACAAAGTGCGATTTACCATGTGGCCAGAGCTGGTGTGGCTGGTGGCTCCATGTCAGTGGAGCTGTCAGTGATGGAACATAGTTCTAGGTGGTGTCCTTGGATGGTGGGGCTGCAGCCTGGGACCCAGGGCATGAGGATGTCTGTCAGTTGCCACATAAAGGACATGGACTTAAAGGCATGCCCCAACCAACAGTTGTGGTCAGTGATGGAAACCCACTGTGCCTGCAAGGCCTTGAGCTTTATGCAGCACTGCTGTGCTAACCAATCATGCCCTCACTCCTTCATCTGGCCTTACAGCCCCTCAGAGACATGGGCTTTGAAGCACCCATACTCACCAGTCTCCTTCATGGATCAGTTGGGCACAGCTGCAGACAAAGAACATGCCATCTTGGGTCCTGCATGGCTTTCTGGGCCCCTGCACAGCTGTCCGTTTGCTGCCAGGCCTGAACAGCTGCCTGAAGTGCCCAGCACAGGAGCCCAGCATGAGACTGGCAGCTGCATGGCAGCACCTATGGGCTCAGGACAGGCTGCTAGAGGTGGGTAGTGGGCAGGTGGAGCTTCCCCTGGCAACCCCTGGCAGCCAAATGCTGCCTGCAGCTGGGGCATGGGTGCTGGTAAGTCTGGCTGGAATCTGAAACATCCTGCAGCAGCCTGTAGGCCTGGACAGCATGGGCCTGGCAGCTGCATAGCAGTGCCGGTGTCAGGAAGAGGTGCCAGGGTGCAGGCAGGCTAGGGCAGCTGGTCTGCAGCCTGCCCAGGGGACACAGGAGCCTGGAGTAGCCTCAGGCTCCCTGCTGGTATGACCCAGAGCTCTGAGTGCCTGCAGGCTTTTAAAGACCTGAGGCAGGGGCTGTCAAAAAGGCAGCACAGCTCTGAGGAAGGAGAGGCTCTCAGCCTGGAGCCCTGGGGCTAGCTTCAGGCCAGTCGCCTAGTAGCAGGGCTGACCCAGGAACAAACTTGCTCCCGGGTCACATCTACACTTTTATAACTGCACAGGAACTAATCGTGTGAAAAATTTGCTACCTGCATTTGCGGGTAGCAAATTTACTCATGATTAAGCATTTTTACTGCACAGTAAGCAGATGCACACATTTACTGTGCAGTAAACTGCTACTGCACAATTAAGCATCTTGTGTAGATGTGCCCACTGTGTAGTACACTACTCCAGAAGAGGCCTACTAATTTTTTTCAGGTTTTAAGATTTTTGGTTCAGGAATGATCATATACTAGGGCCTCAGACAATAAAATCTTGTTCAGATTGGTGTAAATATTACTATCACCAGTGACATAAATAGGGTAGGACAAAAGGGGCAACTACTATAGGTGCTGACTTGGAGCAATGGTGCAAAAAAAGCAGCTGGTGCTGGCAGCCACGATTGTAATGCCTTCTGAAGTTGCTGCTGCCTCTCTGCCCTGGGATCTCAGCTGTGTCTTTATGCTACTGTTCACCAGCACTATGAAATGTTTTTATTGTGAGTTGTTGTTACTGATGTTATTGTTATTATTCTATTAAAATATTATTAAGTATAATAACATTTTCAGGACAAGACCTGACCCTTACATAGTAGCTATTAATATGAAAGCATGATTTTTTGTATTATTTTTTATTTCTTATGGGGTGGGGGGAGGTAATTTTTGAGTTGTATATATTTGCAGGCTGAACAATGATGAACTTGTCCAGCCTGTAAGATTCACAAAACTGTGCTGCCACAAAATATAAGATTTCATACAAAGAACAACTATAATAATGTGACTGGTATAACAAGATATTAGCTATGTCTTCTATGCACTTGCAGGTGGAAGAAAAGGAGGTAGAAGGCCCCAGGTGATGCTACAATACCTGACAGGACATTCAACTATTCCCATCATATCATCATGGCAACTTATAACTTTTGAGAGTTTTGTCCTCTTCTGTCTGTTCAAAAACAGACTTGAATATTTTAAATTTTGTTTTTATTCATTTGTATTAAAACTTTTGAGAGTTTTGTCCTCTTCTGTCTGTTCAAAAACAGACTTGAATATTTTAAATTTTGTTTTTATTCATTTGTATTAAAACTCAGGTCCTTGCTTTCCTCTCCTGGCTGAGAGAAACCTGATCAGCCATATCCCATGAGCCTGAAAACAGAACTGTGGTTCTTCTTCTACCAAACTTGTGTGAAAGGATGAGGGTGAACCTTAGACTGAATCAGCAGTGTGCTTTCCTTTCTACAGCTCTCACAAGTTGGTACAAAATCAGATTTTTTCCATTGTCAGCTGCTGTGTGTTGGTGATGATAAAATAGGGGTTGCCAGCCACAACTTTTTCTTACAAACCACAGCTCTGATTCTTGCTTCTGTCAGTGCGTCTTCATGTGCATTAGATCTGGGAGCAGTTTACTCATGAGTAAAAGCTTCTGGCAGACATCTAAACCTGTAGGAAGTGGGAGCAGATTTGCGGCAAATGGCATCGAACTGCTCTCACTTCCTGGGGCCCTGCAATGGGCCCTGCTGCCACCAGGCGGAGCTCTGGGCTCCCCCTGGGTTCTAGCTCGGGGGTTGGCAGGGAGCATGGGGCCAGGAGACAGCTCTCCTCACTAGGGTTGGGACATTACACCCTGCCCCGGGGGGCTGCCTGCTGAAGGGCAGGAGCAATGTCCCTGTTCCCTGGCAGCATGGGCTTCCTGGCCCTAGCTCCCCAGTCAAGGTCAGGGGACTTGGAAAGAGCTGTAGGTGAAAGGCAGGTCCCAGGCCCCTGCCCCCATCCACCAATGGGGCAGCTAGCAGTGAGCACCCTCTGTCTACACAAGCGCTACTGCACAGTTAATAATTGCAAGTAAATATGATGCTTGCATTTGCAGGTAGCAAATTTACTCACTGTCAGTGAGGTTTACTAAACAGTAAGCATAGGCAGAGGGATAAAAAATTATTTGGAGGAGCTGAGTATGTGCATGCATACACACATGGGTGTGCACTCCATGCCCCCCAATAGGTAAGTCTGTGGGGATTGAGGGAAGGGGTGTACACAGGGCACATTGAGACCCCCATGGTGAGGGAGGGAGTGGGTCAGAGGTAGGGGCAGTGTTTGGGGTGAATGAGACCCTGGCCAGGCCAGGTAGCAGGATGATCAGAGCCCAGGTGGCTTGTCCAGGTGTTCAGGTGGCTCCCGCTTCTGCGCACACCCCATTGGAGGCCCAGGGGGCACATGCCCCCCACCAAACTGTGCATGGGGCAGCAGCGGCTGCCACTGCACACTATGCCCTGTGCATCCCACCGCTGGGCCGGCAGGGGTGTGGCACAGCCCAGAGGCAGTGGACGCATGGCATCATGCTGCTTCTGGGGCTGAAGCAGCCCCCTCCACCCTGCATGCCCCCCAGACTTCCGCTGGGGTGTGAACAGTGGCGGGAGCCCCCGCGTGTCCCTGGATGAGACTCCCAGGCTCTGATCATCTCACCACCCAGCCCGGCTGGGGCCACATTCACCCCAGACCCTGCCCCTGTCTGTGCCCCACTCCCTCCTCACCATGAGGACATTGATCTGCCCCTCCCCCCACCCTTCCCAGAATAGATTGATACTTTCCTGCCAGACTGAGCAGTCAGTGATCCACACACTGGGCTGTAATCCTGGTTGCATGTGTCCCCCTCCCCACCACTGCCACAACTCCCCAGAGCCTGCGGCTGGGTTGCCTTGCAGCCGTATTCACTACTCTGCATTTGGAGGGGCTGATTCCCCTTAGCACTGGCCTTCCACCACCTATGACAGTAAATATGTGCACATGTAGATGAAAATGCTTACTGCACAGTAAATTACACTACTTCTCAGTAAGGTGTAACATGTAGATGCACCCTGTATGTTACAGATCTATAGGTACATAAGTCCTCTTGTTTGATAATGTACAATACCCTCTATTTGAAGCATATACTTATATCATCTATTATACAAAATCTTCTTGGGGTTAGGGACTGTCATTTTGTACAGCACGTGATAAAGTGCTCTTCTGGTTCACATATTATGCTTTTATATAAAATGATGATGAACATTGATAAAATAGTCACGTGTTCCTCTTCATGCAAAGCAGGATGTCATTTATGTCAGTCAGGAAAACTGAAGCTCTACCTTACCTGAACAGGCATGTTTGAACATCTTTTGGTGTTACCAAGCCCACAGAGTCCAAGAAACATCCAAAAAATTTTTTAAAGTAAGCACCAAAGAACTCCCTTTCCTTTGAAGTTGACCTGCTTTCAGAACAGTATTTAAGAGGCTTTTGTCAAAAGTACTGCACTGAAAGATTCATTCACAATTTGAAACAAATTTTCACTTCCCCCTTGACATTGTGAGCTGGAGTTTGACCTCGAATTCTGGTCATTCAGATATCCGGAGTTTTCTTGATTTCCCGTGATATGCCTGCCTGTCAGGGGATGCTGAAAATCACCAGTGCTTAAATAAGAAATCTTTTTATTCGAGATTTCTAGAATCTTCCCCTCATTTTTGAACACAAGAGAAGCAAAATAAATCAAATGTCTGCTACATTACATATTTCTATTCTTCTGGCCATTGCCGGCCTGTCAAGAAAACAAACTATGAACCCTTAGAACTTTTCAAGCTCAGTGACTACAAAGTGGTTCCTTCGTAACTAGCACTGCAATGAAGATGAGCTGCCAATCCAAAGGAGAATTGCAGACCTCATAGATTGTGCTTTCTTCAAAGAGAATTTTACCATTGAAAGGGCATTGTGACAATACTTCAGATGCAGCTATAGCTTATTGAGAAGGACATACTTCTTTGACCTGATGTAATTCTATGAAAAAAGTGTTAGGCTGTATAAGCAAGATCTATAGTGCTCAGCAAATCCTTATTCACAAAAAAATGTATCCCCTCATCCAAGAGTACCATAGAAAAAGTATTTGGATTAATTGAAATTACATCATAAAAGGAATATTTCACCTTCATTTTATTTATCTCAGTCTTCTCCTATCTCCAGTGCTGGAGGTTTTCTGTTTTCCTTTCCCCAGCATGATCTCTGCAAGTGCACAGATCCCATTACATTTTATAGATCCAGTCTTCACATACTTTGCATGAGACCTGCTACCACTCCCAAGAGCTACTTGTGGTTACTGTTGATCAGCTCCAAAACATAGTGCCCCTTTTGCTGTGCTAAACTAAGAGTTGCTTTTATTCTCCCCGACCTGATATAAGAAATTCCCATTGAATCCAATGGGAGCAAGTCATGTCCTTCAGAGAGGAAACTGGGCCATCAGGGAGCAAGAACCAAAGGTTGGAAATGCAATGCATTTGAAATTACAGTAGCAAACAAACACAAGGCTTTCCAAATAAACTACATCATCTCTTTTCCTCTGTTGCTATCAGCATGGAGGGGAACTGTTCGAGAGAAGCCTTCAGAGAACCCAGCTGCTGTTTCAAGAGTATAAAAAGTATTGTTGTAAAACAGAATGTAATTTGGCATTATTGCCTTGGTTTCTGTCCTGAATGATGGTGCAGGCATCAGGAGGGTCTAATAGGAAGGGAAAAAACTGGGTTTTCAAATTAGTGTTGGTGCTGACACAACTCTGCCTTATACACTGACTGCTATGTGCTTGCAGGGTAGACCAGAGCTCCCAAGACAATCTGTGATTAAAACAGCCTTCCCAGCTACATAGTTTACATCCACAGGGAGAAGCAAGATGTTTAAAGAGAGGTCACTTAAGGAAAGGGCCAGCTTGCTTGACAATTCACTCCACCAAACTAAGAATTGGCACAAAAAGCAGAGCTGAGGGATCAAGCATGGGAATTTAGGGGTTTATAGGATTTATACTATGTCTTTATAAAGATTAGACTGTATAATAGTTAACCAGCTTCTCACTTTTACTTTTGAAAGAAAGGAAAATAAGATAGCTGGGAATAGGGAGCATCATAATGGAAATCACAGAGCCAAGAGAAATGTGTGACACAGATATCAAAAAATTAAACTGTGTCTGGCTGTGACCAGTGCTATTATTATATCCCCCAGGTCCTCATGAAATAATGATAAGCATGAAGAGTGTCTGAGTTATTTGACCAATTATATCCTAGCCCAAATTCCCCTTTCTTGCTAGTGTCAATTTATATCTTCACTGACTTCATTAGAGTTACTCCAAGTTTACAAAAAATAATTTGCTTCATATCTGTGATTCAAAGTGAGTAGACTTTCTGAGAAATACTTAGGATCCTGAACTTTCTCCACTGAAGAGTACTGGAGTTTTCCCATTTACTTAAACTGGGACAAAGTTAGGCTGTTAATTTTTTTTTAGGTAAGTACATGGAGAAACAGGATATGAACCCCATCTCACAGAGATAAATGTTTCCCTTTGAGTCTCATTTCAGCAAGTGGGGATGCTTTTGCCTCTCAAATTCCGCATCCTGCCCAAACGATGCAAGCCTGTAGCTCAAAATAAAGGTATACATTTAGAAGCCTTTGCTTGCAGCACAATAAAATCTCTACTGCACATAAATAAATGTTTTTGAATCATATTCATATTACAGTGTCTAGAATATTGAAAAAATGCCTTTATTGTCACTGCTTTGTTTTTGTTGTTCCTTTTCTCTTCATGTAGCTTTCCCTCCTTCCATCTTCTCCAGTGTTGAGTGCACCTTGGTAAAGCACTTTCCTGGTTTTGAATTTTTTTTTAAGGCTATGTCTGTTTTTACATACATGTAAATCAAGGTACACAGACTTCATGTTCACACACACCAAGCTAGGAAAAGAGCTGAGGAAATGCATGACCCCCAGTATCCCCTCATCCAAGAGTACAGTCCACTTCCTTTTTGTTGCCGTCCCATGAATTCTCCTTTACATTGTCTTCAAAATGTAATAATTGTGCTAAATAGCTAAATAGCTCAATTATTAGGTGTAGTTAGGAGCTTGGGCAAATTCAATATTCTGGTGTTGGGGGTACAGTGACATCCCCTTTGGGAGTGTGGAAAGGGATGTGGGCACAACCCCCAGAGTAGGATCCAGAGGTATGCAGTAGCATGGCTGTCCCCCTTTTGGATTGGATCACATCATGAGGGTCTCACAGGACTTTTTTAAGACCTTAAAGGAGATGAAAATCCCTCTTCCCTACCCTTTTCAGAATTGCTGTTGCTTCCCCTGCTGTGGTAGGTAGCACAGCAAAGGTAGCAGAAGGACTGGGAGGCCCTCTTGGCTATACAGGGAAATCATGGTCATCTTAAGAAAGAAGAAAGAAGTGTACAAACAATGGAAGCTTGAGGCAGGCCCTAAGGAGGACTATACAACAACAGCCCGCACTTGTAGGGAAAAGCTAAGGCAGCAACTGACTTTAAATTAGCAATGGGAATCAAGGACAACAAGAAGTCCATCTTTAAGTACATACAGAACAGGAGAAAAACAAGTGGGAGTGTGGGGCCATTACTCAAGAACTCGGGACAGCTGGTTACCGACACTGAGAAGAAAACATAGGAGACATATATAAGTCACTGAGGAGACATATATAAGTCAGCATGAACTTCCACCAAGAGTGCTGAAGGAGCTGGCCAAAGTCATCACAGAACCCCTGATAAAACTCTTTCAAAACTTGTGGCACTCTGGAGATGTCCCTGAGGACTGGAATAGGGCCAATATTGTACCCATCTTCAAGAAGGGGAGGAGGGAGGACGCGGGTAACTATAGGCTAATCAGTCTAACTTCTATCCCAGGGAAAATCCTGGAAAAATTTTTAAAGGAGTCTATGTGTGATAGCCTTGCAGAAGGTAGGATTTTGAATGACAGTTAGCATGGCTCCATTGTGGGCAGATTTTGTCTTACGAGCTTCATCTCCTTTTATGATCAGGCAACTCGCCACCTGGATAAGAGAGAGGAGGTTGATATTGTATACCTTAATTTTCAAAAAGCCTTTGATCTAGTAGTCCATGATGTTCTCATGAGAAAATTGGAGGATTGTGGGCTTAACTGTGAGACAGTTAGATGGGTCGGAAACTGGCTGTGGGGTAGAACCAGGAGAATTTTAATGAATGGATCTGTGTCACCCTGGTGAGAAGTGGCCAGTGGTGTCCCTTATGGGTTGGTGCTTGGTCCAGTGCTTTTCAACATCTTTGTCAAAGATTTGGATGAGGGGGTGAAGAGCTCACTGGCCAAGTTCATGGATGACACCAAGTTATGGGAAAGTGTGGTCATGCTTGAAGATAGGCTACAGATACAGGTGGACCTAGACATGCTAGCAAGTTGGGCAGATTGAAACTAGATGAAGTTCAACATCGAGAAATGTAAAGTGGTCCACCTGGGGATGAACAACCCCCAACATACCTACAGGCTTGGTGGTGTCAAGCTGACCAGCACCATGAATGAAAGGGAGCTGAGGGTAATAATTGACCAGTGTATGAATACGAGTTGGCAGTGCGATGCTGTAGCCAGCAGGGCTAATAATACTCTGACATATATCAATCGATGCATCTCCAGCAAAACCAAGGAGGTGATTCTTCCACTGTACTCAGCATTAGTGAGATCACAGCTCACTACTGCATCTAGTTCTGGGCACTGATCTTTAACAAGGATGTGGTAAAGCTTGAGAGAGTCCAGAGAAGGGCCACCCGTATAATCAGAGATTTGCATGGCAAGCCATAAGGAGAAAGGCTGAGGGACCTAGGACTCTTCAGCCTGAAAAAGAGAAGTCTGAGAAAGGACTTGGTAGCAGCTTCCCACTACATTAGGGGAGTACATCAAGGGCTTGGTGAACAACTGTTCATGAGGGCACCTTTGGGAAAACCAGGAGCAATGGCCACGAACTCCTGGAAGACCATTTCAGGCTCAACATTAGGAAAAAGTTCTTCACAGTCAGGGTGTCCAGACTGTGGAATAATCTCCCTCCAGAGGTGGTGCAATAGCTTACCCTGGAAATTTTCAAGAGCAGACTGGATGGTCACCTTGCAGGTGTCACCTGACCCCAGTTGTCTTTCCTGCTTGGTGCAGAGGGCTGGACCTGATGATCTTCTGAGGTCCCTTCCAGCCTTATAATCTATGAATCTATGAATTAACTGTACTTGGCATTAACCAGCTGAATCATAGGGATGAAAGGATTGAATATGTTCATGAAGGTGATAAGGAAGTCCAATGAACAATGCCCAAAAGTAAGACACCGGGAAAATGCCAAATTAAGACGTGTGCTTGTGATGGGTCTGTTGAAAAAAGAAATATGGTGACAGGATAAAAGATGGATAGAATGCTGACCACAGAGAGACCAATCTGAAAGCGGAGCCATCAAAGGAGTGAATTTGAAGAAAATCATAAAAAGGGGCAGCAAGAAATTTAGGTGTCCTTGTTGGCAACATAAATCCAGCCTTCAGCACCGTCTGGAGTGTCCCAGCCCATGAGGTACCTTTTGCTTTCTGGAATTGAGTGGCCATCTTTTCTGTTGAGCAAAGTAACATCTGGGATTGAGTGAGATCATTATACTGAATGTTTTTCTCTCTCTGAATATAGAAACTGCTAAGATAATACTTGTTGTACTAATAAAGTTAGGCTTTGATTTTAGGAGACCAAGTTGTCTGCATTCATATATTACATTTCATTTAAGGGTTAATTGTCCTTTAAAGATCCCTTAGCACTATCTGGGAGACAGTGATGCTAATGGCCCCAGTCCTATAGCTTCTCTTTACACACAGATGTGCCGTGGCTTGGTGTTAAGTATTCCAGCTACAGACACAGGACCTTGTTTTACATGGACACCAGTTCTACAATCTCTAGGGGGTTACAAGACTGTTGTAATTCATTTTTAAAGCCTAAATTAACACTAATGTTCTCTTTAGCTCTCTTTCCCATATGAAAATTTCGAAGACTTTTAAAAGCCTGACTATTGAACCTTGTTTTATACTAATCAATTTAAATTGTTAATGAAAGACTAAAAGAATGGGGGACAAACATACTTGGATTTTTTATTATATTTTCATTCTATTTAGCTAGATTTTTGTCTCCCTGATCTATTCCTTTTAATTATCCCATGAATTTTCAATTAACTGTGGTATCTTCTACTCTAATAATTACTAGTTTGAAGAGATTTAAGATCACTTCAAGTTTTTGAAATGCAGCTCATATCCCTATGCTGTACTGAAGAACAAGAATTACAGCCATGCCCAAGATAAAGCAGTGAACAGACTTTTGCTCATGGCATCAATAAAAAGAGTTTCTGGTTTCTTTTCCTAGGAATATCTATGCAGACTCTGGCTCCTCAGTCTCAGTGGCATTATTGCTTCTCAAATGATTTTAATCCAAGGCTGACAGCAGTGCGTAAAGTAAGGAGTACAGCAAAACTGCCACGACCCAAACTTGCTACATATAAATGTGGAGCCCTGATATATTTTTCCTGTATATAATGTTATAGTCCACATACACACAATGCAATACAGCAAGTGCTAACAATTCACTTACACTATTTATTGGCTTCATTAGTTACTCATAAAATAAGTGACATATCCAGTCACTGTACAAATATCAAAGTCACACTGCACTAATATAGCTATTTGCTTGTTTTACCATCACTGAAACATGACAGGGAACAAAACCAGCATAGCTGGTAAAACAGATAACAAATGTCATACTGCCAAGAAAATAATACTCATTTGTATGTTACAGGTGCCTTCTTTTGCAGCCTCCAAGGTCAAGTGAGTCTGGCTTTTGATTCATCTTGATGTTCGCAGACAGTGAAGTGTCTTCACGCCTAGCCCCACCGGAGCAGTTGGGATGTCTTTAAATAAAACACTAGACCTGTTTGCATTTGACCTTCCTGTTGAGAACACTTGATTTGCAGCACCCCAGAGTTTAGCAGACTGCCACAGTTCAGTTTTGCTTGCCCATATTAGGTGACTTTTCTGGTTCGCTGTTAGACATGGTACAAATGTAAAGTGAGTATCAGCTAAAAATACTTAATGGTGAGATTTTTCAGACATTTCACTAATCCACCACAAAGTATAAAAAGTACCATTGCTTGACATATGTAAGGATGGATAAGATCATTGTATTACTACATTACCTTAGATAGTGCCTAAGATGAACTAATGATTTTTTTTCCATGTCTGAACTGCATGTTACAGATTAGATTGAAACTTTACATGTCACCTTCTCTCAGACTAGGGACAGATATTCAAAAAGCCTGAGCTTGAATTGATTCAATCTTTGCAACTTAGTCTAACCTGGCTAGGCTAAATCAGTTTTGTAACCATTCAGACATCCCAGACATCACCCACTTAAAAAAACGGTGTGGAAGAAACAACTCTATGGTGATAAAAATGATAAATTAATAACAATTCATAACCTAGGAGAGTAGAAAAGGTTGCCTGCAAATGTTGCCTACTGCTCCACAATTAAAGTTTGTTGTTTAGTGCTCATTCACTGTATGTCCATATTTATTAATCCCAATAATCAATGTAATCCCTGTAGAGCCTGCTTCCTTCGCTATCCTCTGGAGCAGCCAGAAGTGCATAAGAGCCAGCTGCAACTTCTAGGATGTAAAAGTAAAAAGGGAGCTGAAGGAGAAGTAAGGAAAAAATTCAAGGAAACCTGTCACAAGTTTTGTAAAATAACAGCAGTTTTCCAAATAGCATGTGGGTGAACCACTTTGCTTTCACATAACATTTCCAAGTCACAGCTGTGTGCAACAGGGCTGTGCTCCAGGGGTGGCCATGATGCCCTTGGAGACTCCTTCAGCCTTTGCCTCCTTGGCCTTTTCAGGCAAACTCCCCATCACCTCTCCTGCCATACCTTGATGAAATGGTATTTTCAGGAAAGGGAGGCTGCCTCAGGGCTTCTCAAGCCTAATCTTACTCTCATAACCATAGGTGTCCATGGCCTTAAGGACTAATTACGTGGCTCTAGTTACCCCTTACACCACACTCATACCTCAAGAAGATATTTTGACACATGCTCTTCCTAGGTTATAAGCTCCCAGGCCCAGTTGTCACCTGTCCTGGCCTACAGGCTCCTTGGCCCCCCCACTGTCTGGCTCTGATCCCTGTCCTTTGGTCCCTCTCTCTAGACCCTGTCTCTGCTCCTAGGTTAAGCAAAACTCCTGGGTTCCTCTGGCTCTGCCAATCTCTGGCTGTGGCCCTGCTTAGCCTTTAGCCCATCTCTGGGCCCTGGCCCCACTCCTGGGCCAGTGAGATCTCTGGGCTCCCAGGTCCTGCTGTCTATCACCCTTCCTGGGCTACAGACTTCTGGGCTCCCTGGCCCTTCTGACACCTGCCTGTCCTGGGCTCCAGCATCAGGCCATCTGGCCTTACCTACTCAGCCCCTCCTGATCTCAGCCTCTGTCCCTGTGGGCCCCAGGCCCTCTATTGCTCTGCCCCCCGCTCTCTCTGGGCCAGCTGGGACCTCCTTACCTCCCCTTAGTTCCTTCCACAAACCACCAGTTAAAACTATAAACCTAGTAGTAAGCCGTCTGGCAGACACCACTAAACCTCTCTAGGAGCATCCAGATGAGTGCGCATGTGTGGTTTACAGCACCACAAACCAGATGAACCTCTTATGCACACATTCACACTGTTAATTTGCAGCATGGTGGGAGTGGAGGTTGACACTAGGAGATCTCAGTGTCAAAAAAAAAATGTGCCAGAAAAAGTGCGGTGGTACGCATAGCAGCAGCATGCAAAACCAGAGCCTGGCTGACCAAAACCATGCTCCAGCTGCTGACCAGGCTCCGCATGCCCAGATTGCCACCACTGTAGCCCTAGGAGGCCCCCAGGACTCCATGTAAGGCTAGTAGAGCCAGCCTAGGTGCTGGTCCCAGCCTCGCCTAACCCACTGGGGTAACTTGCCATGTGCCAGAGCACGTACAAGGGCCCTCCCTGGGGACAACTAGTAGTGGCACAATTGTGCAGCTGCTATTTGTCCCTCAGAAAATGCACGTTTCTGCTCATAGGGATATGCTGTCTGGGTCCAAACCCTAATAATGGCTACCTGTCTCCATAACCAGGCCTCTCTTTACCCTGGGTAATATTCCTCCATTCTGAGGCCTGTATAGTTACTTACCCCATACTTCAGTGTCATTCCAGGAGCCCTGCTGCCAGGAACTCCTTTCCCTGTGGCTCTCAGTTCTGGACTTCCTGACCACTTCAGGCCCTGGGCTTATATAGTTCAAGCTCAGCCCCCTTCTAGTCAAGTGACTCTCTAATCAGCCCCCACTCAGCATCTGCAGGCAGCTTCTCAGGCAGCTTCTCCATCTGAAGTGACAGGCATGCCAAGCATCCTGTCACATTGTGTCATTGTCACTTTGTAAGTATATCTAAATTAGATTTATCCTGACTGATATTACCAAGAAGTTAAGTAGAATGCTAAATGCCTCAAGACTGCTTTCTGTGTAGAGATCTCTGGGCTCTGAGAAGTATTGTTTCGTGAATGGAAAACTGAGGCAAGGAGAGGTGAATTATTTGCCTGCAACCATAAAGCAGGTCAGTGTTGTTTAATTTAAAAAAATAAAAAAGGTTTCTGGACTTTCAATTCAATGCTCTCTCCACTGGACCACTTGGTTTTCTCCATTAGCAGGCAACTGTCAATAGCAAAAGTAGCCTTTCTAACATGCTTTGCAAATGCATCCAAGGCTTGTGGCTCAGTACTAATCTTACGTGAGACTGCACAATACTATAAACATAACAAGATGCTGTCAGTCATTCCGATCTTTTATTATGGATCTCATGGGCACAGGCTGTATTTAGTTCCAAGTCTTATTAACCTGATCTGTGATTATGTTACTAAGTATATTCAAATCTGACTCAGTTATTCTCATCTATTTTCTAGCAAATGGTTTACTGTTTTCATTCTCTGATGTGGGTGACACCTTGATTTGGTTTTGTTTGGGGAATTCAGCAAGAAAACCTACCAGGATTGACTTTATTTTGAAGTGTTTATCACCTTTACCATCCGCTTTTTTATTTAGAAGAGTTTTGGCTTTCCTTTTTTAAAAAATGTACTTATTTGATCCTAATTAGTTAATCCAGATAGCTGGATTAACTAATTTGGCCTGTTGTGTGTCACAAGAGTCTACCTAGGAATTTTTCTTGACACAATGTTTGCAGAGCACTGCATTTGAACAAATACATATATATTTTGCTTATTTTCCTTTGTGTCATGTTCAGCTGCTGTGGCTAACTCACACAACGTCAAACTGACTGTGCCATTAGCTTTATAGCTAGAGCTGTTGACCTGATTTGAAAAAAGCCTTAATCGAGGCCAACTTTCACTCTTAGAACCTTTATAAATCATTCTGATAGATATGATTAATGGCCAGCAGACAGTCTTTTATTTGCCATACCGTATGTCCTCTCAAAAATTGAATATAGGTGAGATGGGAATTTTTTATTTCCAAATTAACTATTTTACTTTGTAGTTTCAACCAGCCTAAGAGGAACACAAACTAAACTACTGATGAATGATGACAGTATATATTTATGGAGGCATTGATAGGAAAATGGCCTAAAGTGAACTCTGTGTGCTTCACAGCTAAACAGGGCATTTTCTTCTTGACTAAAATATGAATGGCAAACTTAATCCAAGCTCAGAAGAAGCAGTATTTGGTGATTTCTTCCTTGTCGTATTGTCTTGAGGGCAAACTGGGATTTGGAACTTGTATTATATACAGAAGGTTTATTCTTTCAGTTGACAGTAGCTTTTCTTATTCAGTGGCATTTAATATAAATGACACCAAGTGTAAAATTAAAGTTTAATACAAAAGAATCCTTTTGTGCTCAAGAAGCCACAGATAAGTCTGTCAACAAGAAAAAAAAATCTGAAGTGTGTGTCAACTTACCAAGTACAGTCCATGCCTCTTTTAGATAATAGTAGTGTAGCTGTGATGGTCCAGGAATTATGTGGAAGGCAAGGATTTCTTAGGGCGATATATTTTATTGGACCAACTGCATTGTTCAGATACATTCTTCATCAGGTCTGAGGGGTGAAAGCCAGCACAGCAAAGTAAGAGACTCAATACTTAAACCTGATGACTAAAGTCTTCCATACAAAAGTTTATCTAACTCTATGCCAGTTATGCAGTTGGTCCAATAAAATATATCACCTTAAGAAATCTTTGCCTTTCTTTTAAATAATGAAATTATGACTGAATTGCATTTTAAGAGAATGGAAAAAACATGAACTCAGGAAAATAAGCACACTAATATTCATTACTAAATTCAATCAAATTACTTTTATGGATCACACAAACCACAAATACAATTTGGTTAATAATAAATTGTTCTAAATGTGACACATTTAAGAACATATGAATATTAAACTTACGGTGTGGACACACTACTGTAACTTACCTTTTTTTTATACGCAAATATCAGACACACTAATGACCCAGGGCAGACAGCTCTCTGGAGACAGCAGGTGCCATTATGGAGACTTACTACTAAGTGGTGTAGATCCAGTCTGCTTGTCCGCTTGAATAGCTATACCCTGGGATGAAACTGACTGCCTGTGAACACTGCATCTGTGCATTGGTATGTGTCTTGATGAGGGGGGACTTTACGACAGAATGGAATGATTCACACAATAGTAGGGCCTCATGTCCTGTGCCCACTCCACATATATATTGGTATAAAGTCAGGTTGTTATTTGCCCACACCCTTAATTTTTATAGGTAACTTTTCTGCTACCGATGGATAGTCAGATAATAGCTGGTTTGTCATGAGAAAATGTTTACTATTGGATAAGATGAAAACAAACAGCACCTACACAGATACAACATGCACTGATATAATTTTACCAATAGTTTTTCCATTGCTATGGATCCCATCTAAACCAGCTCCTCTATCCAAGCCAGGCTAAGTCTCTTTATCCCATCATTTCCAGGCACATCTTCTTTTCAGACCATAAGCCTTGCCAACTCATTACTAACTTTATCTCACCTGCCTCCTTCACCCCTGCTAATACATCCCCTTAATATGCCCTAGGTTCTTATCCATCCTCGGAACAGCTAATATTTTTTGGTTTGTTTTATCCCTGTAGGCATCTACAAGCCTTCTGGTTCCCTTTGGCAGGGCACAATCCTTTTCATCCCCTTTATAAAGAATCAGGCATGTACTTATGGAACACTCTTAAGAGGTGCCTATGTTTCTCCACTGACTAGATTTGAGGCCCAGTGTTCATAACACTAATTTACAAGCAGCATACTTTGTTCTCACTGGGCACATCTACAAGAGGCACTTTACTAATGTGCAGTAAAGTGACAATGTCTATATGTGCACAGCAATTAAAGTGCATGTTAACCTAAAGTGCACATTAAGTTAGTCTAAGGCACTGTTTGCTACTACTGATAGATTTCCTAGATTTCATAGACATCAGGGCTGGAAGGGACCTTGGGAGATCATCGAGTCCAGCCCCCTGCCCAAAGGGCAGGAAGTCAGCTGGGGTCATAGGATCCCAG
>NW_017728918.1:99359272-99386881 GCF_001723895.1 Crocodylus porosus | reverse complement strand
ACCTGTCCTTTATCTACCTGTGACTGAGGAGGGCCAGAGTTTGGTTGACCTGGCGAGCAGGGTGGTCTCCTTCCACCTCCAGGCCCTCCAGTAACTCCTGTACAGCAAGGAGCGCCCACCTTGGCAACACCTGGCATGCCGGTTTCTGCAGAGGGTGGGGGCCCTCGGCTTTGACCGGGAGCTCTTCCTGGTGGACCTTACGCTCTTGAACTGGGCTGTGCTTCCAGCCTTTTACCGTAGCGTGGTACAAGCCTGGCAAGCCACTTTCCACCTCCAGTCCCAGGCCCATCACCTCCAGTTCCTGCAGTTCCTGAGGCGCCCCGTGCCGAGCCTGGCCTCTGCCAGTCTCACAAGCACTCTCATTCAGGCACGTGTTCTCCTCCTAAGTCACCTCCTTGACCCCGCTCGGTCAGCCTGGCTCTCACCCGAGGCCTTGAGCAGCCGGCTGGGCATGCGCTCGGTTCACAGCGTGGGCCGTCTCCTGTGTGACATCCGGGCTGCCCTCCCATTGGAGGTGGCAGCTGCCCTGGAGGACCATCTCCGGGCAGTCCAGGTCCCCTGCACTGAGGATGCCCTGAGCGAGGCTTTTCCTGAGTTACCAGTCACCCCAGCCGTGGCCGACGATCTGGCTGGCGGCCATGGCACCCTGCTGACGCTCCCTGTGCCTCCTGACAGTGACACGGGTTGTCCTTTTGCTTTTCTGTCACGTAAAGGTTTATACACCTGGGTGATTCACGTCTGCCACGCCCAAGTGCTGGTGGGCCGCCCCGATACCCTGTGGCGATGGTGCCTGGGGCCGCTAGGTTCCCCACCGGCCCACCTGGCATGGCACACATTGTATAAGCTGCCAATCGCCAAGAAGACTGGTGACCTGCAGTGGCAGTTGCTGCATGGCATCCTAGCCACTGGCACGTTTGCGTCCCACTTGGACCCAGCCACCTCGACAGCCTGTCCCTTCTGCCCGGGGGGTGTTGAGGAGACCCTCTTTCATGCTTTCCTGGACTGCTCCAGCCTGCAGCCACTCTTTGTCACCCTCGGCCCGCTGCTGCAGGCTCTGGGCAGGAGCTTTTCGGAGACCACCTACGTGTGCTCCTACCCGTACCGTACAGCGGCTCAGAAGGGCCCAGTCTGCCTGGCTAACTTTGTACTGGGTCAGGCCAAGTTGGCCGTCCTCAAGTGCCACCGGAACCGGCTTGCCGGGACCGGCTCAGATGATGCCCTGCGGCTTTTCCACCTCCTGGTGCAGGCGTGCCTCTCGCTGGAGTTTGAGCACGCTGTGCTCCGGCGGGCGGTGCCCGCCTTTGAGATGCGCTGGGCCCTTGGGGGAGCACTGTGCCAGGTGGAGGACAGCCATCTCAAATACGCGCTCTGATGTCATGACCGGTCTGGGCGACCGGGCTGGTTCGGTGTTGAACTGCGATTTGCAGTTCGTGCCGCGTCCTGGGCCCTCACCAGGCTGCTTTTTTGCTTTCTTTTTGTGTGGATGTTGAAGGTTCTGTTACGTGTATGATGGGATGGAGCAGGGTCTGAATTGTTTATGACTGTGTGGCCGGCACGCCAACCGCGTTATTAGCATGTAAGACATGACGTGAAATGCAGCAAAGGTGTCTGTCACGGTGTGATGCGTTGGTTGGTTTGGTTGGTTTGGTAGTAAGTTGTTTGTGTTTTTGCTTTGTAAGCGGCCACCATTGTTGTATATCTGAACCCCTGAATAAAGTATTTAAAAAGTCAAAGTCCTTCCTTCCTCCAGGAGCTGTGAACACAGTAGGATTGACTGCTCAGTGACACAAGGGCAGTTCCCAATCCTGGGGCTGCTGCATTGTCCCTGCTGCCCTGAACCCCAGTGCTTTCTCCTTGGCTGCAGGACGCACACTGTGGAAAAGCTGTTGTAGCTACTGCCACTGTGATCACAGCTCCTGGAGGAAATCACAGGTCCCAGGGGAAAGAAGGATGCATACAATACAGGTACCACAGGCCCTGCCTTCCCAGGTGGTGGCTCAAACCTCCATGAGCTCCTCCTAAGAGCATCAGCCACAGCTGACCCCAAGCATCACACAACTGGGAGCACCCCCAAAGCCAGGAGCAGCTCCCCCCACCCCTCAGAGCTCAGGCCTGACTCCCCATTCCCCCTGCTATCCGGGGGCTGCTCCTGTAACCCCCTGCCAGCCTGGGGCTGTCCCAGTGCCCCCTGCCATCCTGGGACTGGCACTGAGGGGATCCTGAAGCTCCCTCTGACTGCTGTTGGGGGATATAGCAGTGCAAGAGCAGTCCTCAACTAGGCTGCTCCTATCAGGCTCAATTTGCTTCTGACCTGGGTGCACATATAGATGTATGCCCAGGAGCAGTTTAATGAGCCTGAATTTACTGCACAGTAAATTCAGTACATTAATTGCACATGTAGACGCACCCACTGATTACTTCCTGTTCCCTCACCAGATTAGATAGTATCCTTTCACTAACTTCATCACCCTCCTAACTTCTGCTTTAATTAATATTCATACTTTCTTTCTGCATTCTCCTTTTTCCATCTTCCAGCCTTCCAGTATTGCTTTGTCTACTTTGAGCCACCACCTGGTTCTGTCTTACCTAATTTTCCTCTTCTTGTGTATTCAAGCCAGGCATGGAGATTGCATGAGTCCTTCTCAAACTTTTCCTCTCATTTCTTAGTTTGAAAGTCTTCTTATCAGTCATTTCACCCTTGATGCCAGAAGTTTATTGATTCAGATGCTTAGGTAAAATTTATCCATCAAGAAAGTTCTTCTTTTTATTAATGTGTCCTGATGGCATTTTTCCTCATTGTAGCAATCCTTGAACCATCTGTTGAATTTTTCTTGTTAGCCTTCACCCTCCATCTCTAGAGACTGTAAGAATTCCACTGAAGATCACTTGAGCGTCTCTGAGCATCTCCCCAGCCTGGCTTGTTATAAGTTTCTGCGGGATTCTGGCAGTATCATTTGCTCTATGAGAAGGACAAATTGGTGGATTCTTCTGGCTTCCAATAAGCTGTCAGCCTACCTCTTACATCCTTGTTCCTTGGAGACACTACATACTTCTAATCTAAGGAGGTGATGGGTCCATTAATTCTTCTCAACAAGAAATCCCCCAGTGACATTGACCTGCCAATTCCTGAGGTTGGTATGCATCTCAAGATCACTCTTCTCTCATCATTATCCTCATTCCTTGAGCTCCACCTTCTGGTTATCTACATCTCTATCTCCATCTTCTCTTCCTCTCTTCTTGTACGACTCATTGCTCTTCTTTTCTTCCTACCCCACTTCCTGATCCTGAAGGTTTCTCTTCTTCATTTGCTATTGCAGAAAACTCTGTGACAAATAGAAATATATAGAGAAATAGACAGGATGAGGTTGAATGGTTGAGGGTCAGGGAGATTTCCAAAGGACAGAAAGAGAAATAAAAAATAACAGTAGAGAGGAAGAGGGATGAAGCCGGAGAAAATTTTTGTCTATATCCATTCCAACTATGCAACCCTTACCACTTGCATTTTTCCTGGCCCATCATGTTTACAACATCATCCCAACTCTATAAACTATTAAAAGAAGGTTCAGAAAATTAAAAGACAGTTCTTAACTATTAGAACAAACAGGTTAAAGTACAACCTTCTAATGGGAGCAGTGGAGGCAAAAATTAACTAGTTTTAAACTAAATATCAATCAGTTTATGAAAGAATATGATGTGATTACCTGACAGGGCAAGATCTGGCCAAGGATCTCCCTTCCAGTCCTATATCCCTATAGCACCTTTTTTTTCAGTAGAAAATAACCCTTGAATCTGTTCCTGCATTTGAAATTTAAGTCATTCAGAATTTTAGCATCATATTTCTTTCTTTGTGCACCTTTATCTGAGATGAACCATGCCACTGTATTGTCATCTGTAATGGTTTCTCTATCGTATTATAAAAATGAAATCTTGATATAAATATGGCTCCTATCTCTGTATTGGAAATTCATAAAATCATAGATTCATAGAAAGTTAGGATTGGAAGGGACCTCAGGAATTCATCTAGTCCAACCCCCAGCTCAAAGCAGGACCATCCCCAGCCAAAGCTTTCCCTAGTTGGGTTTTGGAAACCTCCAACCTTCCAAAGCCTCTTTAGGTAACCTGTTTCAGTGTCTTACTACACTTTAACAGTTTCTTTGCCTCTGTTTTCTTGAACAGGGACTGGGACATCCCTCCTACCAGAGGTAGGGACAGTCTCAGGGATAGCTTTGTCAGACCTTTGGTCAGTGCAGATGTAGTTAGGGATCTTCTGAATGTGCTGGACAATTTTAAATCTGCAGGTCCAGATGCCCTCCACCCAAGGGTGTTGAGGGAGCTGGCAGGAGTCATCATGGAGCCCTTCGCCTGGCTGTATGAGCATTCATGGCCATCTGGCCAGGTGCTGAAGGATTGGAAACTAGCTAATGTGGTCCCAATTTTTAAGAAAGGGAGGAAGGAGAACCCAAGTAACTGTAGGCCCTGGGTGCTCACCTGGGTGCTCAGGAAGATCTTGGAGAGAATCATCAAGGAGCACATCTGTGGGGGGCCAGCAGGGGAGATCAGGCTCAGGGGCAATCAGCATGGGTTCATCAAAGGCAGGTCCTGCCTGACCAACTTGGTTGCCTTTTATAACCAGGTGACTAAATTCTTGGATGATGGTGTTGCCATGGACGTAGTCTTTCTAGACTTTAAGAAGGCCTTTGACACTGTCTCTCATGCCATTCTCATCAATAAATTAGGCAACTGTGGCATTGATGCCTACACAGTTGGATGGGTAAAAAATTGGCTCATAGGGCGCACCCAGAGAGTAGTGGTGGATGAGTTATACTCAACCTGGTGAGATGTGAGCAGTGGGGTCCCCCAGGGCTTGGTCCTTATGCCCACACTGTTTAACATCTTCATCAGCAACTTGGATGAGGGGGTTGAAAGCACGTTGTCCAAGTTTGCTGATGACACTAAGATGTGGGGTGAGGTGGGCACACTTGAAGGGAGAGAGAGGCTGCAACTAGATTTAGACAGACTACAAAAGTGGGAAGATGTGAATAGTATGGGGTGCAACATAGACAAATGCAGGATGCTGCACCTTGGGAGAAGGAATCCACAGCATACATACAGGCTGGAGAGCTTCTGTCTTGAAAGCACAGAGGTGGAAAGGGATCTTGGAGTCATTACTGACTCCAAGATGAACATGAGCCACCAATGCCAGACTGCAGCCAGCAAGGCCAGCCATACCTTGTCATGAATCCAAAGATGCATCTCAAGCCGGTCCAGAGAGGTGATACTCCCCTTCTATGCAACATAGGTCAGGCTGCAATTGGAGTACTGTGTCCAGTACTGGGCATCACACTTTAAAAAGGATATGGCCAGCCTGGAGAGAGGTCAGAGGAGGGCCACCCATTTGGTGAGAGGGCAGCAGGACAGGTCCTATGAGGAGAGTCTGAGGGACCTGAACCTATTCAGTCTTGGCAAGAGGAGGCTGAGGGGGGACCTGGTGGCTGCCTACAAGCTCATCAGGGGAGATCATCAGCAAATAGGAAGATCCCTATTCTCCCCAGCAACACCTGGGGTGACAAGGAACAATGGTAATAAGCTGATGGAGAATAGGTTTAGGTTAGAGATCAGAAGGCAATATTTTACAGTTAGGGTGGCCAGAATCTGGAACCAACTTCCTAGAGAAGTGGTCCTTACCCTTACCTTGAGCAAATTCAAAAACGAGGTTAAATGATCACCTGTCTGGGGTCTTATGAACCTAACATTCATTCCTGTCTGTGGGTGGGGGTCAGGCTAGATGGTCTGATCAGGTCCCTCCTGACCATAGCTACTATGAAACTATGAAACTACCCTCCTGGTGAGAAAATTCTTCCTATAATCTAACTTAAATTTCCCTTGCTATAACTTGAAACTGTTGCTTCTTGTTCTGTTGACTGCCACTACTGAGAGCAGTCTAGCTCCATCCTCTTTCAAAGCCCCCTTCAGGTCATTGAAGGCTGCTAAGGCCTTCAATACCAAGGCCCTCTTGGTATCCTCTTCTCCAGACTAAATAAACCCAGTTCCCTGAGTGTTTCCTCATAAGTCATGTGCCCCAGCCCCTCACCATTTTTGTCACCCTTTGCTGGACTCTCTCCAATTTGGCCACATCCTTTCTGTAGTGAGGGGCCCAAAACTGAACACAGTACTCCAGATGTGGCCTCACCAGTGCTGAATAGAGGGAAAAAATCACTTCCCTTGACCTGCTGGTAACATACCTACCAAGGCAGCCCTGTATGCTGTTAGCCTTCTTATCAACAAGGGTACACTGCTGGCTTATATTCATCTTATTGTCCACTATAACACCCAGGTTCTTTTCTGCAGAACTGCTGTCCAGCCAGTCAGCCCCCAGCCTGTACAGGTGCATGTGATTATTCTGTGCTAAGTGTAGGAAACCTCTGAATTCCAGCCCTACTGTCCATCATACCTACTACTCCCCCAGCTTGGTGTCATCTGCAAACTTCCTGAGGGTGCACTCTATGCCATCTTCCAAGTCATTGATGAAGACATTGAACAAAACCAGCCCTGGGACTGACCCCTAGGGCACTGCACTTGATACCAGCTGCCAACTAGACATTAAGCTATTGATTACTACCCTCTGAGCCTCATGCTTCAGCCAGTCCATTTATCTAGCCCATACTTCCTTAACTTGCCTGTGGGAGACCTTATGAAAACCCTTGATAAAATCAAGGTACATCATATCCATCAGTCTCCATGCATCCACAGAGCCAGTCACCCCGTCATAGAACGCAATTAGGTTGGTCAGTTGTGATTTGCCCTTGGCAAATCCATGCTGACTGTTCCATCACCTTCTCCAAGTGCTTAGAAATGGATTCCTTGAGGATCTGCTCTATGATTTTTCCAGGGATTGAGGTGAGGCTGACCAGTCTATAGTTCCCTGGATCCTCCTTCTTCCTTTTCTTAAATATGGGTGCTGTGTTTGCATTTTACAGCCATCTGGGACTTCTTCTGATTGCCATAAGTTTTCAAACATGATGGCAAATTTCTCTGTAATCACATCAGCCAACTCCCTCAGCACCCTGGGGTGCATTCCACCTGGCCCCATGGATTTGTACATGTCCAGATTTTCTAAGTAGTTCCTAACCTGTTTTTCACCATCAAGGGGTTCTCACCTCCTCCCCAAACTGTGCTGCCTGGTGCAGTAATCTGGGAGCTGATCTTGCCTCTGAAGACTGAGGCAAAAAAAGCATTGAGCACTTCAGTCTTTTCTGCATCCTTTGTCATAAGGTTGTCTCTCCCACTGAGTAAGTGAACCACACTTTCCCTGATCCTCTTCTTGCTACCAACATACCTCTAGAAACCCTTCTTGTTACCCATCACACACCTTGCTAGCTGCAACTCCAATTGCACTTTGGCCATCCTGACTTCATCCCTGGATGCTGGAGCAATACTCTTATATTCTTCCCTAGATATTTGTCCAAGTTTCCACTTCTTATAAGCTTAGTTTTTATGATTTAGTTTACTACAGAGTTCCCTGCTAAGCCAAGCTGGTCTTCTGCCATACTTGCTAGTCTTCCTGCACATTGGGATGGTTTATTCCTGCACTCTCAGAAAGGCTTATTTTGAGTACAGCCAGTTCTCCTAGATGCCTTTCCCCCTCAATCTAGTATTCCAGGGGATCCTACACATGAGTACCCTGAATGAGTCAAAGTCTGGTTTTCTGAAGTCCAGGGCCCTTACTCTGATGCTCTCCATCCTTCCTTTCTTCAGGATCCTGAACTCAATCATGTCATGGTCACTGCTGCCCAAGTTGCCATCCACTACTACATTCACCACCAATTCTTCCCTGTTTCTGAGCAGCAGGTCATGAAGAACATGGGCCCTAGCTGGTCGTTCCAGCACTTGCACCAGGAAGTTGTCCCCACTACTCTCCAAAAACTTCCTGGATTGCCTGTGCCCTGTGGTATTGCCCTCCCAGCAGATGTCAGGGTGATTGAAGTTCCCCATGAGAACCAGGGCCTGTGATGGGGCAACTTCCGCTAGCTGTTTGAAGAAAGCCTCATCCACCACTTCCTCATGGTCTGGTGGTCTAGAGCAGACCTCCACCATGACATCGCCTTTGTTGCTCTCCTCTCTGACCCTAATCAAGAGACTCCCAACAGGCATACTGGAGCTCTGATCAATCATATGGCTCTTTTACATAAAGTGCAACTCCTCCTCCTCTTCTGCTCTGCCTGTTCTTCCTGAACAGTTTGTACCCAACCATGACAGTGCTCCACTCATGCAAGCTATCCCACCAAATCTCTGTTATTCCAATCATGTCATAACTCTGTGACTGTACAAGAATTTCTAATTCTTCCTGCTTGTTTCCTAGGCTCTGTGCATTTGTGTACAGGCACCTGAGGTCACTATTTGATTGCCCTGATTTCTCAGGAAGTATGAGAGCACCTCACCTGTTGTCCCCTCCTGCTTGCTCTTCCTCCAGGTGTCCCACTTCCCCACTTACCTCAGGGCTTTGGTCTCCTCCCCCAGTGAACCTCCTATGCAGTCAATTTCCTGTGAATGAGACATTGGAATAATACACCTACTAATTTCTAATTTTCCCTCAGGATTCTTGATTTTGAGGAGGAATTTAGAAAGAGCTACAATCCATTATGAAAATAAATGGTTGATGAAGTTCATTTTTGCCAAATTTCTTCCTTCCTGCCCTAATGTCCTTAGGTATGTAGGTTTTGTAGTAATTAATCATTACTTTCATAACTCTGTTTTTATTTTTAATAAAAAGCTGCTCCCAATCCATACATTTGTGCATCTTGTCTCATCTTAAAATGATTTTGAAACATACATGAACAAAAAATGGGACAGTTGTAAAAGCATATTCTAATTTTGCAAATGCTAGTTATTGCTTTGGTTACCACACAGCATTTCACATGCATTCCCTGCTTGAAAGGGCATATATTAAATTACATCAAGACAGTAAATAGACAGACAGGTCAAGCAAGGGAAGCTGCAGAGAACAATTAGAGAATATTTGCCCGAAAGAATTGCTTTAAAAAGGGAGTTCAGGCAGGAAAAAAGGAGTAGGGTAAATGACTGGAGGCACAAGAGAAGAGCATGATAGAAATGTTACACCAGGGCTGTTCAATTGGAGGCCTGCTGGCCCCTGGGCTCCTGGTCCAGGTGCCACTCCCCACTTTGCTTTTTATTACTGCTGCTGGTGTATCCAGATGTCCTCTCCTTCCTCTAGCTTCTGCTGCCTGTTCCTAGCACTTGGAGTGGGGAGGAGTGATGCAGTCTGTGGGGCTGAGGCAGCCAGTGGCTGGAGGGCTTGGGGAGAGATTTGGGGACCCACATGGTGTCTATGCTAGTGCAGTGCAATGAAAGTTGCCACCTGTCTCATGAGAGCTGAGGGAGGTGTGTCAGGGGTGAGGGTGTTCATGCAGTGCAGTGTGCAGCCTGTGTAGCATACAGATGGTGGATATATGGCCAATGAGTTGTTTGACTGAACTATCTACAGCCCCTCGTGACTCAGAAGTTGGAAAGCTCTCTGTTACCCTAACCAAGTGATCAGTAAGATAAAGCAGGAAACAAAGGAAGGAAAAAAAGAAATAGAAGCATAGATACAGGTGAAGGAAAGACTGTGTTGAATATTATAAGGATCTTGACTTTGATGCAATGAGGAAGTCAATGAACAGATTTAATTTGAATGGATGGAGACTATTATCAACCAATTAAATGGGAAGATGTTAACATTTGATCGATCTGTGCTTGTTTGTATCTGTCATTTTCTAATTAGATTGTTAACTCCTACAACAGCGGTTCTCAAATATTTCTATAATATGACTGTTTACATGCTGTAAAAATGTAAAATGTTTCACAACATCCCTACCATTCAATTCTAAAGAAAGGGAGGGTGATTACAGCCTACTGGGTGCATCTATACATGCAAATAATGCAGGATCAGTTTACTCAGGAGTAAATAAGTCTGAACTGACCTGGGGACATGTCTAAATCTACTCAAAAGCGGATTTACTGCTCATGGCAGCAATCTGCTTCTGCCCCCGTGGGCCCCGCACCAGCAGGAGCTATAGGTTCCCCCAGGGGCAAGCAGGGAGCACAAGTTAGTGCTAGACAGCTAGTGGGAGTTGAGACATCGCTCCCTGCCCCCAGGAGCTGCCTGCTGCCAGGGTGGGAACAATGTACTCCTGCCCCAGCAACAAGGAGCTCCCAGTTTCCACTTCACAATCACGGGGCCTGGGCCGGGAGAACCCTATCTCCCAACCTGACCTCCGTGGTCGGGAGCCCAGGCTTGGAGATCCTTATCTTTCAGCACCAGCTCTGCAGTCATGAGGCTGGGCTGGGAGATTCTTCTGCCTTTACATTTAGGCTTGCCTAAAATATTTAAAGGTCTAACCAGAACATTTTTGTGTTTTGTATCTACAATGAGGATAGCAGCTAAAATTTGTCCTACATGTTCCTTAAAACAGTTCCCTAACTCATATTTGATAGAAAATGACCCAAATATATATCTGTGATTATGATTTCAGCTGCTGAAGCAGAACAATTTGATCATTGAGATAAATGGCTAGAAAAATGTGTATTTCACTTACATCACATCTCTCAAGTTGATTTCCTCGGAGTGGATTTACAGAACATCTCTCCTAACATCTGTTACTTGATTATTAGCTATGATGCAATCCAAATACAATACAAACTCTCTTAAATATAAAATTGTCCCTTTCTTTTTCCTGAAGTTAGAGGAAATATTTTGCAAAGTGAGAAAACCTAATTTCTTACTGGAAATACAAATAAAGAATGTAAAGAGAGAGACGCCTACTAACCACATGCCATATTACATTAATTTAAATGAACCAGTAAAAAAATGCTGAATTTGTTCAGAAAGAAAGCTGGTTGGCTAATATAAATAATTAAACATATTCATGGAGCCCCACCTATGCTTTTCAGCAGTTTCCACAAAAATGGTTGGGTTTTTGTTTTGCCTTGCATGGATGAAAATTGAGGTCACTATTTCTTTAAGCCTTGTTCAACACTTATCTGAACCTGCATATATAATGAGGACCAATTCAAACTGCAGCGAACAAGGCAGATTTGCTGAGGCACAGTGTCTTTTCCTGTTTTTTGCTGAGAGGGGAAAATAATTTTATCCAGGGAGGCTCTGCTTAAATTTTAACAAGAGAATTCCTTGCATTTTTTCTCCCAGAAGTAGGTAGTATGCATGTGATATTCCCAGGACAAAATGTTCTTTCCCTTTTCCTTCGCCAAAACCTTTAGTTTCATATACTTCACTCAAAGTATATGAAAGTATTTTGATCCCATAATATTTTCCTGATTGAAACAGTTCAACAGTCCTTCCATCAACCCTACATCCATCAGTTCTTCCTCTTCTTCTTTCTCCTTTTTGCAACACTTCAATGAGTCTCCTTTAGGTGCCTCTAATTCACAGCAGCTGTGCTGACATGTAGGTTGCATGTTGACCTCTGCTGTCAAGCTTGGCAACAGAGAAAATAACCAGGGATTATTTTATTTAATACTCAGTCTTTAAACTCTGGACTGGACAAAGATGATCGTGAACACTGCATGGATGCAGAACTCCAACTCATTTTACTAGCAGTTTCCTGATCCCAAAGCCTTCAGGACGGTCCCTTGAAGAGTGCAGAATGTCCTGGCTCTATGACTCTGCTGCTGTGATAAGAGGCGGAGCATCTGTACTATGGCACCTGTGTGCCATTTCATTCCTGGCCTGGAAAATATTAATAAAGGATACTTTTTGTCTGGTTCTTCCCCAGATATCATCAGTCTTAGTGACCCATGAACAGGGGTAGATCTGGGGGGGGGAAGGGGGAGAGGCAGGGTGGGAAGAGAGGTCACTGGTGCACTTGTTCCCCTTTTTGATTTTTGCTCTACCCAAAATTCAAAACCAACTGCCTGGCAGTGGTAGCAGCATTTCTAGTTATGCAGTGCTGAAGGACACAATTGACTTCATGGCTCCTTATTATCTACGTGGTTCTTCTAAAGTTTTCATTCCACAGGTGTTAACACCTCTTCTTTTTAATGGTCTTGATGTTCCTCCAATCAAGCTAGCCTTTTTTTCGGTAATTCTGCTGTTTGTTAACTGCTTTTGGTAATGAAGCTCCTATTCCACAGCTTTACAGGTTGCTTTTAACTCATTCCAATTAAGTTATATTTTTGGCTGAATTTTAAACTGATTAAGACAGCCCTAGGCACCTAGCATATTAGTAAAACTTCTACTTTATTTTTAACTGAAAAAAGGGTGTCGCATTATATGTTATGGTGGACATTACCATCTGAACCTCCCTTTTCGAAATTCTAGATCCACCCATGATCATGATCATAATATTATGAAATATTACATAGGAAAAACTAGGAACAATGCAAATGTAACAAAACTGCTTCAAATTTAACCTGCGACACTATATTGTCCCACACATGTCCACTCCTAACAATTAGATTGTAACAGTTGCTGCCTTTTTGAAATGTTCTCTTTTTGAAAGGCTCTAAATTCATGTATGTCCATACCTTTTAAGACTTTTAAATTTAACAAAGGATTATACAGGCTTATAGGGATCATGTTTTTCCAAGTAATCAGTGAGTTTTAGCATTAGAAAAATGATTTATTTGAAACAGTGGTATGTGATGTTTTATGATATTTAAATTATAATATTGTTATTCCTTCATTTCTTATGAGAGTGGAAAGTCTCTCACAAGAATTGGGGAGAAAAGTGGCTCGCCTTAAACTGTACTCTTGGAAGTGGTTTTGTACTTTGAGTCATGTAAGGTCAAGTGTGCTAATGAAAGAGGTTTCAGTTATT
This sequence comes from Crocodylus porosus, assembly GCF_001723895.1. NCBI lineage: Eukaryota > Metazoa > Chordata > Crocodylia > Crocodylidae > Crocodylus > Crocodylus porosus. The sequence continues at coordinate 99,374,045 of NW_017728918.1, read as the reverse complement.
CCAGAGCTGAATGTGTTACAAAAAAACTGAAGAGTCTAGCACTTCCCTAGTAATTTAGCATTGTCAGAAAAGCTGAGGAGGACAGAAGTATTAATAAAGTGTTATTAGGCACTTCTAAATTCTGCCCTAGGTTGTACATGTCCAGCTTCATGAAGTCAGAAGGATTGCACAAGTATAATTGAGCACGTTACTATTGTTTTGCCCTTTGGCTTCAAAGTTATAACTTTTGATGTAAAACACAGTGGGTGTATATACACATGAATTCACTCCAGCCCAAATTTACTCTGGTATAAAGTACTCTGGAGTAAGAGATTTGGGCAAGCACCTACACATGCTGGGATTAGCAAGCAGATTTGCACCCTGTGCCCTGCAGTCCTGCTATGGTCCCTGCCACCACTGGCGAGAGCTCCAGGATCCCTCTGGGTTTTAGCCAAGGAGAAGGCAAGGAGCACCTGGCCTGGAGACAGCTGTCCCCTGGCCCCAGGGGGCTACCTGCTGCTGAGTCAGGGACAATGTCCCCCTGCCCAACAGCAGGGAGCTCCTGGGCAAGACTGCCTGACCAGGGGCATGGGGTTTGGAAAGAGCTTCAGGGGAGGGGCAGGTCCCAGCTCCCTGCCCCAATCCACTTTCTGCCCCATGATGGATTGGGGAAGGGGGTGGAACCTACTCCATCCCAAAGCTCTAACTGGGACAGTGCTCAGCCAGCCCCAGGCTGCACAGAAAAGTCTGCATGTGCAGCCTGGAGGTGCCTAGGGACTGCCTGAAACAGGACAGTCCCCAGCCAACTCCAGGCTGAATGTGTTTCACCATGCATCCTGGGGCTGGCTAGCAACTGTTCTGGTCAGGGGCAGGTCCCAGCCAGCTCTAGGCTGTGCGGGAAACTGTCCTCATGCAGGGAGCTCCCAGCCCCTGCTCTGCAATTCCAATTGCAATCAAGGAGTGTGGGCTGGGGAGCTTGTTCCCAGCCCCAGCTGCACGATTGAAGAGCGGGGCCTGGGGACAAGCTCCCAGACCCAGCTCCACAATCATGATCAGGGAGCGGGGGCTGAAAGCTCCCTGCTGCTGGGGCAGGGGGACATTGTTCCCACCCAGGCATGTAGGGCAGGAGCTGGGAAGCTTATTCCCTGCCCAGCTCTGTGAGTGTGGAGCTGGGATGAGGAACAGGCTGGGGAGCTTGTTCCCCCCACAGTTCCATGCTCAAGGAGCTGGGGGGAACAAGCTCCCCAGCCTGTTCCACCCCCTGCAGCTCCACAATCATGGAACACAATCAAACTCCCCAGTCCCCACCAGCAGGGAGCTCCCAGTGCCAGCTCCCCAACAGTGGGGCCACTTCTGGGAGATGCTTACCTCCCAACCTGAGCTCCTCAGTCACGGGGCTCAGACTTGGGGTCCCTTATCTCCCAGCCCAAGCCCCATAACCATGGAGCTCAGGCTAGGAGATAAGAGTCTCCCAGCCCAAGCTCTGCAACTTCAGAGCTCAGGCTCAGAGATAAGGGTCTCCCATCCCCCTGCTAACCATTTGCAATGGTGCAGTGAGGACTGGGAGATAAGGATCTGTCAGACCCCACTCTCAGATCATGAGCTAGGAGCAGGGGGCTTGGAGCTCCCTCCTGCCAGGGCAGAGGAACATAGTCTAAGCCTGGGGGGCTCCTGTGGTGGGGCCTGCCCCAGTAGCAGGAAGGTCCTGGGAACTGAGAACTATCTCCCACCCACTGGTGGATGGCTAACCAGAAGCATATTTCATGTCTACACGAGCACTACAGCACTGTTACTAATCCTGAGTAAATTGGCTACTTTCATTTGCAACTTTGCTAATGCAAAGTTAAGCAGCTCATGTAGGCGTGCCCAGTATAAGGCAATTCAGGCAGTAGTCTTTATTTAAACAAAATAGACCAGTTAGTTTTAAACCAGCTAATCAAGTTTGTTCAACAGTGACAACCAATTTTTGTTCTGAGAAAAGGACAAGGTCTAACAGATTACTCATTCAATAAAGGAAAAATGCAAGTCAACTTCATATCTGCTTCCAATTAGGTAGTGCAATACCTTAAAAATAAAAATCTTGACCCAGATTGACAGGGTTACTTAGGATCCCTACATAGGAAATAGAAGGAGAAAGGTACTTCAAAGAGCAATTTAGAGCAATGAGGTGCTTAGAAGGGAAGTACTGGAAGCAAGGCAATAGGAAACTATGCACATGGGTGAGACTGAATTCTTCTCTCCATAGGCTCAGTGCCTTTGTAGGACCTTCTACCTCCTCCCCATTTCTGAGCAAAAAAGAACTTTCTCATCACCATGCCCCACTGGGTAGACCTCCAAACTTGGTGTACAACAATAGCCTACAAGACTGTGGTAATATCTACTGCTCTATGCTTCTCATTTCACAACATCTGATTAAGTGAGCTCAAGCTCAAATTCAAAAGTTTTTGCTCTCTCTCTCTCTCTGTGTCTCTCTCTGTGTCTATATATAAATATATATATGACTTAGTCTATAAGGCACACATTTACAATAGTGTTCATATCTACATGTGCAAATAATTCAGGAGCAGTTTATCTATAGTAAAGTACTCTAGACTAAATTCTCCCAGACGTGTATACATGTTCAGGGACACGGGAGCAGATTTGCTGCTCCTAACAGCAGATTGATCCTACTCCCTGTGGCCTGCATTGGGGCCCTGCAGCATCCAGGGACAGCTTTAGGCAAAGAGCATGGGGTCAGGAGACAACTGTCCCCTGGTGGGGTCTGGGACATTGTTCCCTGCCCCCAAGAGCTGCCTGCTGCTGAGGCAGGTTCTGCCACCGGAGCCCAGGTGTCCCCCTGGAGCACCTAGCTCCTACTCCATGGTCATGGGGCTTGGGTTGGGAGATACTTATCTCTCAGCCCAAGCCCTATTGTCATGGGACCAGTTCTGGGAGATTCTTCTCTCCCAGTGCCAGTTCCACAGTCACAGGATAAGGTTGTCCCAGCCCAGGCCCCGTGACCACAGACCTCAGGCTGGGAGATAAGGCTGTCTCAGCTTCCACTCCCCAGTTGCAAACTGGGGGCTGGGAGCAACCTGCTGCTGGGGGTGGGGTCCCCATAGTTGCAGGGAGCTACCAGGGACAGGAAGCCATCTCCTGCCCCCTGTTGCCTTGCTGACCAGGAGTACATTTCCTCCCAGTCAGGTATCTACATGTGCACTACTGTACAGTAAATAAGCAAGAGTAAATTTGCTACTTGCATTTGCAATTTACTTTTGATCAGAGCAAATTACTGCACATGAGCATCTACACATGCATTTGATCCGGGATAAGTTTAGTCGCTATGGGCCACTGCCACCAAAAAGGGGAGCTGTAGGCGGGGAGACAGCTGACTAAGAGACATGGGCTGGCAGGGAGCACAGGGCCAGAAGACAGCTGTCTCCTGGCCAGAACTGGGATATTATACCCTGCCACTAGGGGCTGCCTGCTGCCAGAGCAGGGACAGTGTCCCTCTGCCCTGGCAATGCAGAGCTCCTGGCCATGGTTCCCTGAACAGGGACAGGGGACTTGGAAAAAGCTGCAGGGGAGGAGCAGGTCCCACCCCCCTGTCCTGATCTACTGGTGGGGCAGCTAGCAGCTAGCCCACCCCTGCAGTTTGATCCAAGCCCCATGCCTCAATCACCCGATTAGGCCACAGAGCTGAGAACTGCCCCTGACCAAGACAGTTCTCAGCCCCCACTCCACGATTCCGCGGTGGAGGCTGTGAGCACTGAGCTGGTTGGTGAACAGGTTGGGGAGCCTGTTCCCTGCTCAGCTCCATGAGCACAGAGTTGAGTGGGGAAGAGGATAGGGGCCCTGTTCCCCACCCAGCTCTGTGCTCATGATCTGCACAGGGAACAGGCTCCCCAACTTCAGCTCCACAACTGCAGGGCTTCATGGTCATGGGGCCAGCACTGGGAGGTCCTTATCATGTTCCTTAACATGTCGCAATTTTATTAATGATTAGTGAGGTTTGCTGCACAGTAAGCATGTGCACATGTAGTTGCACATGCTTACTGCACAGTAAACTATGCTACTGCTCAGTAAAGCATCTCGTATGAATGCTCTCTGTAAGCATCTGAATGCATAGTCAGTGACATTTACTGCACAGGAGTTAGCTCTAATTTTGAGTAAAGCGTCTCATGTACATGTGCCTTTCTGTTTGATACCTACTGTAAACAATTACCTACTGAGCAATTATCAATACTGATGATTAAATTGTGATTAGTACTGTAAAATTAACATCAAATCTGGAAAGATCCATGGCCTACTCATTCAGTGTTACTCTTTTTATTATGGTATTCTAATTTATTTCTGAAGATCTTAAGTTCTGCTGTCCTACCAGTCTCTTTTGTTTAAAATGCCTTGATTTGTGTCCTAGAGTTTGGCAAACTAGGAGTATTTCATACTCAGCCCCAGAGTGAGTTACAAAAAGTGTGCTTTGATAGCTTCTCCTTCTTTATATGAGCAGAATCAAGATGGCAGATGAAAAGAAGAGGTCTTTCACCTCTTATGTCAAAGTAAATTTCTCTGTTTCTAAGTAGCCAGGGCAATCCCAGAACCAGCTATGAAAATATGTGCTTTTCAATAAATGAAGTGCCACTGAATTTCAGTTTCCAGGTGGACTTAAGATGTAGACCCGTGTGGTCTTCATTGCAAGGCAATTGCAAAATTTGTATCTTTAAAAAGGGGGCCTAAGTTCCTGGCTGTACATAGATAGGGAAAAATAAGAGCCAAAACATTCCCTGCCTTGATTTTCTAACACCCATTGTGAGACCAACCAGAGTTCGAGGTTGCTCCATAAATAAGAGATAGCCTCCTTAACCAGAGAAGCCAATGTTATCTTCAGCTGCTGTCCCTGTTCATTTGCATAACCAGTATCACTTCAGTCTTTTGTAAATGGGCTCTTTGCCAGCTAGCTTTCAGCCAGGTCTCAGACTCATCTAAATGATACAAAATCAAGTGCTATGGGTGGATCTGGTGCTATGAATATATACAGCTCAGTATGGATAGATCTACGGTTTTGAAAACGAGGACGCAAGTGGTGTGGTGATCATCCTGTAATACAATGCAAATTTTTCTCCAGTTTAAAAGAAACTAGAAGCTTTACTAATATGCTAGGGGCCTAGGACTGTATTATTCAATTTATGGTCCAAGCAAAAAATGAATATAACAGCCTGTGCGGGGCTGACTGCCAGTTCCAGTGTGGAGAAGGCACCTGGTGCCAGAGGGGTTCAGCTGTCACCCCCCAACTTTGTCAGAGACAGTACCCACAACACTCCACCATGGCCAAAAAGTGCCCTTCACTGCCCTTTATGCATTGCCCCTGCTACCTCAATGTCCCCAATGTCCTCTGTCCCCCATTATCCCACTCATTCCCATGCTCAACCCTACCGCATCATACCCTAAACCCATCAACCACCACCATTTCTTCATGCCCCAGTGAATCCTACTCTGTCCACTCACTGCTTCCATGAATCTTCTTGCCTCATGAAATATCCCAAGAGCTCCAACTACAACACTGAGCAGAAAAGAGAGAAGGACCCTTGTGTGTTGGTCTCCTCTCTAACAGCTGGTCTGTACACAGGGCAGTGCTGTTCAGCTAACTGAGTTTCTCCTTTGCCTGAAATGTCAGAGATCAGTCCAGTGGAGGCAGAGTGGCTGTGTTCACACCCTACATTGATTCTTGGAGATGCTCAGGAATTTCATAACAAAACATTTTTAAATAAAACTGGAAAATACCGAATCACTGAAACTGAAACTTTCTGAGGAAAAGGAAAGTTTTTTTTTTGCTGAAAAAAGTTTTTTAAATGGTTCAAAATTGTCAAAACAGACTACTCCAACATTTTAAAAATAAAAATGTGAGGTTAATCATACAGAAAATGTCTCGGTGACAAGCTAATGATAGCAAAAAAAAATATTAAACTTTTACAATGGTCAACATCGAAACATGTTTTAATGATTTCAGTGAAAACTTTCTTCCATCTTAGACACTGTTGGACTGAAGTTGTAGCTGTGATGGTTCAGGAAATATGCTAGAAGCAAGAATTCTTGTGGGTCATGTCATATTGGACCAACTGCATGACTGGGATAGGGATAGACAAACTGCATGAATACTCCTGAAATACATCACATGGTTTTGTTTATACCCCCTGCCCTCACACTTCTTCCTCAGAAACACTAGAGATTGGCCACATTTCAGGGGTCCAAGGCATGGGTGGTGCCACTGTTTCTCCTACTCTCATCCAGTGGTACACGATAGGGAATATGTTTGGTTTCTATAAAGATCCTTTCTTTTCCTGCCATGGCATGCAGGAAAAGCTGAAATACATGCTCTTGTGTTCCCTTTGGGACACATGTTTATGATGTTTGCTTATAATCACAGGGGCCTGGATTTGCTGACCTTGGAGGTCCTTTCCACTTCTCTGGTCCTATTAAGATATGATCCTGACTATGAATATTTGAGCAAACCTACTCCTGATTTTTGCTGATATAAGAGCTCAGAGAGATATATTTTAATTACCAAGTCAAAGGATTTTTAGAGATACATGCTTCTTTTATGGCTTTTGCAAAGCCTCCTATATTGTGTGTGAACCTGGAAGAAAACAAACAGCAAGCTATCACAATGAATCTCAATCACTGAAACAGGCTGAACAGAAATTAATTCAATTATTTAATGGCTGTCTTCTTCCACAGTTTCCTTCAGGCAGCTGCACTTTTACATGTTCTGGTTCCTGCCCCCTCTCCCCCACTCCCCCATTGTATTTATTTAGAGCTTCTTCCCTTAAAAGAAAAATATATATATTCCATTTTATTTCCTACACATAAGCCATTATGGGTATCTGATCATGCCATGCTCAATGACGTATACATGAGGTGTTGACTACATTGAGAATGTTTAGTTTTCATTCAGAATGAACATCCCATTGTTTGGCTTATTTTAACAGACTTTACATTTTATTAAATTAAATTGGTAATATGTGGGGGGGGCGTGGAATTATACAAGTTTTAAGGTGCTTTGATCAATAACCTTGACACTTTGCTGTAAAAGAATCAACACAGTATGCAGTACAAATAGCAGGGGGGACCAAATAAATATATCTAGGACCACTCTAATGAGGACAAATTTTAATGAATTGCATGCATGTGTTTTCACAATTCTTGCTTCAGTGAAATCTAATGTGCTAACTCCTGCTAAGGTCAGCCCACTGGGAGTTTAATACAGAACCAGTAGGATGCACAAAATGATAACCTGACCCATGAGGAAGGGAATGTAGCTAGCTAGCAAATAGTAAACGATATGACGGGAACATTTAAGCATTAGGAACTACATACAGCTTGTGAAATTATGTTCCACTGTATTTAGGATGTGCCAAAATGCTTAACTATTGATTGCCCTTAGTCTGGTTCATTGTTATGAGCTTGACTTCAACACAGATGCTTGGCATTACTTTTTCGAAATGAATGTATTAAATTAAAAATAAACAAATACATACATACATCCATCCTAAGACTTTGTTTGTAGAAGTATAGGGCTATATTGGACCCTCATATAATAAAACTAGCAGTTCTGTAGAAAGCCATATTCCTAATTGGTTTAGGAGGCTAGGGAGATGGTAGTGCCCACCTTTCACCCAATAGTCTAGTAATTAGAGGACATGCTAAGGAAGAAAAAGGCTTAAGTTCTAGGCTCTCTTTGGTTCAAAGGGATTGAAAACCACATCTCCCATCTTTGAAAGGATTTTCCTAGCATTGGTCCAGTGTTTCCTGCTTGGAATATTTCTCTATTTAACCAACAAACATTTAATGTAAAATCCATAAAAAGTCCTGGTATAAGGGACTATATAACTCAAGTTTCTTTCCATCAAGAAGCATATCTTCCACTCTTGGTTGCAGAATCGGGCTCTCTCGTATGCTTTCCGTGTAGTCCAGTATTCTTGAAGTAGTTTCCACACAGCTGAAACAGGAAGGACATATGATGTTCCCAGTCCTGCCTAGCCAATGTCCTGACCAGGAAACTTTCTGGGGAAGTGGGAGATGTGTTAGAATCCTCTTGAGGTAAGGAGGCCTGGAATCCTGGGCAAGTGCTTTAACCACTAGTTTACAAATAACTTTAAAAGGTACCAGATAATGGACAAACATGGCACCGCCACCATTGTCTCAGAATCTGGTGACGTAGGCAGAGGGTTTTTATCTTTCCCAGAATGGAATCAGACAGTGGTAGAGCTTAGGTGGGGTGAGCTATGTAAAGACCATCTGCTACAGGGGGTGAAATAAGATCGTACTTAGTGACGTGAAAGACATAAAAGCCAAGGAAGTGCAACTTATGTGCCTTACAGGAGAAACTTAGATCTTGGTAATTAAATAAAAGACAACTGGACTAAGTTTCTATGAGTTTTTACTTTTTTCACGTAGGTAAGCACAAATTTAAATGACTGCATTAATCTAGGTAAGTCAAAATGTAAATCAATACCTTAATAAAGAGGTGAAATGCAAAACAAATAAACTCTATATGGGTCCAACCTGAGTCTAACTTTTTTCAAGTTAGTGCTAATACTTCTGTTAACTTCAGCAATGCAAATTCAGAATCTATTGTAGTAAATCAGCATCAGTTCATTCAAGGATATAGTACTACCAAGCATAAGGGTGACAAACTGTCAAAGCAGGTCTCCAATAACTTTTGTCTTTAGAACAACACAGAAGAATTCATTCTAATAGCCTTGCTGCTTACTTGTTGTAATTTAGTTATTATAAGTAGATAAATTAGGAGAAAAAGCAATAAACAGATATCTTTCTATAGAGTTAAAATGTGTATTAGATCTCATCTCTCTCGATTTGGTATGCCAGGAAAATCATATTACCTTTCAATCAGTTAGTTACAGTAATACTAACACAGTCCAGGCATTTTATATTGTTTCCTCTATAGGAATTTTCAAAACTTTTCTACAATGTAGATATACAAAAGACTTCCATTGTTTTCAAGGGGAGCTAGCTGAGGCTGTCATGGCTAGATTCACAAAGGGACTTGTACAGTGCCGTGGTGAGCTCCCTTGCCTTAGCTTTGTGCAAGTGAGGTCCTAAATGGGAAGGAAAATGACTGAGTCAGTGCAACATTGTAGTGCAGGGCACAACTCAGACCTACTGCTTCCAGTTCCACAGCTAGCTAATACAGGCGGTCTTGCCACTCTGCTACCTTGCACAGTTTCTCTCCATCTTTTCTGTACTACTTTGTGTAAAACAATTAAATATTTATGGGAGCAGGGACTAAAATCCAGGTGTTCCCCCCATACATTTCCTAATCAAGGGGCATCATCCTCACTCTCTCGCACAATGAATATTCAATAACTCTGTGCAAGTATAACAGATTTAATAGGCGAGACAGCATCCTAATATAAGACAGCATCCACCCAAGAATACTATATAGTCTGGGACACTCTCCTGAGATTTGACTTTGACTTCTCCCTCCAACTCCATATATCAAAGCTATCAATAGGTTTTGCTGATTCTGTCAGGATAACATCTGTAAGCTATGACCTTTCCTATCTATCAGCGCTACTAAAGCTATTATCTCATCTTTGATTACTGCAACTTCCTGTACTCTGACCTGTACAAATGCAGTCTTGCTCATCTACTCATTCAGAATAGTCTTGTCATCCTCCTTCAAAATCTGCCTCAAAACCCTTCCTTGTCATGATCACTACAAAAAACAGCTTAGGCAACCATTGTGCTGACACTACCAATTACCATGCTGACCAATCCTATCTCATTGGATTCTTGTACTCTCATGTGTCTGCACCCATTGTTATCTTTGGGCGGGGGAGGGGGGGGGGCGGTTCTTTTTTGTTTACTTCATAACTCTTTCTTACACATAGCTCAGGCACAGATACCCCTCCAGATGGTGGCAAGCATTGCAGGGAAGTGCAGGCCTTCCCTCTGCATCATCAAAACTCAGGGTCTTGCACCAGTTTGTCAGGTGCACCTGGGGCACCATGGCAATCAGCAGCAGCAGGACATAGTGGGTCACACACTCCTTAGTTCCTGAAAATAGCTCATCACCAGGCACCCAGAACACTGTCACCAGGGGCATGCTTGGGGTGCAAGGCACACGTGGGCTGTCCTGGGGCATGTCTTCAGAGAAGCCCCATGGGAGGTGGGTGGGGGTGCCACCAGCAGCACATCCTGGTCAGCCCTGAGCCCAGGCACCAGGAGCCTGCAGGAAGGGAAGGGGGGAGTAGGTCTGGAGCACCCACAGTAGGTGCTACCAGGAGTCAGGCCTGACCTAGGCTGGGAAGGGGATAGGGAAGGGAGGCTGCCTGTGGCAGAGCAAGCAGGGATGGGGGGCTCAGCCAACAGCCACCTGCTCCAGGGCCTACCTGGCTGATGGTCCCTGGGTAAGTGTACATGCACAACCCCCTGTCTGAGGCCAGGCAGCACACAGCCCCCTGGTATAGTGCATGTTATCTAAAAAATGTTACAAACTTTCACCAACAGCCTCTTTCTCCTGGCTCTGAAGGTCCAGCAGCTGCACACGGGGATGCACCTTCAGGGTCACCACCAGCCTTGGCTGGGGCCATCCATGCGTACCAGCTCTGGCAGTGACAGACCCAGGACTGGACCCTGCTGCTAGCCTTGCTGGTCACCATGGCAGAGAAACAGCTGGCAGACTTAGAAGCCTGGCGCAGAGAAAAACTTGTGCATGAGTGGTAGAGGGTCATACACAAGACGGAGAAAGGGCCTGGGAGAACTGGGCATTCAGAACAAGGCTCCTGGCCCTGGAGAAGAGGCATATTGCCCTCATCAAGAGGATGCTAGAGGACCAGGAGTGGCAGGCCACTGTGGTGACCAGGGCAGTGGGGGCCACATAGAAGGACCACTGGGTACTGGCCACCATCCTGGCCCGGGCAGTCTGCTTCATCCTGCATGCTGCCAGCCCCCAGCCCTAGCACAGCCTGGCCACTGGCATCCACCTGCTGTCCAGCCATAAGCTGCCCAATGGGCTTGGGCTGAGGTGAAGCAGTGCCTCCAATGACCAGGTCCCCTCTTCCTGGCACCTGCCTTGGATCACCCACCAGCCAGCCCCCTCCACCAAAATCCCTTCCCTGCTGCTCACTCCAGCTACATGAGCTCCATGCAGCCCCAGAGCAGGAGCTGCTTGCAGTGGGGCCAGTACCCTCATGTGGGCCCTGCTGGCCCTGGATGCAGACTGTAGGAGAGGGCGCTAGTCATGCAGGCAGCGCAATGGCTGCCCTCACCCCACATTGAGGTCACCACCTGCCAGCCTCGCTTCAGCTTGTGCACTCACAATAATACGGCCAGAGGCCAAAGTCCTGGGCATGTGTCCCTGAGCTCTGTTCCATAGGCACCTCCACCCCACTGTCCCCCATGCCAGGAGGGCACACAGGGCACACTGTACATACTCTGCATGGGGAAGGGAGTGCTTTATTGGTAGTGGGTGGGGTGGTTGGTGGTGAGCCTCTGTTGTTCAGGAAGGAGCAGAGGATGGTATATATGTTTGTGGATGGAAATAAAGTGTTTTGCAGAAAACTGCCTGCAGTGAGCATCATGCTGGGGGTGCATGATGAGGCTGGGGTCCATGGCTGGCCAGCTAGATGGCCTACAGAAGGGGTGCAGGTTCAGGTGGTCTGTCATAGATTTAATAGATTCCATAGATATTAGAACTAGAAGGGATCTTGCAAAATCCTCAGGTCCAGCCCTCTGCCCAAAGGGAAAGAATTCAGCTGGGGACAGATCACCCTGTGGCAGGAAGCCACCTTTGTTTCTCCCCAAAATCTCTGTGCTGTGACAATTTGGCTAGGATGGGCCCAGCACAGGAGACACACCTTTACTCCATCTCTTTAGGTAACCTGAGCTGGATACATTCCTGAGGCAGGGGAGAAACCTGCTCCCTCTGCCTACATGACTGGTATCAGCTACCTGGGTGAGGGGCATCTACCTGATGGGCTAGAGTCTGCCTGGCAACTAGTGATGTATTTCAAATTGGTTGGCTGACAGCCAACAGGTGCTGGCCTCCATTGGACCAGGTGAATGAGGTCACAGGGGCTATATAAGTTAAGACTGCCCAGGAGGAGGGGGCAGCAGCCATGCGGGGACTCAGACTTAGAGAGGAGTTTTACCATCTGAAACTGGCTCTCTCCCCCATTACTCATGACCTAGGAATGGCCTGCCTCCAGAGGGAATCTCCAACAGCCTTGGGATGATGCTTGTGAGTAAGCTACTCGAGATCTGGATAGATATATAGCTGGCAGTAACTCAGATGCGTGATCAAAAGGCTACCTCAGCCAGACTGTTTTGCTCTACAGGATTTCTATGATATTGCTCAATCTTGTACCTTATTTTCACCCTACCCCTATAATCAATAAAGTTCTCCTTTGTGACCAGTGTAGGAGACTTATTGAGGGGTGGATCTAAATTATGCCTAAGAGGCCCCTTAGATCTGCAGACTAAGAGGGACTTTCCTTTTTGGCCCCAGACTTGGGGAAGTGCCCCAAGTGCCTGTACTGGGTCGAGTACCCATAGGACTATTAGACCTGTGTTTACCTGAGGACACAGGGCCAAGACAGTCCCTTCTCAGGCTGGTGGCAGCTTACATTACCCCCAGGCTAGTGAGTGTGCTTCAGAGGCGAGGCACCCCTAGGGAGGCACTCGGAGCCTGGAAGGTGGTCAGGCACAGTGAGGTGGGTGGCTCAATGCAGGAGCACCCCCTACTGGCCCACCAAACACCCCAGCAAGATAAGCATCCAAACATTTCTTGAAGGTGTCCAGGGTAGGTGCTTGCATCACTTCTGGAGGGAGTCTGTTCCAGCCTCTGGTGACTCGGATGGTAAAGATATTTTTCCTAATGTACAGTTTAAAATGGTCTTCCAGCAGTTTGTGACCATTAGACCTTGTCTTCCCTTGGGGTGCCCTGGTGAACAGACCTTCTCCCAGTTCCTAATGCACACCCCTTATATAATTATAGGCTTCCACCAAATCCTCCCTAAGCCTTCTCTTCTCCAGGCTGAAGAGTCCCAAGACTCTCAGCCTCTCCTCATAAGGCTTGCTCTCTTGATTTCTAATTATGTGCATGGTTCTCCTCTGGACTCTCTCAAGCTTCTCCACGTCTTTTCTAAAGTATAGAGCCCTAGAACTGGATGCAGTAATCGAACTGCAGTCTCACCAAGGCTGAATAAAGCAAGAGGATGACTTATTGGATCTTGCTTGAGATGCATCGGTAGATGCAAGCTAGAGTTGTATTTGCTTTGCCAGCTGTGGCATTGCATTGGTGGCTCAAGTTCATCTTGTGATCAATCATGACACACAAGTCTCTTTCAGTTGTCGTGCTAGTGAGAGTAGCACTTCTGAGCCTGTAAGTATGATGTGGGTTCTTTCTCCCAAAGTGGAATACCTTGCATTTCTCTGTGTTGAAAGTCATTAGGTTTTGATCTGCCCCGCTTATGAGCCTGTCCAGGTTGGCCTGAATCACCAGCCTATCCTCCAGTGTGACTGCACTTCCCCACAATTTGGTGTCATCTACAAACTTAGCCAGTCTGCTTATGACACTCGAATCCAGATCATTTATGAATATATTAAAGAATACCAATCCAAGTACAAAACCCTGGGGAACACAACTGGTCACCATGTGCCATGTTGGCTCAGTTCCATTGACTATCACTTTCTGGATCTGACCATGAAGCCGGTTCCCCAGTCATTGGTTGTGGAGGCCACAGTTCCCCAATTTTACCATGAGGACATTATGAGAGACCAAGTCAAAGGCTTTTTTGAAATCTAAATATATGGCATCAACCACTTCTTCCTTGTCCAGGTGATGCGTCAGCTGGTCATGGAAGGAAATGAGATCGGTCAGGAAAGACCTACGCATAATGAAGCCAAGTTGGCTAACTCTCAGAATGTTGCCTTCCATTAGCCTGTTGTTGGTGACTTCTTTGATAATTTTTTCCAAGATCTTTCCAGGGACTGAAGTCAAACTTGTTGCCCTATAGATCCCTGGATCTTTCTTTCTTTCTTGAAGATAGGCACCACATTGGCCCTCTTCCAATCTCCAGGAACCTCTCCCGAGCACCATGAGTTCTCAAATATCCTCACCATTGGTCGTGTTATGATGCCATCCAACTCTTTTAGCACTCTTGGGAGGTCCAGAGGAGAGCCGTGCACAGGATTAGAGGATGGGTGCATTCTATTTGGGCCAGCTGATTTGTGGATGTCCAGCCTCTCAAGGTGTTCCCTCAAAGATTTTTGCCAATTATAGTCTGTGATCACCCTTACCCTGGTAATCCTGCATCCTTGGACTGGTGGAAAACTGATGCAAAGTAATCATTGAGGAGATTAGCTTTTTCCTGAGTGTCAGTTGTCAGCTACCCCATTTGGTTCAGCAGAGGTCCAATGTTGCCCTTGGGTTTTTTTCTGACTGCCCACGTATCTGAAGAAGGACTTTGTATTTTCCTTGATTCCCGTAGCCAGTTTGTGTTCAGTTTCAGCCTTGGCTTTTCTGGTCCAATCCCTACACATGTGGGCCAGTGTTGCGTAGTCCTCCTTGGTGGTATTACTCAACTTGACAAGGTGGGGGCGTGGGACTCTATATTAAGGAGGAATACACATCCTTGTCAATTAGCAAGGAGTCAGGGGAGGGGCACTCTGAAGTGCTTTGGGTTAGAGTACAAGGTAGTCGAGGGGAAAGAGACTTAATGGTGGGAGTCTACTACAGACCTCCCAACCAGGGAGAAGAGCTTGACCAGGAATTCTTGGGTCAGCTCACAGA
>NW_017728918.1:99342343-99348919 GCF_001723895.1 Crocodylus porosus | reverse complement strand
ACCTCAGCCAATTTCTTTAGAACTCTAGGGTGGAGATCATCTGGACTGGCTGACTTGAATACGTCCAGTCCCTCCAGAAGCTCCCTAACTAGTTCCTCACTAACCCTTGGCCTAGGTGTGCCTCCCTTGGGGCCTGAGGTGGGCCCAGAGTGGGGGTGGCTGTTCCAGTCCCTACTTAGGAAGATGGAGGCCAAGAAATCATTAAACATTTTGGCTTTGTCATCTGGTGTAACAACCACATTTCCTAACATGTCCCGCAGGGGGCCCACATTACCTGGAACCTTCTTTTTACCCCCTATGTATTTAAAGAAGGACTTCTTATTGTCCTTAATCTGGGAAGCTAGTCCCAGTTCCATCTTTGCCTTGGCCTTCCTGTCTGCTCCCCTATATCACCGAGCAACTGCAGTATAGTCAACCCTGATAATGTCCCCTCCCTTCCATTGGCCTCTCTTTTAGCTAGGAGACATTCCCGAATGAGCCTGGAAAAGCATAGGCTCAGGGGTGATCTGATGGTCACCTATAAGTTTATCATGAGTGACCTGGGGGAATGTTTGTTCACCAGAGCGCCCCAAGAGATGACGAAGTTGAACGATCATAAACTACTGCGAGACCATTTCAGGCTGGACATATAGAAGAATTTCTTTATTGTCCGAGCCCCCAAGGTCTGGAACAGCCTACCAGCGGAGGTGGTTCAAGCACCTACACTGAACACCTTCAAGAGCAAATTGGATGCTTATCTTGCCGGGATCCTATGACCCCAGCTGACTTCCTGCCCTTTGGGTGGAGGCCTGGACTCGATGATCTTCCAAGGTCCCTTCCAGTCCTAATGTCTATGAAATCTATGTTATCTATGAAACATCTCCAAATCCAAATTTTAAAGTTTGTATCTTTTCTTATATTAGGAGGAGGCTGAATAACTTGTTAGAATTTGTAGTGTTTTTAAAAGGAAACAGAACAGCTTCCTTCCAAAATTTGTATGTCATACTGTGTGGGAGAAAATCATCAGTGTAAGTACATGCTAACATATTTTGTTATCAACAGCAGGACCAGACTTTACTGTGTTAAAAATACGTACACGTATGCCCTATGCATATGACATTGTTAGTAGCACAGGTGAAGTTTCGCCCTGGAAGAAAAATGCATACAGTTTTTTCTTGCATTAGGGTATGAGTAAAATGTTGTGAATCCTAAGGAAAAGGAGAGAGATGCTGCATAGCAGAAAGAAGAAATGATGCCAAGCCCAAAATTTTGAGAGAAAAAGATCTGTCACCTCTCACAGAAGTTTACCAACTCAGACCTGTCCTCTATGGGTAAGCTAGCTCCACATGCTACACTTGGATTTCATCTGTCTTGAACCTATAAGGATTGCCTATAAGCTCTAACATATGCAAATGGAGAAATAGTGGGAAGTTCAGTGCACAATTGTTGTTCTAGAATGTGGTAGGCAAAATGGTGGATCCAGCTGGCAGCTGGGCTCCATTTCCCAGCAGCAGCCACACTGTGCAGCATGGAGCTGGGGTTTCCCTGGAGACCGACCCAGCTGCACTGGCTAGGTGTACAGCAGAGCAGAGCCTCTCTGCAGCCAGGCTGGGATCTTGTGTCTGTGACAGCATGGTCTGGAGCTGGGGCAGAGCCATGATCTACATCCAGGCATGTATGTGCAGGCATTGGATCCTGGCTCTGCCCCAGCTCCTTGCAGCAGTAACAGCATGGTCCAGAGCCAGAGCAGAGACATGATCCACTGCTTGTATGCCCCTGCCTGGAGCATGCAGGCTGCAGATTGTGGCTCTGCCCCAGCTCCAAACCACGCTGTCACCACCATAAGATCCCAGCCTGGTTGTGGAGCAGCTCTGTACTCTTGCAGCACACCCTGCCAGCAGGGGTGGTAGTGGGAGGCCTTGGGGGTCTATAACCACCACCAACTCCATAGCTGCCCCATAGCCACCCCTCCCAGCAGCACTGCCACCACCACCACTGCCTATCCAGTACAGGTGGCAGCAGTTGAGGCCACCCTGCTCCCACCCACAGTACAGCCCCCCTCCACCAGGAAGAGGCTGATGCCACTGATGGCTGTCAATGCTGCTATGGCCAGTCTCCATGCTGTTACATGCAGCTGCTTCTGGGGTCTCCAAGGAAACTAGCCCCAGCCATGCAGGGTTGGGTGGCTGCTGGAAAATAGATTCCATTGCTGGCCAGAGCCAGCCCATGGGCCGGACCTTGCCTGTCCCTGCTCTAGAATCTACTTTTTCCTCAGTCCTCTGGAAAAACCCACTCCGGACCACCTACCCCCATGTCTTAAAGCTCCATTGAGGGGCTTCCGTGAGCTACAGTACTAAGGGAGAAACCCTGTAGGAGTTACTCCATTTGACTGACTTTCCTCCTGACAAATAACTCATTTCATTGCCATAGAAATAATTCAGTATTTTTAAGTGGTTTACCTGCTGTGGACCTCCTATCTGAGTTAATGAGAATTGTCAGTTTACAAATCTTGGTCCAACTGTTCTTTATACATGAGTTTCCCCCTAAAGATATGAAAACTGCAGCTTTTGACCAAGAGGTCATCACCTAACTGTGCCATTAAAGAGGTAAAGGCTGCCTCTCACAGAGAAAGCTTGAACAATGAACTTAGATGGAAACCCTCAAGTTGACATCCTTCATAAGATTATTCCTTCTCATAACTCCCCATGTGCCAGGACCCTTAATCTCGTCCATTTGCAAAGGGCAGGATTCCAGTAGGCGATGGAGGCGTGCATTTAAATGAATGGTGGCAGCATCCACATTAACTTATTCCTGGAACTGCAGAAGCATTGAATGGGCGATGCAAAAACACAAGGAAGACTTAACCAGCTGTGAAGAATGAATGTATGTTCAGGACGTCATAGTCATTTCTGTGGTGAAGACATCAGATGGCATGATACAGAGTAACTTTGAGAAATCAGGCACATGTGAATTAGGGATGTGGACTAGTCTTTTCTCCTACATATTCTAACCGTATCAGTCTAACAATTTTTAGGAAGGACAGTCTAAGGTAGCAGGGGGTTTTAGACTCATAGATTCATAGATGCTAGGGTCGGAAGGGACCTCAACAGATCATCGAGTCTGACCCCCTGCATAAGCAGGAAAGAGTGCTGGGCCTACATTACCCCAGCTAGATACACATCCAGCCTTCGCTTGAAGACCCCCAGGGTAGGGGAGAGCACCACCTCCCTTGGGAGCCCGTTCCAGACCTTGGCCACTCGAACTGTGAAGAAGTTCCTCCTAATATCCAATCTAAATCTGCTCTCTTCTAGCTTGTGGCCATTATTTCTTGTAACCCCCGGGGGCGCCTTGGTGAATAAATACTCACCAATTCCCTTCTGTGCCCCCCTGATGAACTTATAGGCAGCCACCTATACATATACAGGCAGGCTGCTCTGATGAAGTGTAATTACAGTGTATTGGAGCAGACATGTTTAATGCTGGAGTGTGGTAATTATCGTGCTCCAGCAGAATCCAGCGTCATGTTTATCAGTGTCCCCATGCTGAAAAACAGTGGTGGGGCACTTTAAACTTGTTCAATGAGCTTCAGTTCAAAGCACCCTACCGCCATTTTTCAATGTGGTGACACTGATACACGTGATACTCCAGGCTCTTCTAATTACTGCAGATCTCAGAGTTGCGCTAATTAAAGTGCCGCTGTTCCCCCTACCAGCCCCCCACTATCTCCCAGAGCACATCTATAAATGCCCTTTAAGACTACTCCTAACCCAAATTTTGTAGCTACTTACAGTGGTAGGAGAATTTATGTTAGAATTCCTAGGCTTGATTTATCTCGGAAGGATGTTAAAGGAGGGCATGATATCAGTTTTCAAATACTGAAAACTGTAAGGCTGCATTAAAGAAGAGGGGCAACATTTTTTCTTGCTTGCCACAGAAAGTAAGAAGCAGAGGATTTATAGGAAAGAAAAGCAGATTAAATCTCAGGAACACCCCCCCTAACTGTAAGAATAGTAGACAAACAGAAAAGCTGCCCAGAGAAGTTGTGGAATCTCCTCCACTGGAGATTTCCAAGAATAGGGTGAACAGGCACCTCTATAGGATGGTTTAGGAACAGCAGACCCTTCATTTGTGCAAAAGGTCGGCCTGGATGACCCTTGTGGTCCCACCCTATGAGTCTATGCAATTTTCTTTCCACAGATGGTTGCATGCACATTATTTTTCAAATAGACGTACTAGTTTGCCTTGTGGAAATACTTGTTTGTTAAATTGCATTGGCCAAAAGAAGTGGTGCTGCGTCATTCTGGTTCAGAAGCAATGCTCTATGGCACTGCCACACAGTCTGTTGGGTAGTTTGTTTTTGTAACTACTGCCACATCAGATCAGGTGGAACTTCAAAAAACACTCGAGTAATTCAAATGGAGCAGGTAGGAAATATTTCTCTGAACAATCCCTTAAAGAAGTAATTGTCTTAAATACTGTATCACCCTACTTCATCTTAAAAGTTACCATTTTACAATTACTTTTTAATTAGTTCCCAATGTGCTACTGCACATTTGCTGATATCAGTATTCTGAATCATGCAGCTCTTTAGTGTTTACATTTTTAAAGTTAGCCCCATGGGATTTTTTATCAGCTTCGGAGAGTTGTCTTTTAAATGACTTACCACTAAGTGGGGTTTTCTGGATTCCTAACAATGAAAAATCATTTGATCATAACTCCTGGGTTGCTGATAGTTGTAGCTGTATGCAGTCAATAGCTCTGCCAGCAGGAAATGGTTGATTGCTAGATTAGCAAATAAGGGTGCTGCTAAGATCCAAGATTACTAGAATTACTGACTGGTAAATGCATTTTGTTCAGTACTCAAATGTTACCCACATAAAAATCATACGTTGGGCTCCCAAAACCATGTGATTAGCTCAGAAATTGCCAGTTTAAAGCTATAAGTTTGGCTGGGGACATGCAGCAGTTCTTCTGTTGTATCAAAGAATCATAGTGTTGGAAGAAATCTCAAGGGTCTTCTAATCCAACTATCAAAGAGATACAGGATACACTATTCCTAAAACATCCAGAGTATCTTCCTATGCATCTCCTTCCACTACCTTATATTGTGTTTGTTAGTTAGGAACAAACCCCTGACAGCTAATCTAAATTTGCTTTCCTACCACATAGACCCATTGCTTCCTCTCTTGCTCTCCACAGCAAGCAAGAATAGTTGTTCCGCCTCTTCTTTAATGCAGCCTGACAAATTTTTGAAAACTGCTGTCTTTCCTTCTTTACTCTCCTTTTCTCCAGAGAAAAGATATCCAATTATTGTAACCCTGCTTTATGAAGCTTGTATCCAGCCCCTTTATCATCTTTGTCCCTGGCCTATTGTGACAGAGTACTGGGTGTACCTGTCATTTAAGAAGAGGAGCAGTACAGGTGGAGAAGAGAGCTAATGAGAGCATCACCTGCCCAGGAGAAGGCCGGTTATAAGCCCATGTCCCAGTCAAGCAGTCTAAACCTGGGAGCCACAAGTGGTGGGGCTCCTGCCTGAACTGCTGAAAGTTGGGGGGTTACCGTCTTACAGAGACATCTAAGGAAAGGTATGTAGCAGGAGGCTTTGAGCCCCTGGGGCTGAAGCAGGCTACAGGAGCTGACTGGGGAGTCATCTGACCCAGAAGGAGGGCTGGGCTTAAACTAGATATAATCCCAGGCCCTCTGAGAATGGGACCAGGGGGTCCAAGAGCCCATTCCAACTTCCAGTGTATTGGAATAAGAATAGGTGGAAGAAGGCTTTAGAAGTGATAAGCCTGGGGAAAGGTACCAGGAGCCTGTAGCCCAGAAGGGGCTGTGTGTGTAGAGGAAGGACATGAATTAGTGATAACACCAGTGAGGCTTGGGGTGTGGTGTAAGGGTGGGACTGGGCCATGCAACTTAGTCCTCAAGGCAAGAACTACAGACACTGTGTGGTCATTAGAGCGAACAGCTTGAAAAGCCCTAGGACAGCCTCCCTCACCTAAATAACAAAACATCAAGGCATGGCAGAAAAGACTGAAAGGGTGATTGCCCACAGACAGAGAGGGCTGAGAGGACCCAAGGCCTTCATGGCACCCCCCGGAGAGAATAATCCCTTACACCTATGGATCCCCTCCAGCTTCTCTTCATTCTTCTTAAAGTGCTTAGAATAGTATACTGTGCCCCAGCTGAGACCTATCGAGATCTATCACTTCCTGTATCTTCCATACACTTCTGTTAAAGCACTTCAAAATTGTATTTGTGTTCCTTTGTGGCAGCATCACTTTGAGTCATGTTATGACCCACCATAACCCCCAAATCCTTGCTGGCAGTGCTGCTTCCTAACCATATTGGCCTAACCCTATGTTTGTCCTCTGGGTTCAGCAACCTACATATTTTGATTTGGGCCTGCGTCATTAATACATATGAGACCTGGTAGGTGGTTGTGCTTCTTTACTCAACACTAGTTAAGCCTAAGCTAGAGTACTGCATGCAGTCTGGGACTTCACATTTTTAAAAAGGATGTGGAGAAGCTGGGAAAAGTCCAGAGGTAGTTGACAAAAGTGCTAAACAACTTGGAAGCAATAGCATAACGGGGGG
>NW_017728918.1:99312991-99342243 GCF_001723895.1 Crocodylus porosus | reverse complement strand
GGTGGAATGAGCAGGGCACCAGCCCTGGGTGCTGGCTTTGCAGGGTGCCAATATGGCCCCCTCCCCTCAGGAGTCTTTGTCATGGTAGCAGGCATAGCCCTGTGCTGTCCAGCCACAGGAGCTGGGCAGGTGCAACCCATGCTCAGTAGTATATTTGAAGGGGAAAGGGGTAATATGACAGCCTCTGCCCAGGAGAGAGGCACAGTGCGGAGGCTTTGCCCAGGGGAAGGGGAAGGAAAAGCAAATAGGGTACAAGAAGTGTTCCCCAGGGATCCCATACTATTTCCTGTCCCTCAGCTGCAGCACCCTAACCTCAAATTTCAGATGGAGCAAAAATGCTGCCACAGCACCCTTCTACTCTGCTTCATTTTGGTATTTGTCTTCACCATCAGTGAGAAAGCAAAATCCTCATTACAATTTAATTGTCTATTTGCAGGGCAGATATGTTCTTATAAGGAAAAATACTGGTTGCTATAATAGTCTCTGAAGAAGTGTTCAACCAAAGGATAAGAAAAGATTCTTGCTCATAGAAACTTTGTGACTGAGTTTCCAGCATCAGGCCATTTCATTGAGTTTGAAGAGTGCTCTTGTAAAAATGTGCAAATGCATTTATGATTAAAGTATATTATTAAAGATGCAGAGATTTCAAGAGATATGAGGAGTAGTTTATATGATTCAGCTAAGAGATGGAGACTGAAATGATAAAGATCAGGAATGTGTGGACTACCTGAATGAAAAACATATTTGTCCTGAAAAATCTCTAATATCCCTGATAAACATGTTCCTCCTCTTCTGGCCCATCACACAATCTGTACCTTATTACTACCATCACTCCCCCAGGCTTAACTCCTCATACAGGCTTTTGGGATATTCAGTAATCACTTAGAGCTAAGGAGCCTAACAGAGGTCTGCTTCCTTCAAGATCTGAACTCTAATTGATCAGCAGGTTCCCAATGGCTTATATCAGCATCTTGTAAAGGTATGGCTCTCATCCTAATGGTGATGTCAAAAAGTGTTGGCAGGAGAAGGTGGATTACATTGGAGGACAGGCAACTGAAGCCAACATATGTTCCCACCGTATGTATGAAATATGAGGCTGGGTATGGCTTTTTTCAAATGCTGCATTCCAGTCCCATCTCCAAAGATACTGAGATACATTAGACTCAAAACAATGGAAGATAAAAAGTGCATATATCAACTGGCAAAAGCTGAAATGAGGCAAACCAGAGAGACTGAGGAAATGAAGTACAGAATACAGGCAAGACGGTGACGCAACCAGGGAAGATCAAGGACAGATGGAGGAATTAGTTTGAAAGACTCATTAATGAAGAGATCCCACAGCACTGGTTCAGAAAAGTTGTGTTGAAACTAGCTTTGGTCAAATCAATAGAAGAAAAAGAAGTAATAGATGCCCTTGATAAGATCAGATCAGAAAGCTGTAAAACAGGATGAAAATACAAGAAGCGTGGAAGGCACTAGGATGTAAAAGTGGAAGTTTCCTTACAAGGTTCTCAACTAAGATAAGAAAATATACCAGATGTGTGGAGCATGAGCTTTATGATGCTTGTGTTTAAGTACAAGTAATGTACAAAACTGTGCAAGTCACAGGCATAAAATGCATAGAACGCACCATGAAACTATAGAAAGGGGCACTGAACAAAAATGGAGAATTGAAGAGAAATTTAGTAACCATCAGTTTTCTTCATTCTAGAGAAGAGAGCCAGATGCACTTTTCTCCTGAAGTACAGGGATTTGAAGAGGCTTCCCCAAACAAACTGGGGAAATGTTTAGTGTCAACCCCTAAATTAGCCAGAGTTCTAAGGATTAAAACCTGTAGGTTTTATTCTCCACTACATCCTGAAATAACTCTACTAAAGCCAATACAGTTACAATAGTATAAAATGTATGAAAGTGCATCCCTTTTTATCCTAAATCCAATTATATAAATCAGGGTCCTATAATCCTGAATCACTCCAGGTCCCTCTTTCGAAATACTCTAGAAAAGTACAAACTTACTCAGAATAACCCCTAATTCAAAGAAACAGGGAGTTGTAAATGGCGGTGTAATTGTGGTGTTGGAATATTGTTACAGCTGGGATGGTCCAAGGATATGCAAGTAGCAAGGAAGGGCATGTTGTGCCCAAACACTTGTTTAACATTTCTCTCAACTATATGGTTGGTCCCAGCTAAAAAAACTTGCTTCTTATGTAATTGCAAACTGGTTTGATGGGTTTTTTTTCTAAATTAAGTAGAAAAACCAATAATGTGTATGCTACAAGACCAGCAGAAAGCAACACTATTAACAAACATACATGAGCTCAATGTATGTACACATGGCATTTTTGGCATTTTTGAGTATTTCCACTCTTTTCTGGAGAAGACACATGACGGACAACATTTACTCCAGAGAACATGCTGTTTTCCAGTTTCAAGTTACTTCTGAAAAAGTCAGAAATTAATTTACAACGAAGAAAGTTACTCTGGTGCAGAAATCATGTGTTCACTACTCATTGTCCAATTCACCCTGAGGTAGTGATTTGCTTAAATGCAATCCAGTTTCCCTAACACAGCCATCTGGCAATTTAATAACACATATTTTGGTCAACCAGCTTGAGAAAATGGCTCTGAGTGCTCCAACCTTACTCCAGACCAAATGCATCAAGGAGTAAAATTCAGGGCAAAGTACACCATTGTAAATGTGTTGTGTCTGCACACCCTCAGCTAAAATCGCATGTTCTCGCTGAACTGTAGCTGAGCAAAATGGTATTCCTCTTTTAAGGAAAGTAAAATAACTGCTTCATTGGAATGCACTGCAGCCCCAGTTAACATGTACATAGATACCTGCTGAACAGGCCATTTGAATGCTCTTGCCAAGCAATTATGATAAATTCAACATGCAAGTGTGGTATGTAATAATAGTGTCATTTTGGTCAGAATTCTATCTCCCTCCGTACAATTTTCTAGCCATGCAGCTGGATGTTTTAGACTCTTGCCCCTGCACTGAGAACACATAAACCTGCATGTGCAAACTAAGCAAATGGAATAGGGCACATGCATTTGTGTTAATAGGTCAGAGTGGGGAGATAGAAATCTTCTCCTATTTTAGCCCCAAATACTGAGTGGTTAGGGCATCTCTCATCCAGAGGAAATTTGAACTTCCCAGTGCAGGGCTCCTAGCCACCATGCCATGGGTTAGATCTGGTTCCCCCTGAAGCACTCTATTTGAAATTAAGCCTCTGCTCTTTGCATTTACTAAGTTTCTGACCCTATAAGCCATGGCACTCTCCAATTGACAGCACCAGCTACCTCACTGCACCTCTAGCTTGCTCTTATCCTCCTGGCCCAACATATCTCCTTCTCTTGCCTGCCCAGGGGGACAGCATCAAAAGGATCACTGGAGAAGAACTTGGACCACGCCTAATCTGCGGAGAGGTGGCTACTACTGAACTTGGGTTAGGTTCACCCCTAAGCAAAGGGCATAAAACCCAGGTTTTCTCAGCTAGTAGAGCCAAACCTGAGAGGGGGGTCTCTTCCTTTTCCTCTCACCCACTAGTTATGGATTTCTCACTGTCTATGTTTTTGTGACTTACACAAACTGGTGCATCCAGAATGGGCATGCCTACACTCCTAGTCAATGCATATTTTTCTGTGCATGCTCAATCTAGCTGTGGCAGAATACCATCTCTCCAACTCCCCAGACTCTGCTATCTGACAATTTGGTTACTACGGCCACTGCAGAGGGCAGACTCCTCTGGTCCCATCTGCTTCAGGTAACCCTGAGTTGTAACCTCAGCTGCATACATTTCTGAGGGAGGGGGAAACCTGCTCCTTCTGCCTACATGACTGGCCACACATACCTGGGAGGGGGGCTTAAACTCCCTATTGCTCTAAGCAATGCCAGCATGACTGGGAGGAGGCTAAAGACCCTGCTAATCTACCCGGCAACCTGTGATGCATTTCAAATTGGCTGCCTGGCAGCCAACAGTTGCTGGCCTTCATTGGATCAGGTAAATGAGGTCATAAGAGAAGTGAAGGACTGCCCAGAAGGAAGGGCAGTAGCCATGATGAGAACTCAGAGAGAAGCTGGACCATCTGAAACTTTCTCTCCCTCTTGAAACTCATGTTCAAGGAACTGCCTGCCTCCAGAAGGAATCTGCACCTTCCTCTGGATGATACTTGTGAGTATGCTACCTGAGATCTAACTAGATATATAGCTTGCAGTAACTCCGATGCATGATCAAAGGCTACCGTGCCACTGTTTGCTCTAAGGTATTTCTCTGATATTGCTCTACCCAGTACCCTATTCCAAACCTACCCCTTGTAATCAATACAGTTTTCCTTTGTACCTAGTGTGAGAGACTTATTGGGAGAGGGTTTGGATTATGCCTTGGGGTCCCCTTAGTTCAGCTGACTAAACGAGACCACTATTTGTGATTCAAACTATTTGTGCTTGGGGAAGCACCCCAAGTTCTTGCAGTGGGTCAAGTACCCTCAAAGACTACTAGGCCTGTGTTTCCCAGAGGGCGCAGGTCCCAGATCAGTCCAGACTCTGGGTAGTGGCGGCATTACCCCCAGGCTTGTGGGTGCACTCCAGGAAAGGGGTCAGCCAGATGTGAGGCACCCCCAGGGAGGCACTTGGAGCCTGGAAGGTGGTCAGATGCAGTGAGGTGGATGGCTCAATGCAGGAGCACTCCCTACTGGCCTGCCACACTAGCCACACAGTTACATGCCCACGTTACGGAGTCATAATCGTCACATAAGTGCAAAAATGCTAGTTATCTAGCAAGAAAACTGCCATTTAGGTGCACAAAGGAAAACAGAATTTGCCTTTGATTCACTCTAAAAAATAATCCCTTACTTCCCTGTCTAGTTTTAAACATCCTTGATTGATCTCCCATCATATTCCTATCTTTACAAAATTTGACACAGGGAAGCTATATTTTTCCCATAGAGGTTATAGTAACATGAGCTTTAAGCTTTTTCAATACTGTCTTGTCAGACAACTGTACAGAATCCTTCTAGGCTTAATGTTGGTTATGACATTACTCAAATGAGTCTACAGCAATCTAATCAATATACTAGCTTTCTGGCAGAAATACAGTTCTAACATCAGCCACACATGAATCTTATGCTGGAGTTTTTTTCAGTACTGGAACCTGTTGATTGTTCTGCACATGCACACTCACGCACACACACTGCCCCTCGTGTCCCTGTGCAGCATGAAGCAATATTTTAAACTAGGGCTGGATTTAATTCACAGAGGATCAGATTTTTTTTATCAAGAAAACCCGAACTGTTTGTGGATCCCTAACTTATGTGCATAATTACCAGAAGGAGGATTATACCTCAGATATTTGTACACATAAATAGCCAGTTATCTTCTGACTGCCTATGCTTACATGCAAATACCTGACATAAATTAAGAAGTTGAGTATGTGGGTTTAAGTACGGGCTAATATTTGAGATGGAAAAACAGTCATTGAGTTTACTGGGGTGAACATGTAACCTCTGGAACATAACATCATAGGAATTGCCATGCCTGTGGTCCTTCTGATTTGGTAAGTTGTCACTGATGATATAGCTTCAACAAAATCCTTTCAAAGAAGTTGTAAAGCAAGATGTAGATGTTGTTGTTCTGTGTTTGTATAGCACCTACCACAGTGGGTTCCATCTCTAAGACTGGGACTCCTACTATAATAACAATAATGATAACAAAAATAACAGTTATAGTCCCTCAAACACATGTGGAATGTACTGCTCCCCACAGCAGCTTACACTAGTTTTGAAGACAGGGTTGATGTACAGAGTAAGGAAGCTGAAGTCTATATCCCTAGTAACCAGTTATCCCTAATATCCACTCTATCAAAATATTTCTAGTATCTCTAATCTTCATTCCCTCCTCTCTCTTGCACTAATTCAAGCTCCATCAGGGGACACAATCTGCACTAAATGCATCCATGTTTTGCAAGTCCCAAATGTTAATTACTTAATTTTGTTTAATCAATGTTGGATTGAACAAGGGGCCAAATTAACTTTTATCTTTTCCCCTCTTAAGTTTAAATCTGGTACCTTAATGCAGAGGGAAGGAAATAACATTCACCTGAAAGAATAGCTGGTGGCAGTCACTCAATCCTCTAGCACCTGCAGAGCTAAAAATAAAGCTCATAAAAATGATAGACGTGGCAGAGAATAGAATTATGGTACTTTAAAACTGTGATATAGATATCTGGATAGTTTCATAATACAGGTTATTATAGTCCCCAAAAGTCTGCATGATTTTCCTTGCATGCCATTATTTTGCATAATATGGCAATTAATATGGAATATCCTCAAAGTTATGCTGAACTGTTGACATTTATGAGATTGGGGGAGCTGCAGCTTTCAGTTTATAGGCACCTGTTAAAGAAGAACAAATTTAAATAGAATAGGCGACCAACTGATGGAATGGCATTCCAAATCCTCTCTTATCAGGCTTTTGCCATAAAACTGAACATATAAAGGTAGATTTCTCCCTTGTTAGGAAGGGCTAGATCCATCTAAGCAAAGCAATGTGCAGCACATCCATACATAGTTGGCACCTAGCCTCTAACTGGAATCAGTAAGCCCTGAAATGGGTGCATACAAATGCCTGGGGGCAATTAAAATAGGTTCCACACAAGCCAGCCTGCTGAGCAGAGCACTGACTAATCAAACAATTGGAAAAGCTGACAGGCGGCAATTTCTGCTTTGCCCTGGAGGTAAAGCATCCTATTCTGGATTGGAGGGAGGTGCCTCGCTCCATTTAGAACCGTGGTCAGCAACCTGGAGATCCTGATCTACAGGTAGATCCCGGAGCCTCTTTTGGTAGATTTTGAGCTGGGGGGACATCTGGGTGTGCATGAATGTGAATACCCACCGCCCCCAGTCCCAGCAGGTCCATCTATTGGGAGGGATAGGGCAGGGGCCAGATCAAGGCCCCCGCAGTAAGCGGATGATCACGCACCCCAGCCAGGAGCAGGGGAAGGTAAGTGGGGCCAAGACCTGGCCAAATGGTGGGAGGGTTGCAGCCCAGGGGTCTCCTCCAGGGCCACAGAGGGCTCCCTCCCCATCTGTGTGCTGGCGGAGGTGGCAGAGGCTAGTGCTGCTGTGCCCTGAGTCCCACTGCAGCTGGCCACATGTGGGCATGGCTCAGCTCAGCAGCAGGGATTCATGTGGGGACAGCCCTGGCCCAGCCAGGTTTGGGAAGATCTGGTCATCCAGGGGCGTGTTGGGGAGAAGAGGGACTCCCACTGCTGGACGTAGCCTGATGGAAGCCCTGAGGGCCCATGACCCCCCACACACACACACATCTGTGCTTGGGGTACAGCGGGCAGCCCACAGCAGCAGCTGCCTCATCCCAAGCACAGGTGGGGAGGGACGTGAGCCCCTGGGACCTTCACTGGGCTGTGCCCAGTGGCAGAAGCCTCCCTCCCCCCCGCCCTATATGTGCCCCTGGACTGTGGAGGCTTCCAGGCCAGGCCAGGGCCCAACACCATGTTCCTCTGGCTGCCAGGCAGGTGTGGCTCAGTGCAGCCATGGCACTGAAGTGGGATCGGGCCCCGGTCCGGCTGGGTCTGGGACACTTCACTGTTCAGGGGTACATGGGGGTAGGTAGATCCTTTAGTTCCAAAAAGAGAGCTTCACCATAAAAGGTTGGAGACGACTGATTTGGAATTCATAGCCGAGGACATTCTCTTGAAGCTAAGTACCTAAACCCTTTCTTTCAAACAACGAGGAAGGGAGTCAATCTTTACTGTCAAAGGATGGCTAGAGGAGTTGGTGCTGCTGTCTCTATCACCCTCTCCTATCCAATAGCATAGTGATTAGACAACCCTCCCAGTATCTGAGATCTGGATTCAATTCCCTCCTCTGTGTCCCAGAACAGTACCTTAACAAGCAGCCAGTAGGGTATTCTGTGTGGGGTAAGGGATGCTCTCAATACTCAAGTCCTCTCTATTACATCTGTCCCATTTTGCATGTACCAATTAAGTATTTGGTAGGAGGAGTGGGTAGATATCATAACCTTTTAACTTAGTTATCTTGGAGGAAGGGAGACATTAAGGTTTCACTCTTCAAAACTCAAGCCACATTTTGTACCAAAACTGGTGCTTTAGGCATGCTTGGACTGAGTCACTCACTTAAGGTAGCTGACAGGGCTCAGGATTGAGCAATTATTCTAGCAATTAATAGACAAGAGGCTTAGATGTGAGAGCCACTTAGCTACAAGAGCTACAAGTCTGATACACCCACATGTAAGTTATTAGGGGCTTTAGAAAGCTGACTGGTGATAATTTAGGAATATAATATTGGTTTGGTCTTTAGAATGTTTCATATGCTTACAATACTTCTTGTGTTGTAGTACTGTAGTGCCTATAGTGTGGAAACTGTCTGGTAATCCCATACATCAAGGCTTTTTCTAGTAGTGGGGAGGGAAGAGTGACTTGGAAGGAAAATGAATGTTGTTGGCTTTGGGATAGAGTTTCTTCCTTTGAGGCCTTGTGACATTGACCACAACTAAAGATGAGATTTTTTTTTGACTGGTGTGGCATTTGATTTTGGTTTCTTTATCATAGAAAATCACAGCTCTCCCTGGCCCCTTTGTTCAGCAGGATGTGGGTCCTCCTACCTCTTCCTTTGTGGTGCTGAGAAACCCTGATATGCCGGTTCTTGGCCCCTGCCCATGCCATTGTCCCTCACTCCCAAGACACAGCCCCGCCTCCCTACCCTCCAGCAATGCTGGTGCCCCTTGTTTCGTCTGTTTTTATCTTGGGTATGTTATGGGATTTCCTAGTGCTTTAGATATTGTTCCATGCAGTTGTGGAGGAGGGTTTCAAGTGGCAATTGTGGGGTTTCCTTTCATAGATTTCATAGACATCAGGGCCGGAAGGGACCTCAGAAGATCATCAAATCCAGCCCCTGCCCAAGGGGCAGGAAGTCAGCTGGGGTCATAGGATCCCAGCAAGATAAGCGCCCAAATTTCTCTTGAAGGCATTCAGTGTAGGTGCTTGAACCGGTGGCAGGCTATTCCAGATTTTGGGGGCTTGGACAGTGAAGAAATTCTTCCTCATGTCCAGCCTGAAATGGTCTTGCAGGAGTTCATAACTATTTGACCTTGTCATCCCTTGGAGTGCTCTGAACAAGCGTTCCCCCAGATCCTGGTGAACACCCCTGATAAACTTATAGGTGGCCATCAGATCACCCCTGAGCCTGCACTTTTCCAGACTGAAGAGTCCCATGGCTCTCAGCCTGTCGTTGTAAGGTCTGTTTTCCTGACCTCTGATCATGCACATGGCTCTTCTCTGGACTTTCTCAAGCTTCTCCACATTTTGAATTGTGGGGCCCAAAGCTGCTGCCTCACCAAGGCTGAGTACAATGGGAGAAACATTTATGGATACAAGTCACCATTTCGCTTGCTTTATTAGCCACAGCATCACACTGAAGCTCATGTTCGTCTTGTGGTCAATCATGACCCCCAAGTCCCTTTCATCTGTAGTACTAGCCAGCATAGCACTGCCGAGCCTATAAGGATGCTGCAGGGTTTTCTTCCCAAGGTGGAGAACCTTGCCTTTTTCAGTGTTAAACACCATCAGGTTCTCATCCACCCATTTCCTGAGCCTGTCAAGGTCATCCTGGGATAGCTCTTCTGGCCTCAGGTGTGGATGCTTTACCCCAAAGTTTGGTGTCATTGGTGAACTTGGCCAGACTGCTTCTGACTACAATGTCCACATTATTAATGAAGATGTTGAACAAAATAGGTCCAAGGACAGAGCCTTGAAGGACCCCGCTGGTCACAGGGCACCACGAAAATTGACTTCCATCAACCACCACCCTATGGGTCAGACCATAGAGCCAGTTCCCCAACCAGCAGATCGTGGTGGCTCCAAGGCCACAGTTGGCCAATTTTGCCAAGAGGTGATCATGGGATACCAGATCAAAGGCTTTTTTGAAGTCGAGATTTATGACATCAATCTCCTCTCCCTTGTGCAGGTGATAGGTCACCTGGTCATAAAAGGAAATAAGATTGGTCAAGCAAGACCTACCCACAACAAACCCATGCTGGCTATCCCTCAGGATGTTACGGTTGGCCAGTCTGTTAAGAATGGTCTCTTTAATAATCTTTTCTAAGAACTTGCCCAGGATAGAGGTCAGGCTGATGGGCCTGTAGTTTGCTGGATCCACTTTCCTCCATTTCTGGAAGATAAGCACCACATTGGCCTTCTTCCAATCTTTGGGCACTACACCAGAGCACCAAAGATTCATGCCAGGGTGTCACAGAGGCGGGGTCCTAGGAGCGGCTGTGATCTCTCCTAGCGCCCCCTACCATGCCAAGTGGGTGTCCATGCACCCTCGTTCTCGCCTGCCACATCTTTGATAACAAAAATATTAAGGGAGGCTGCCTTTTGCCCCCTTGGACACAGTACCCTGATGTACCCCAGTTGGTGTCCTGTCTTAGCGGACCCCATGAATTAAAGCCTCAAGGGCTACACATGGCTCCTACCACCCTTGATACCATGCCCCAAGCCTCTCAGATGTACCGGCCATTGTCTAGGCAAATCCCTCGCCGTGCCCTCAGGGCAGCTCCTTGCTTGCCTCGCTATAGCCTGCATCCTCACGACATCCTCTGGGCTCATCTTAGTTGCTTGCACCCTCACGGGTCCCCTGGCCTCTCTCGTGGCCATTTAGCCTGCGCTGTCTCACAAGCACTCCCTGGTCTCTCTCCTCTCACCAATGCACGCCTGCATTCCCCATGGACGCTCTCTGGCCTCTCTTGTGGCCGTGCCGCACCAGGGCACTCTCACGATCCCGCCCACATTGGGGCCCTGCCTCACAAACAGGGCTCAGGTGGCCGTAGCCATGCCTGGCCCTCAAATCCCCTCCCTGGGGCTTCTCTTCCTGCGTGTGCCCTCCCTGGGGCTTCTATTTCTGCGTGCGCCCTCCCTGGGGCTTAACGCAAGCACTCTTTGAGCTTCTTGCCAGTGCCCACTCTGGTGCTCCTCACAATTGGGTCGCTCGCCCTCACTGGGGCTCCTCGCCTGTGTGCTCGCCCGCACTGGGGCCTTTCTCTGCGCTTGGGGCTCAGGTGGCCGTAGCCATGCCTGGCCCCCAATGCAATGTGCCCCTTCTCAGGGCTGGGGTCAGTGCACCCCCTCCTTGGGTATACAACCCCCACTGAGGCTCAGGTGGCTGTAGCCGTGCCGGGCCCCCAGACCCACCTTCTCAGGTCTTATGCTGCACCGGGGCTTCTTGCCTGTGCCCTCACTGGGGCTTTTCCCACATGACACAGCCCCACTGGGACTGGGGTCGATACACCCCAAAACGCAGTGCCCTCTCTGGCACCAGGAACCCCCATACTACCGGGGAGCTCCTATGAGGCCTCCTCCAACCCCTACAGCCTCACCTGGTCCTCCGGTGTAACAACAAAGCAGAACCATAAGCCAATCAGCTACAACTCAAGAACTAAGCCACCTGGCTAAACATAAACTCTAAGCCCTCTGGCTACTCATTAATCAAATCCCCTATCCGGGTTTTCTCCTCCCAGAATCCTCGAGCTGAATCTATTCAGGCCATCAAGCTGCCTACTCCAGCAGAGCTCCTTCTCCCATGGATGTTAGTGGGGAACTGCCTGCTTGACCTCAGCCTAGGCTGTTTATATAGGCCAGGCCCTGGCCCCTTCCAGTCAGCTGACTGAACTGCAGTTGTCCCGGCAACCAGCACCTGTAACTTTTCCCTAGGAGCAGGACACTTCAGTGTGCTGTGACACAGGGACTGTGCTATGATACTAGCCAGCTCCTTGAGTACCCTGGGGTGCAGATTGTCAGGGCCGGCTGATTTGAAGGTGTCCAGCCTCTCAAGGTGTTCCTTCATGAGGTCAACATTGATGGAGGGCAGGGGATCTCCCTCACCCGGACCTCCCTATGATACTAGCCAGCTCCTTGAGTACCCTGGGGTGCAGATTGTCAGGGCCGGCTGATTTGAAGGTGTCCAGCCTCTCAAGGTGTTCCTTCACAAGGTCAGCATTGATGGAGGGCAAGAAATCTCCATCACTTGGGCCTCCCTGTCCCATGATGGGCAGAGGCGTCCCATGGGACTCATGAAAGACTGACACAAAATACTCATTTAGTAGGTTGGCTTTTTCCTGGGCGTCCGTTGTCAGTTGTCCCATCTGGTTCAGCAGGGGTCCAATGTTGCCCTTGCTTTTCCTCCAGCTCCCCACATATTTAAAAAAGGACTTTTTATTGTCCTTGATACTAGTAGCCAGTTGGAGTTCTGTCCCAGCCTTGCCTTTCCTGGTTTGCTACCTGAAGGTCCAGACCAGTGCAGAATATTCGTTCTTGGAGGTGGATCCCATCCTCCATTCTTTTGTAGGTCTGTCTTTTTAGGTGCAGGAGGTCCACTAGTTCCATGCTAAGCCGAGGGGGTTGCTGTGCCCTTTTGCTGACTTTCCTCTGAGACGGAATAGCCTTAGCTTGTACATCTAGGATTTTTCCCTTGAGGAGCAACTACTTTTCCTGAACTCCCCTCCCTTTGGGGTTGAGGTCCCTTAGGGCCTCACCAGTAAGCCTCCTGAGCTTGTCAAAGTCAGATTTTCTGAAGTCAAGGACATTTGTATTGCTGACTGACTTGCCAGCTTTACGATGGATAATGAAGGTGATCAGTTCGTGGTCATTGTCACCCAGCTTCCCTTCAAACATTAGGTCACTAATTAGACCATCTCCAGTTGCCACTACCAGGTCGAGCAGCATTTTACCTCTCATTGACCTATAGACTTGTGTCAGGTAGAGGTCGCCCACACATGAGAGGAAGCTTTGCAACCACTTGGATTTAGCCAAGCGCTCTTCCCACGAGATGTCAGGGTAGTTGGTCTCCCATGACAACTATGAACTGGGAGCATGCAGCTTCAGCCAATTTCCTGGTGAACTCCTGGTCAAGCTCTTGACTTTGGGTGGGAGGTCTGTAGTACGCTCCCACCATTGTGTCCCCTGTACCATGTTTCCCACGGATTTTAACCCAGAGGGTCTCCAGTCATCCACCCTGGTTACGAATATCGTCTTGCAAGGACAAGTAGCTCTCCTTGACATAAAGAGCTACACTCCTGCCCCTTTTGTCCCTTCGATCTCTCCTGTACAAGGTATAGTCATCTATACGCATGGTCCAGTCATGGGTGGAGTTCCACCAGGTCTCCATTATCCCTATGACATTGTAATTAGTGTTAAGCAGGAGGACAAGTTCCTCTTGTTTATTCCTCAAGCTCCTGCCATTTATGTACAGGCAGGCAAGTGTCCCCTTGGGGGCCCTTGCCTTGCCTACAGATTGTTCTGAGGCAGGGGCAGGGGTAGGCTCCCTTAAGTGCCTTGGTCTGCTGGCTTTGCAAGGGTTGCTCAGTGGGCCAGCAGTGGCAGTAGTCCCCCCATCTCCTGGCAGGCTCAGTTTAAAGCCTGGTGGAGCAAGTCAGCCAGTCTGGCTGAGAAAAGCCTCCTCCCCAGGAGAGAGAGGTGGAGGCCATCCCTTCCCAGCAGCTTGCTGCCTCTCTCACCAAAGACCAGACTGTGGTCATGGAAGCCAAACCCTTCCTGATGCCACCAGCACCACAGTCTTTGGATCCTCCTCTCCCTCCTCAGCCTGTAGCCTGAGATTCTAGCAGGTTTTTTGCTTGTCTCTGAACCATTGGGCATCAGCTCAGGTGGACTGTTCCTCCAAGTGGTACTGAGAAACGTAGATGCCTGGATGGTGTAGAGGTATCTTGTTCACAGGCTTAGACTGAAACCGACTGCCAGATTTGAGTTGGAAAGAAATTTTCCAAAGTCAGACTGACAAGAAAAATTCTGTCATTTTGCCTTTCTTGGTAGCCTTGAGCCATAACCTACGCTGTACTTAAGTTTCCTGCTTTTGCACAGACCTAAAGCATTAGTAGCACTCCTGGTGGTTTTGTGGATGTCATATGGGGGTCGGGGGAAAGGTGGATTTTTGTGGTATGACTGTCTACAATTACAGTCCTATATTCCTATATTTGGCTTTAGGAAGCCTAAGCAGCTGAGCAGGGATTTGAGAATCTACGTTTTAGCCTTAAGCACCAAATGTGGCAGTTATTCACCTTGGTACTTCCTGACTCCCTTTGCGAATCAAGCCCTACATGAATGCTAAATGGTTAAGCTCTTTAAAAGATGTTTTTTCCTCAAAATACCTGAACTCAAAATCATGGGATGATTGATTTCCATATTTCATGCTCTGTCACCCAGTTGAAACCACAGTAAAATACTTTTCCTCAGAAAACATTTAGCTCTTCAGGAGTGTTATTTATTTCAACATTTCAACTCTGATAGCTAGATGCAATGAATTTAAAAAAAATGTTTTTCTTAAAAACAAGAAATATGATACTGTAGACAAATCTCCCAGGCAAGAGAAGGGGGAAATGATACAGGGTTTAACTGATACAAAATAAAGTCTGGGGATATAATAGTTTTATAAAAAATAAGTCTTATCTAGTAAACCTCATTTCGCTCTTTGAGATTGCAAATGTAGTTTAAAAGGTAACTGCATACACTGCCTTTTAAGATGTTTGACCTACATTACCAAAATGGTGAGAGATTGCAATCTCAAAACAACACACCTCTTCAATGGATTGATAACTTCCTACCTAATGGTCTCAAAGATATCAATGCAGATTCATCATCAAATAGCGGTGTTCTACAGGGGTCAGTATTAAGCCTAATGCTGTTCATCAGTGTTCATCAGTGACACCCCAAAACAGCCTGTGTGTTCATCAGTGACTTGGAAGGAAATATAAAATCATTGTTAACATTTGTAAATGACAGAGATTGGCAAAATGGTCAATAATGACAGGGATGAAGCAGTGACACACAACAATCTGGATCACAAGAACATAGTACTAGAAGTGGGCTCCTGGGCTGTCAGGTAGAGTCCCCTGAATTTTTAGGTGCCATTATCAAAAGAGTCATAAAAATTCTCCAGTTCAACCCCTCAAACACAACACATCCACAAAAGTATGCTATAAAAACAACATTGGAATCATAGCCTCATTCAAATACGTTATATGCACCCGAGCATAATGAATGCAAGGAATTTCTACAGAATGGAGCACCAAATCTGGACAGCAGTGATTCTAAGAAGGATTTAGGGGTTATACAGGAAAAGAAAATGGGCAGAAAGTCCATGTGGAAAGCTGTGATAAAGAAGTCTAAAAAGCTAATGTGATTCTTGGAGGTATAAATAGAGGAGTAATGGGCAGGGAGGTGATTTTTCTCTGCATGTGGCGTGGGTAAGACAGATACTGGAATTCTGCATGCAGTTCTGGTGTGCACATTTTGAAGTATATTGAAAAACTGCAAAGGGTGAAGAAAAGACCCACAAAAATATTCAAAGGCTGGAGGAAAAATAACTTGGTGAGAGACAAAAGAGCTTAATGTTTTTAGACAATAAAAAAGATTAAAAGGCAACTTTATTATGGCACATAAGTGCTGTTGGAAGAGAAACTGAAGGAACTTAAAGGGTTCCAAGTGAGATTTCTCCTCTAATAGAGAAAGAAACAAGAACCAACAACAGAAAGCTGAAGCTAACTTCATTTTTCTTTGGAAATCAGGCACTTATTTTAACAGTAAAGGTAATAGTTAATTATAACAAGCTACTAAGAAGTGGTACTTTCTCAATCTCTTGAATCTTCAAGATGCTGGATGATCTCTGAAAGCCATGCTTTAAAACAGCATGCAAGTTACTGGGCTCAGTACAGGGGATAAATCAACGAAATTTAAGCATATATACAAGGTCAGACCAGTTGATTTAATGGCCCTTTCTGGTCCAGATTCTTTCCTACTTGATTATTTTTACCAATCATAAAGTTTATGTGAGCCTCCATAAATCTATTCCTTTGTCTTTAGTGTGTACTGCATAGATATCACTGATTTGCCTGGCCTTTGGAATTTAGCAAGCAATTCTATGATGCTCCAGAATAAATGTATCCTGGTAGTGTTGACTTAGGGACCAATGGTCATAAAAGCACATATTTTTTCAGTAAAGTAAAATTATGATGCCTCTGAATAAACAGGTTTCCTATCTGATGTGCATGAATTTGTTGTTTTGACAGGATCAATTTTCAGATTAGGTAACTCTACAATTCCTTTATTCCTTCCATAGTGATAGCCCTTTTCAGCTTCTACAATAATGAACAAAGGTTCTGCTATTCCTAGCCTTACACTGAAATCAATAGAAGTATTGTAGAGAGCTATGCATTTTGAATAATCTGCTCATAAATAAGTACAGGAGGACAGATAACCTCAGGGTTTTTTAAATATTTAAAGTATTGCTCATAGTAATTATGGCATATGGACAGTAGTGCAGTAATAAGACATAAGACAGTAATACAGATACCGAAGTAATTTTATCAAGTTACTTTAGATAACCCTTTTGTACACAGATAATATTTTCCTAGTTTCTTTTTAGGTAGTGTCCTGTACTTTTCTGTCTTGGTTTAATGTTGTCATTTACAGTCGTTGGACAAACACATAGGGCACGTTCAGATGAGTGCAGATGTTTATTTCCCTGGAGACATCTTGTGCCACTGCTACTTATCCCTGGGGGACACCCATGCCACGTGCGCTCTGGCATCCAGCAGATTACTTCAGGCAGGATAGGGGAGGCTGAGACCAGTGACTGGGCTGACCCCTGAAGCCCAGGACTTGATTAATCTAGTCTGCTCCGCACACAAGCTAATGACAATGACGCTGCACCGTGTGCAGGTGTATAAGTGGTGAAATGTGCATCGGTGCACAGCAAATGGTGGCAGTGCACTTTTGAACTAAAGCACCATCTATGTGTTTTAGTTCAAAAGCACAACACTGCCATTTTCTCAGTGCTGACATGCATTTCACTGCTTATACAACTGCAAGTGTTTCAGCGCTGGGTGCTTTTCAAAGCACCCAGCACTGCAGCGCTTACATATGTAAAAATGTCCTAGGTGTCTAATAAGTCAATGTGAATCTTGGCTTAGGTACCTAAGGGCCCAAGTTCTTTATTGGATCTGGTCCTTAAGTCACTCTTGTAAATCTAGCCCAGTAGGTTTCTCTTCTTATTACATCCAGTAAGTTTGCATAGTAACAAATGATTTATTGTTATAGTCCTGCTACACATATAATCTGAAGCAACACTGTTTCCCTTCCTTCTTATAAAGTCACCCTCTGATTTACAACCGATTTTTCTGCTAAATCCTGGTGAATAAAAGTTATGCTTGCTGGTAGACATCCCAAATCTGTTCATTGTATTCCCAGAAGAAATCTATTATGAGTATACAGATCTTTGATGTATGATTACAGACTCAGCTAATTAAAGCATTATGGAGATGACAACTATCCTAAATCATTAATAAATATGAGACTGTGAGAGTATCTGCTGTACAAAAGACCAATCAATGACATATAGCGGATTACAATATTATCACTCTTCCAAAGGGAAAGAATTACTGATTTCCACTAAAATTTTGGACGAAGAATAGAGCTACCATCTGCTGCTGGTTAAGAAAAGTGTCTGCATCTTATAGGTTAGTTCATGGACTGTATTTCCTTTTTCTGCTATGTATCCATGCTGTTCCTTAAATTGCCTGTTAACTGCTACTGGCACCATTTATTTCTTGTTCATTAACCTTGGATGGCCGCATCACAGAAATTTCAGAACAAGCCAAGAAAATATTGTTTTACCCTGTACTGTAATTGTCAAAGACGACCCTTCCAGAAGAATGACAGGCAGTACGCACAGTATGTACTCATAGGAAAATTGCACTGCTGCAGCCAACAGGAGAATCCTGACAAGGAATAATGATAAATAGGAAGCTAGAGCAATCAAGGAATTGTGTGATGTGTTCTGAGAACAAGAGGTCCCTGGAAAGATGTAGGGAAGCATTTTAAAAGATGTAGGTAGAGCATCAGGGTAACCTGCCATGTGCCAGAGCGTACATGACACAAGCATTCCTAAGGGACTAGTAGCAGCAACACTAGGTGTATTGCTGCTACTTGTCCCCAGGGAAACTCATGTTCCTGCTTGTCTGGATGTGGCCAAAGAGAGGATGCCAGTCCTAAATACCTATAAACTGTGGTCCTACCTCTTGCCCTTCAAACAACTAACTGAATGCACCAATCTGAGTTCACAGATAGAATAGCTAAAGCTATGTTGAATTATTATGTAGCAAAAGAGACCTTCATATCCTGAAAGCATACCATCCTATAGCAAGAACTAAACCCCTTGGCCACATCCACATATGCATATTAAACTGTTCATGGTGCTGCTAATTTCCAGTGCAAGGGCAAAATTAGCTACCAAGATTTCCCAGTAGCAAAAAAAAAAAAAAAAAGAACCCTGGAAAAAAAGCTTTGCAGAGCACACCAAAACAGTGTGCACCGGGACAAATGCAGAGATGGGGAAGTTGCGGCTTCCTGCTCCCCCCATCTTGAAGCACACTGCACTGCAGCCAGCCACAGAGCACATGTGAAACAAAGTGCAGGTCCATGCACTACGGCGAAAGTAATGGCACAAATTTGTGCTGCTACTATTTGTGCTTTTGCAAATGCATGCCCCTGTTCTTCTGGACACAGCCCTTGTTTCTATTTTCATGAGAGATGTCCAATCCTCTGATACATGAGTAACTCCCACCAAAAAGGAGTTTTCCAGACAGTAGGACTCTGGATATTGTACAGAGGAGAGCTGTTATTGTTTTGTTCATTTGTGTAAAAGGAAATTTTAAATTGCGGTGTAGAGATGTCCAAGTTATTAATTAATATAAATGTGTGCATAGAATGATAGCTCAAAAGCAGTCATGCTTAAGTCACTCCATTAACATATACATAGCTGCTTTGTGAAGCATGAGCTTGCAGCCCTCAAGACTCTCACCAACCAATTATATACCAGGCAAACAAAATACACCAGGAAGAGTCTTAATAGTTTTATAAGGTGATTAATTCCTCCTGACCCTCTCCATCTAACCATTACACTGGTACACATGCTTGCTGCCAGGCTGAATTCCATGAAAATCTATCAAGCTTTGTACAAGGGTAGGCATATGTGCAGGGTAAGCTCCTGTTTACAGGCATCTAATTTTTTTTTTCCAATTTTTATTTCTAAAAATTCACTAAAGTCTTTTTAAAGCCAATTTTTGCATGTATTTTTAAAAAATGAACCTAGTGGTAATCACCCCGTGTTGTTCAGTCCTGCAGCTTCCCCTAGCCTCAGCAGGGAAGGTGGAATGTTTTCAAGATTTTCTATATTAATAAAGGCCCAATCAGTCTCTAAGGTGCCATATTGCCTTATCTTCTGCTTTTGGGATTCTGTAAGTGTCTAACTGGTTCAGATGCGTGTGAACTTTTGTAGACAACAAACTACTGCATCAGCTGCTACAAATAGGCCAACAAAAATAAAATATTTTATATAGAAGGGAAGGGGATGGGTGAAAGGAATGCTGGTAAGAGAGGTAAGAAGTCGATTGATTAGATCCATTGAGATGGACAAGGCAACATGTTGGAGGACACCGAAGTTAACAGGTAGTCCAGGTAATGGAATAAGAATCCAGAGTTCCTTCTGATACAATGGCAATTACAATGCAGTCTGCAGACAATTTCACATTCTGCAATTTTGTGTTCAAGTTGGTTTTTAAAGTTTCTTGTTTAAGGACAGCTACTTTGATGTTAACAACGGAGTGTCCTGGGAAGTCACAGGCTTTGTATCTGTCTAGCATTGAATGAATGGTGTCCAGTCTTCTTTCACGTAGGGATTGCTCCATCTGACCAATTTCCAGTAAAGGGACACTCTAAGCAAATGCTGTTTTATGACGATGGTGGGAGAGCAGATCAATGTACCCCAGATATTTTTGGTTCAGTGATAATGTGTTCTGTGTTGATGAGAGGGAACAGATAGCATCTGGTTGGGTGACTGTCTGTAAGCAAGAAAAGATGTGTTCCTGAAAGCTACCGTGAAATGGTCACTGTCTAAAGGGGTCAGATCTGTTGTACGGCCTCCAGCTGTAAGACGTGGATTCTGTTGTCCCTGTCATGAGTCTGCTGTAGGTCTATCTGCTAATCTGAATGGCTACATTTTTGGGATTGTATTCAAAATAGAAGAAACCTGGTTCTAGACCCTTGCAGTGTACATTCAGGTCAGTGGGATCAGAGTAGATATGGTTGTAATATTGAGCATCTGGAATGGAGGTAGCCTAATACACATGACACTTACTTTTAGATCTAATAAGCTCTCCTGTCTTCATAACCTTGTGAGCTCCTTGACTACCCTGGAAGCAGGAATGTATGTGTGTGATTCATCCTACAGTATATCTTATGTAGGAATACTCCAACATTTTAAAGATTTTTAAGCAGCTGAGTCAGATGAGAGACCACATTCTGCCTGCTGTAAGTGCTCCTCGAGGGTAAAGAGGCCACTGGGAGTTAGTGAGACAGAGACATCTGAAAATTTAGAAGAGGACAGAATCTAATCATGAGAGAGAAATGTTATTTAGATGAATAGGAAACTGTAACGGCTGGAGGTTTGAATAAGCTTCTGAATGCTTTGAGTCATCTTAACCAGATTTCTCAGCTGAGTTTCACCCATCGCAAACTAGTAAAGCCAGTCAAAAGAGTAAGTTTTCATCATATGGAAATGATGAGATTTCAAAATCTGGTCTTGTTCTAAAATGAGATGAAAAGTCAAAGCGTCAGCACTCTTCTGCAAAAACAGCATATCCTGAAGTACTTTATTTTGATGAACTTGAAATACCAATTTTGATCTTGTTTTGTCTGTTGTCTTTTATGTTAAAAATACACAGGCAAGTTAATAAAGCCAAAGTAGAACTATTCAACCTGATTGCAACAACATGTCTGGCTAATTTCCCACAGAAAATGTAGGTGAAGTTGACATGTTTGATAGGAACAATTTCAGTTGCATAGAATCAGCAGTTTCTGATGGAAAACTCCACTGGAATTTTTTCAAACATCTCTATTAGATAGTACTAGACAACTAAAGCCTGGGAATGAAAGGCAACTCAAGCTCATTCTTTCCTGTACTATGAGGATACCAAGGTGACCGTCCTGTGCGCCCTCCATAAGGCTAGCCTTGGCTGAAATATGGAGTTTATTCCCAGTAGATATGAAGGTAAATCAGGCTGAGGAGAAGTAAATCTTATAGAAAAGAAGATATAATGAGAGTTACTTCTCTATTTAACTTCTCTTTTTAAACTGGATTCACTGTAACTAATTTATTTTTCCCCAAAGATCATAGAAACTATACACGGTCCTCTTTGCATAAATATTCTGTTACTAGATTGCTGAGTGGAACAAGTGTATATTTTCTTCCTTCTTGCTTTAGTCCCATTAAGTCACAATACAGCTTGTGGGAATTCAGAATTTCCACTGAAGGGAGAATTCTGACATTTCAAAATTGTTTTCACTTAAAACCAGAACCAAACGAAACAAAATGTGAAATTTCCCATGAAAAGAATTTTAAAAATCAATTTGGGCCAAATATTTGAAACCGATTTAAATCTTTTATATTATATTAGAAAACATAATAATACATGTCTACATGAAAAGGCATTCTGACATGGAAAATCAAAATGCAATGTTTCTCTCTGTCAGATACATTTTTCTATGATTACACCAACATCACATTCCCAAAGGTAATTGGAGATATTTGTACCTGGTGAGGCTATTTAAAAAAAATTCACCACCAGTACTGGGAACCATAAGGATAAAAAGCAACTAATGCACATCATTCAGGGCACTGATTTAAGAAGAGTTTTGTAACACAGAAGCCCAAATTGAGGGTTATGCTGTTTTTGTGACCTCTCTGATCACCTTTTAGAAAAGAACCTTTGCAGTCATCTGCACTGACATGAACAGTGTGACAGCAAAATGCAACAGGCAAATACCCCCTCCATTTGAATAAACAACACCATCTCTTGGAAACTTCTGGTAGGTACAGTAGTTTGGCTGAAAAGAGATGAAATCATATTAATGTATATTCTTATCTAAAGGAAAAATGATGAGAAGGTATGATTATTTCTAGAGGGAAATACTTAAACTAACCTGTCTTTTTGCATTTTATTCTCTTTCCAGAGGTGTAAATTGATGTCAACTGGGCTTTACATTATACTGGTAAGTTGCTTCCTCCATTAAAGGAATTTCTGAAATGCTCACATTTAATTATTTCAAACATCTGATCTTTGAATAATAAATTGGGGGAAAATACAGCCCAAATGAATTTGAGAGGTTCCTGGGTTATGAAAATGCCATTTGAGTTCCCCTGGAGTGAAAAAAGGTATTCACCTTCAGCTTAAAAAACAAAACACACAAACACACACACACACACACACACACAATCATTATAGAGAAGAAGCTGAACTTCAGTAGAGAACGAAACAATTCCCCCGTATCTTCAGTGCCAACTGTTGCTGTCTGGATTGCAGCGCAAAGGGCACTAAAAGTGATGAATTACAGGTAGAAAAACCTTGAAATGAACAAAAGAAATGTACATCTAAGGTTTGTTCCCCCTTTTCCTGAAACCCTACAAGAGACCTTCTACAAAAGCAGTAACTAATCGGAATTAAGGAGCTTGACAGAAGTTTGCTTCACTTAGTGCCAATTTGGTGTTGGCAGTTCCTTCATAAGAGGATGGCAGTCTTCCAGTAAATAGGGAAGTCGTTGATGAGTCTGGAGGTGACTGAGGAGACCAATCCAAGATCTGAGTAATTACGTGCAGACATGACCAATAGATCTAGGAGGAAGGAGTAGATCCTGGTGATGTTGCATCACAGTTCTTTCCCTGACACTTGCATCTATCTACCTCCATAGTGAGGTGAGTTTGCTCAAAATATATGTTTTGCTGTACATTACAACACCGCTAGGGATGATTCAGGGCTCTAGTTTCCCAGGTATTGATGTTAATATTGCATTTGTTTCGAATGGTATTCAAGGTGTCTTATTTTGCCCATCTCTAGATAGGTAACCATCGGCGAGTTGGGAGTATGGGACCTCTTTTGGGAGACAGTTATAAGATACCTTTATGATTATATCCTGTCTAATGGAGCTGGTGCCATATAAACCCGGCTTCATGCTGGT
Organism: Crocodylus porosus; assembly: GCF_001723895.1. NCBI lineage: Eukaryota > Metazoa > Chordata > Crocodylia > Crocodylidae > Crocodylus > Crocodylus porosus. The sequence continues at coordinate 99,319,123 of NW_017728918.1, read as the reverse complement.
GGTGTTTGCTTGAACCAGAGCAGTGGTATTTGTTCTTCTGTCCTTCCAATCATGATTTTTCCAGTGACATCACTGATGGTAAAATTCAAAAGGGTTTGGATGTTTCTGATACACCATCCTAATTTCACCCCTATACAACAAGATAGAGATGACAACAGCTTGGTAGACAAGAAGTCCTAATTTCATGATCATAGAACACATGATTTCACAGATGTCCAAAGGCAGCACTACAGATTTTATCTGGTGTTAAATATCATCTATGTTAACTTTCTGGGGAAAGTAAGTACCCAGGTAGGGGAAATGCTCTACATTCTCCAGGGATATCTCTCTACTTGTAATATGTAGAGTAGCAGCTAGTTGGTTTTGCATAGGTTGGTAAAATACCTTGGTTTTCCTCAAGTTTATGGTAGTCCAAGCATTTCATGTGATCTAGCAATCAAGAGTGACCTGGAGCTCTTCAATTAAGTGGGCATGCACAACACAATCATCAGTATATTGAAGATCACCAGTGTGTTGGTTTTCTTGGATTTGGAACACAACCAGTTCAATTGCATAACCCTGCTTGACTCCAGTTCTAATAGTGAAGAAGTCCATTTTAGAGTCATTGCTTAGGGTGTTTGCTGTCATGTTGTGGATAAGCATAATAATGGTAAGAGATTTTGATGGGCATCAATCTCATGTTTCCTGTGGAGAAATCTAGAGATACTCTGCACACATCACAAATGGATACTTTTCTTGAGGCTCTCCCAGTGATCAGTAATGTCAAGATCATTCATGAGGCTGGAGAATTTTTCACTGAGATACTGCTGGAGTTGATTGCTTTTAGCAGGATCTTATGCACTCTTGATATTGAACCTTTTCCTTGGTTGCTTCTTGGTTTTGGAATGATATGAGTGGACATGATGGTGTATAAGTATGATCTGTCCAGTAGTCCTCTATGTTGGCCATAGCTCTGGTGATATAGATGTCACAATCATCCTGGGAATGCACTATGACCCAGTCAATCAGGTGCCACCGTTTTGAGTGGGAGCATATCCATGATGTGTTCCATTTGTTGCTTTGGCAGAATAAGGAGTTCATGATGATGAGATCATGTTACAGATGTGCTCAGATGAAGAATTCTCTTTTGTAACAGGAGATTTCTAGCCCCTGTTACTTTGAGAGCAGGACAGCTGCATGAGTGCCAGCTGCCAGAAAGCAAAAAGCTGCAGAAGCACAGAGACAGGAACTATAAGGGGAGACAGCTTCCCTGCTATAGGCAACAGGTAGAATCTCAGCAAAGTAGTTAAGTGAAGCCTGTAAAACAGCAAGTTAGGTGGCAACTGAGGGGATAAAGTTTATTAGTCTGATTGAAACCCTCTGGGCTTGTCTGAGGATCAGGGACAGGTGACCAGGAAGGGTAGAGCTCAAGGAAAGATGAGCCAAACTCTTGAGCCGCAGAACTCAGTCCAACCCTGGCCATTGAAGGGGAGGAGCCCCTGTCAGCATAAACTGCTAGGGAGGGAAGCCACAGACCTAGACCCTAGGGCTGGTAGAGATCCAGCTGATTGGGGGTAGGGTTTTGTAGTCATGTAGAGACCCAAGCTGGACTTCAAGGCTTTAAGCTAGAGATCAGCTTCTCTGGGCTTTTCTTTTTTATCAACCAGAAACTTGGGAGTGGCTACAGGAAGGTGGAGGCCACAGGAGGTACCTAGGAGACACTCAGTGATTTGAGCTCTGCAGAGGTCAGGGACTGAGGGGCTGAAACCAGTATTTGAGCCCTGCAAGGGTCAGGGACCCAGTGTGCTGAAACAAGAGATAGAACAGCTCTGCAAGCATCAGGGACCCAGTGGATTGAAAAAAGTATATAGCCAGAGAGTCCAGTGAATGGAGTTGGAGTAAGACCCATGAGGCATGGGCATGACCATATGGGAGGCTGGAGGCCATGATTAGGGACAGTAAATCTATGATTAGTGCTAGTGAAGCACAGGATGTTTTGTAGTTTGTGGACTGAGGGTCTTGTGTCATAAGTAGGACAAGGGAAGGTCCAGCTAAGAGAATGGAACTAGGCCAAGTGCAGAACCATTAGGCACACTCTCTAGGACTAGGGACAGCTTCCCAAAGTAACTGAAAGCTTACATGATGGCATGGAAGGCAAAAAGCTGAAGTGGTGTAGGATCAGTTCAACTGCAGGGGGTGTCATAATTGCCCTCAGGGTTGGTATAAGACATCTTTTCCAGCCCCTTTCCCATATGGAATGAACAGAGTGGATCCTAGATAAGCTTGATTGGTCATGATTGCAGCTACCAAATTGTGTACCTTCCTTCTTTCCAGATATAGACTAACCATCATACAATCGTGACCTTCTTGTAAGTTCTTGACTGGCAGTTTCCAGTTATCACCAGCAACTGCCCCCATCACCACTCATCCATTGCTGTAGGACTTGCTATTGAAGGAGAACACCGGCTTATGTTGACTTTTATTACAGGAATGTCATCACACATCATGAACCATATGATACTTTGCAGGAGTGAAACAATTAGCTCATGACCAGGAAGACCTAGATAGCTGGAGGTTTCTATTCTGCTGCAGCTTTCATCTGCCTCTGCAGACATACATGAAGAAAGAATATTTCACAACCTGCTCCATTGCTAAGGGTTTATTTTTAATTTTGAATCACCATGAGTCTGGAAACCTTGCTTTCAACCTTTCCATGATGGGTGACTCTGTCAGGAGTACAGAACTGTAAATGGCATTGCTCTTGAGATTGTTGGTATGGCACAATTTTCTTCACCATCTCAAGGATGCAATCCTTGATAGAACTGATTACTCGGGACTGCATAACAAACACCTCTGCATTATATGAGTAATTCCAACTGAGGCTCATATTGGAGCCTTTTGAATGTATAGTTCCCAATATCTCCCCCCACTGCTATTTATAGCAAATAATAACTTACCTACCAAAAGAACCATACAGCAATAATTAACAGACAAATAGTTATTTTAAAAAACAAATACTTTTAACTGACCTTTTAACTACACTAACTAACAATGTTCTATTGGCTTCCAGAATGCCCACGCTTCGCAGTGTGGTTTATATAAGCCTTCTCTACTGTCCGTATTTCCAGAGTTTCAACTCTGGGGCTTTTAACTGCTCCATTCTTTCACTAAGGATGTTTTGTTAGTTCATTTTATTCCTGGTACCTGTGTTACTCAGATAACTCACTGCACAAATGCCAGCATTCTTGTTGAAAACAATGTTATCAGCACAGTCTGTGATTCTCAAGCACCAACTTCACTGTATCAGACACTGTGTGTGACTCTTAACTCCCAGAACAAATGCTCTACTCCCATTTGGGGCCTGAGATCTTATGGCAGCCAGAGAAAATGCTACAAGGACACAGTGAAAACATACCTCGAGAAAACTGATGCTGACATTGAGAGCTGGGGGGAGCTAGCTGCTAATAAACTCCAAGGATGCTGCAACTTCAACCAAGTGGCAGCCTACTTCAAGGTAAAGCATCTTGCCCTCGAAGCAGAGAAGAGAGAATGGAGGAAGGAAATGGGAAGAAACCGCAGCCTATGGCCTACTCTCCTATGTAGAAAGACCTACAACTTTTGTGGTTGGATCTGTGGCTCAAGGACTGGACTCTTAAATCACCTCAATCGCCATCAGTAAATATTAGCTTTGAATTGAGGGATTGCCAATGCTACTTGAATATGACCTGAAAACTAAAGAATGTGACAGAAGTCTACTTCACTCAGCACCTGAGTGCTAATGGCTCAGTACTGCATGGCATGAGCCTCTACATAATGTAACAACTACAGTAAAAGCTCCATTAACCGGCACTTTACAAGCCGGCATGCTCTACTAATTGGCGTGCCGGTTTGTAAGGTAAAATTAAACCAGAAGTGCCCACTGTAGCACTTCAGTTTCTCTGAGCCCCAATGGCCAGGGGCAAAGCAGCTTGTGCTGCCAAGCTCCCATGGCCCAGGACATAGCAGGCTGCACAGGGCCTCCCCCCTGTCCCGTGGGGCTCGCAGGACCCATGGGGGTGGGCAGTGATGCTGCAGGAGGGGTGGCAACACCCCGGACACGGCGGGAGAAGCAGCAGCCTGAATAGGCAAGGACATTCAGGGCATTCCTGTTCAGGCCATTCCTGGGGGCTGCCAGATAACAGAGCTTTTACTGTAGTTACAACTGATTCGTGCCAGAGCTTCTGATTAGGAAGCACCTCTGTTAGGGAAACACTGGGTAAGCTTCAAAGAAGATTAATGAGGAGAATAAAGGGATAAATGCCATGGTGTTTAAAAAGAAAAAAAGAAAAAGCAACCTAGGTTCTGGATGGTAGAGAGAGAGGAGGGGTGGTATGTAAAAGCTGGAAAACAAAATATGAGAGTGCTGCTGGTGGACTTTCTATGAGCATGTCCAGAGTGGGATGTATCTGCTAAGGTTACATTATGGCTAAGTACAGACTGTCAAAAAGCCTAAGGCTCAATTGATTTCAATCTTTGCAGGTTATTCTAAATTGCGTAGATTGAACAGATAAGCAAGTGAATAGACATTTACTTTTGAATCTGGAAATACAGCCACATGCCTGCAGTGACCCAGGCCAGAAGGGGGCATTAGAGCACACTTTTGGGCCAAGGCTAACCTGCTCACCCTTTGGGGGGTGGGGGAGGGGATTTGTGAGGGAGGTGCAAAGCATCCTGGCATGTGGGGATGCATCCTGAGATGTGAGTTAACTTGAATCTGGAGGGGATCTGGGACAGAAGTTCAGTAAACCATTTTAACTGATTTAGGTTAAGTTTGATACTATACCCATTCAGGTTTATCTTAAACCAGTTCCAGCCATTTTATGTGCACTGAACTTCTGTTGTGTTACAGGTTGGAACCAGTTTCTGATCACTTATACCAGTTTATGTGTAATTCCTGCACCTGTCTGATGAAAACCTAATGGGAGAGAGGGGCTGGAAGTAATGCAGGACAGATGCAAAATCATGCCTGGACTTTAAGAAGACTTTCAGGAGTGGTTAGAGGTGCTGTTGGGTTACAAACTAATGGCATAGGTCTGGGCTGCAGTGCATACTCAAGTGTGCATCTGATTATTGTTGTACCTACCTAAAAAGCTACAGTTTCCTAACAGATTTGAAAAAGAGCTGCAATAGCATTTTCACACCTATAAAACTGGCACTTTCATTTTTACACTATGCTCTCCTCCAAACTCAGCTAGCTGACTTAAATATGCACTTACCAGATCTGACTACACCTCTCTAGTTCCCAGAAGCCAGGAGAACAGAAAAGGAAGACTGTGACTCCTGAGTGAGGCTACAAACCTATTTGTTCACAGGAGAACATATGGAGAATCCCACAGGAGTGTTCTTGCACTGCCTTTTCAAACACTTCCTCCTGTACGCCTGTCTCTATGGAGTACTTTAGAAGAAAAGACACTTTTAGTAACATAAGCTGCTATTATGTTTAAGAGTGCCTATGCAGCTGGAATTTGTATAGGTAAATGTAAGAGAACAGAGCATGGCCCAAGGCTATTCTTTTCTTTTCTTTTTTAAGGATAGGAAAAGAAAGTGGTATTCAAGAAATAGAGGGGTTGAGCAAGGAAGAGCAAAACAAAGCATATGTTATTCCTTTTTTCCCCCCTGGTTCCTTGGCTTGTGAAAACAAGCTGCTTGCTCTTTTTCTTCTTGAGGGCTTTGTAATATGAACAGTAAGTGAATCTAATAATAATGTAAAGCCCTTACGGCTAGAAAATTTCCAGCTGATGGGCTGCTTCACAGAAAAGTGCTCAGTCGCAGTTAATAATTTATCTAATTCACTTAAAGATTTCATGCTACCCTTCTTCAATTCGTGCTAAAATGGCAACAGCTGTAAAAGTGGGACATACAAAATAAATAGACTTAATGAAATATAATATCCTAGTACCATTGGCATTTTTATCTGGTGCTTCAGGTCTCATGTAAGAACAACAAATTGAAAAGAGAATTGTTTTATCTTTTATTAACAAGATGAACATTCCAACTAAATTAACCACACCATTTTTAGGAGGACCCGGGAAACTATAGGCCGGTTAGTCTTACCTCGATCCTAGGCAAGCTGTTTGAGAAAATTATGCTGGCACACATCCAGGAGGGGCCAGC
>NW_017728918.1:99292132-99311956 GCF_001723895.1 Crocodylus porosus | reverse complement strand
TTTAAGAGGAGGTTAGATGAACATCTTGCTGGGGTCGTTTGACCCCAGTATTATTTCTTGCCATGGCAGGGCGTCGGACTAGATGATCTGCTCAGGTCCCTTCCGACCCTAGAAACTATGAAACTAGGTGCTTTATAGATAACTATTTAATGCTGCTTAGTAAGATCAAACTGCTTCCTGTGTCATTTCTGCAGAAAATGGGAGAGGAGGAAATGACTTCCTACTTGGAGAATGTTTTAGAGTTTTGTTTTTGGTTTTTTGATTTATTTTTTTAAGGCCTATAGCAGGCTGTACTCTGACAAAGTGTAAAAGATGCCACCCTATGTCCCTAGAAGTAGAAATAAAAGGTGGGGGGGAAAGGGTTCTGGTGCCTACAAACCACCTTCTCTACCACAATGGTTATAGTTAGGGTGTGGTTTATCTCTGCACCAAGAGGTGCAGAGGGGCAGACTGTAAGCAATTATTTTAACCAGTGTATCATCCTAACCTAACAACAAACAACGTGATATCAACCACTGAGCATTGCAAAATACTGTAAACAATCAGACAAGCACAGTTCAGTTCTTCAGAATGTCTGAAGATAACAGACACAAAGCAGGTGCAAATACAGCCAAAGCAGATTTGCTTTTACTCATTTATTTTTATATAGAAACAATAATTGTTGGCCTCAGAGCAGGAGGAAGAAGCATGAAGCTGAGGATGGTTCTGTACCACTACTTTATATAGACTGAAACTCCAGCCCCTGCAGAAATCAGTTTCCTCATTTAAAACATGCCCCCCAATTTTCTGTGGCTAACTTTTGGGAAAAGTGGGGTGTGTGGTATGTGAACGAATATGGTAGAACACATAATGACAAGTGTATAGGAAGGGAATTCATTAAAAAATACTGTTTTTACAGTACACATAGATACTCCTGCTGTTAAAAAACATTTGATCCAGTTGTTTTTCAAAGATAATGGATAGAGAAAAACAATCAGCTTGATGCTCTGGTAATCTATGCACAGGGAAAGTAGCATTATGTCAGTCAAGACTTAGCTACTGAGAGTGCCAATTATATAGGTGTACTAAAGATGTGCACTTGTGCATTATATTTAATTCTTCTCCACAGTCCATCACGTAGGAACTTCAGCTGCAGGAACCTGCATCTTCTGTTCAAGTGATAGGGAGTTGGCTGTAGCCTGCCAATCAGTAAATTGCCGAACCAACTATCTCTTACAAACACTAAAATAAGGAGCGTTTCTGAACCTACTAATTCAGGATATTGCTAAGAATACAGTTAAAATGTGAAACTGCCATTTCATAACAAAAACAAAAAAATTAATTGATGAACTGTCCACATGCCTGAAGGGAAGAACACTGCAGGGACGATGCTGAAACCTTGCTTGAAGCCATCGGCCAGACGTATGACTGCAACTTACAAAAACATGAAATCCACGATGACTTACTGGATTTCACTAATTAATATTGGGTGCTGACAGAAGTAATATCTCTTGCATGATGGGCCCCTTCAAAGTGCTCTATAGTCACGCCCTGAGAGAAGTGCACAGCTGCAGAGTGCTTTAAAAGTGCCCAAGCATGTGACAAATTAACCTTCATTTAATGAGAGTTCAGATGAAGGCAGTCCAGAGTGGAGTACCTTCAGGAACTTCTGTTTGCCCCTGCATATGAGCAGGTCTGGGTTGACGCAGTCCAGGCCCACCCCCAGAGTTGGGGGGGACTCCAATCCACGCCCCCCCCACTCGAGGCTGGGCAGACCCCAAACTGGAGGTTCCCTCCCCTCCTCCACTCCCTTCACATCCTACAGATAGCACTGGAACTAGGAGGATGACGGCAGAGATAGTGGGGAGAGATTGCAGCCACGCAGCCTCTGTCCTCTGGATTGGCTCCTAAGTGAAGCTTGATTTCGGCTCTGCAGAACCAAACAGCAAACATCTGTTGGGGTGGCAGGCACAGTCAGTCAGCCAGACATAGTGCTTTCTGTGAAGCACCATGAGTTACAGTGGGGAATTGCACATTTGTCAGCACCCATAATTATTCTGAAATAACCGCTTTGGCTTCCTATACACTGTTATGTTCTTCTAGGGCTGCCTTTTCTTAAGAACTCAGCCATGGCCTTGGAGCAGCTTTCTTTACTCCACATGTAACAGAGACCAGAAACTAGTTCCCCAGCTCTGTGATCTAGAGGCAAAGCCAATAAATATGAGAGAAATATGGGACACATTGCAGTGATAAAGTATGAAGGAGCAGGCTGAGAGATACAAGAAATAGGCCTGTTGGGAAAAGTGACCTTTCGCTGTGATATATTTCCTTATTCTCTTTATCTGTGCAACCATTCGTGATCTTCACATTTGACACATTTCCAATAAGTGCCAGTACATAACACTATTACAAATGTGAAATGTTCCAACTCTCTGACACTTATTCTCATGTTATTAAAGTGTCATCAGGTGTCACCAAAGTGAATATAAATGTTGATATTCTGCTCAGTCTTCTCCTTATCACAATATCATATGGTTCATTCAAGCAACCTATCCCTCTTCCCCAACACGCACACACACACAATGCACATGCATGCACACACACACTTTAGCACAAACAAGCTAACAAACACTCTAATGTACAAATAAAAATATATGTATTTTAATTTGCATTTGGTCATATTTTATTTGACAGAAGATCATTCTTCCTCAGTAACTAGCAATACTTTGAAGTAGTGGTACTCTTTCCAAAATAGCCCATTGATCACAGAGAAACGATGACATTTAAATATACAGTATAAACAGTGATATGTTTCACAAAGTTGTTAAATCTTCAAATTTTTGGGGTGTAACAGAACAGATTGAAAACAAGCATTTTACTAACGTCCAGGAATGACATTCATATTGGACAACATTTTGTGAGAAGAAAATAGCTACTTAAAATGATATAGAGAGAACATGATCAATAGTCTCATCCTGGCTTACAAATCTCAGGCCCCCTGAGTCCCGGTAGTTCTAGATTAGAAACAAACAAACGTTATCCTGAGGATACAAGCACTATTTATAAATTTCTCTGTTAATTTGATTTTTATATGGTAGTGTAGTATTTTTATAAGGCTCCACAGAAGATTGCTGCATGACAAAAATGTATTTAATGGTTACTGCTACTCAAGTAGTACAGCACACTAGAGCCTTAGTGAAACTTGGTCAGAATCTTTTTCTTGCATTCCTCTCCGGATGAGGTCAGCTGTTGTTCTGACTTACCAATTGACCCTGTTACCATAGGTTTACCTAAGGAAAGCATTTAAAATAGTGATTCACAAGCTATCATCTGCAAATAATCAGTGGTCTATACAGTCTGTCTGCAGTTACTCAATGAAGGAAATACTGTTGAGAAGATAAGGTGATGCGGGGATGCATGGGGCAGAAAAGAGAAAAAACAGACTTCCGAAGAGGTTTCAGGATCTCCTTTATAATTCAATCCCCAGAATGACAGAGCAGGAAAGCCAACTGAATTAGAACAGGCACCATCAATTTGAAATCTAGTCAGCTGAAAAAATACTTTAAAATAGTTTTAGGTATTATGATTAGCTCCTTGCCAATTGTAATATTTGCAATCCCATTTTCCTATTATTTAAAACATTTTTCTTTCCTAGTGGTTGTGTTGAAAGATCCACATTAAGTTCAGGGAAAATCATATATGCAAAAAATAGCGAAAATGAGTATACAAAAAGGTAGAGGTCACACACCCACACTCCGAAAAGAACACACTTTCCCTTGTTACCAATTTAAGTTATAGTAATATTGGGTGTTGCCTGTGACAACCATAGATAATACATTTTCAGACACTTAAGAGTTCCTTTAAATCATCTGGAATCTGAGTGACTAATGGCCACTATTAATGTCACCTACAAAACTGCCTAAAGACACAGGAGACAGATTGTCAGGTGTTGCTTAAATGATGCAGAAATTACTACAAAGACACCTTTCTACATGTTCAGGGACCATTTGCACATCATGTATATTTCCTGTCTTCCAAAAGCAGGCCCAGGCACTGATTTCAAGGCAAACTAGGCAAGCTGATACTGCAGAAGTACCTAGCTCATGTGAAAGGACTTAGGCAAACAAGTTCTTCAGCTCTACATCTGAATCTCAGGATCAGTTGTTTGCTCTGCTCCAAAGCCTACGTAAATCTTTTGATAACATCCCAACAGAGAAAGAAGAGAAGGATACATTTATTCAATAGATAGATACGGATCGAATAAAAATATACAAAATAGAGCATTGTGTTTCACAGAGGGAAAGGTAGTTTGCAGTAGGCTTGCCACAGGGGTGCAGCAGGGCTTGCAGGAAGAAATGTCCTTCTTCTGCTGGGAAAGGAAGGCCTCTTCACCACACTAGAATGATTGGTTCTTCTTTCCCTAGAACCGACTTTTGTCTGTGCTGACATGCGAGTCCTTGCTTCGCTTCCCTAAATAAGCTCTGAAGTGGAACTGCCAAACAAGCAAGGCTGCCATTACTCAAATTTAAGATGACTTTGGATTTACGAGACCCCCCCCACTAATTAGATTCCATACATGGAAACTGTATACATTTGTTATAATTTTCCATGTATGGAATCTAATTGTGTGAGTTTCCTCTTAAATCTGCCACCACCACCCTCCCCCACCGTGGGGAAAGCAATGGCAAGGAGCAGCCCCAGCCTGCCCGGACACTTGCTTCCCCATGCCTGAGACCCCCAACAGAGCCATTGTTTCCTTGTGCCTTTCTCTCCACACACCCTCTCCACCATGGTGTTTCTGCACCCTGGTGCCCACTTGATAAAATGCAAATTTACTCCTGGAGAAAAGGAATAGGAATGCCCTTGGCAGGTGAGAAGCCCATTACCACCACAGAATGATACATATTTTGTATGGAACAAAATCATTTTCTCCAGGTTCAGGGCACTCCATCAGTACTGCACCAAGCAGAAAGGGTGCAACATGCTAACTCCACTGTTCAGGACTGAGGGCAAGAGGCAGAAGAAAAGTTAAGAGTAGAACGTAGAGTTTTAACATCAGGATGGTCACAACCCAATTAATTCACAGCGGGTTGCCAAGTGAAGGACAAGTCATACACCAGATTGCTGCGCTCTGACGCCAAAGGGAACTGCTTTTTCACTCAACTAGAGTACAAAGTGGCACCCTTTGACACAAAGCTTCAGCAAACAGCTGGGACACCTCAGCAGTCCCACACTGCTGGCTGGTACTTCGCAAATCCATGAGGAACTCACAAAAGGATTAGAAACCTAACTCTGCAAAACATCCAGTTCTGCTACAAGCTATTTATTGGAGGTGTTAATTCCTCAAACCCCTGAATGTTTCTATACAGCATTTTTAAATCCATCTTGCAGAAATTGTGGGTCTGCTGCTACTTTTTATTTTAATTTAACTTATGCATGATCTATTCTCATCTCTTTTTTATTAGCCAAGGGACCTGATTTCAAATCCTAGCCTTTGGGCAGTACAGAGAATTGCTGATGATATAACAATTTCTTTTTTGGAAATGTAGCAGCATTTCCATATCAATTGTGAATGCAGTGAAATGCAGTCATTTGTTCTCTGGTCTGTCTCGTTTTAAAGTAAATCCTCTGCTAACAGTAAATATAAGCTCTGTTATAAGTTTCTAGAGAAGTCTTATTGTGACTGAATGATTCTGAAACTTTCTCATCCATGTTCCTTTAATCCATTTTGGTACTAACACAATAGAGCAATTATAGGTCTTACTAGTCACTGGATCAAGCATTGCTAGCAGAAGGACTTTGATAAGTAAAATACCTTGGTTTCATTTTAACACAGTTTAACTTCTAACTGCAGAGTATAATTACAAGTCACATCTTTCCCTCTGAGCTCCCTCACTGCATGTATTTCTCTTCCTTGTACATAATTGTTCCATCCTATTTTAGACTGAGCATCAGTTTAAGTGACATCTCCATGCAAAACAGTAAACATTCCCAACAGTATAAAATGATTCAGAACCTCACTATAGCAACTTCTGTTTCATTCTTATCCTCCAAAAATCATCCTTATACAAATTAAACCAGTTTATTCCCAAGAAATAAATAGCACTGCAGCATGAAAGGCCAAATGTAATGAAAGATTGTGACCTGCGAGTCAAATGCACCCCAACACCTCTCTTATTATAAAATATACTTTCAAAAATAACATATCTCTATAATGAGCAATGTGATAAAAACCCAGCAGCAACAAGGACCAGTATAATTTTATGATTATTAACTCCCAGGTGATGGTAAACCCTCATGAAGAAAATTGGTCAGGATGCTAGACACTAATATGAACATTTCCTTGGGCAATTAAGATCTTGAAATCCTGTCTTGAAGGTAACTCAAAGCTAATATGTTAACTGTTGATCCCAGGCAAAGGCTTGTATAGTGTCAAAGCAAAGGTCAGGGGTAAATCAGTAAAATTATTTTTGGATATGTTTTCGTTTCCATTTCTGCAGCAGCATGCGTGCATATGTATGCCTAGCTCAAGGAATTTTGATATGCAGGTCATCTCTGATTTGCAAAAGTGTCAAGCTAGAATGTATAGACATTTCTACAAAAATCTTAGACGTGTTTATGAATCAACCACAAGAGTTTGTTCAAACAACAAAAATATGGGAAGCTATAAAATATTCTCAGGTACTGATCAAGGAGCTAGATGGATCAAAACATCATCCCTACTCTACAGGAAATTATGAATCAGTATGGATTCAGCAAGGGCAAGTCATGCCTGACCAACCTGATTGCCTCCTATGGTAAGATGACTGGCTCTGTGGTTGTGGGAAGAGCAGTGGACATTATACACTTTGATTTTAGCAAGGATTTGGATATGGTCTCCTACACCATTCTTGCAAGCAAACTGAAGAAGTACAGGTTGGATTAACGGACTGTAAGTTCGATAGAAAACTCTCTGGATCATCAGGATGTTTAGTTGGCAGCCAGTATCAAGCAGAGAGCCCCAGGGGTTGGTCCTGGGGCTGGTTTCTTCAATACCTTTATCAACAATCTGGAAGATGGGATGAAGCATACCCTCAGCAAGTTTGCGGATGACACCAAATTGGGTGGAGTAGTAGATATGCTGGAGGGTAGGTTTAGGATTCAGAGAGACCTAGACATATTGTAGGACTGGACCAAAAGAAATCTCATGAAGTTGTGTAAAGAGAAGTGTAAGTCCTGCACTTATGACAGAATAATCCCATTCACCAGCACAGGCTGGGCACTGACTGGCTAAATAGCAGCTCTGCAGAAAAGGACCTGGAGGTTACAGTAAGCTGAATATGAGCCAACAGTGTGTCCCTGTTGCAAAGAAGGCTAACAGCATACTAGGCTGTATTAGTAGAAGCATTGCTAGTTGATCTAGGGAAATGATTATTCCCCTCTATTTGGCACTGGTGAGGCCACGTCTGGAGTACAGTGTCCAGTTTTGAGCCCCCCATTACAGAAAGGATGTGGACAAACTGGAGAGAGTCCTAGGGAGGGCAACAAAAATGTTCAGATGCCTGGGGCACATGATTTCTCAGGAGAGGCTGAGGGAATGGGGCTTATTTAGAGAAGAAAAGCCTGAATCCGAATTTAATAGCATTCTTCAACTACCTGAAAGATAGTCACAAAGAGGATGGAGCTGGACAGCATGGCAGGTAACAAAACAAAAAAGATGTTCTCAGGTTACAACAAAGGAAGTTTAGGCTAGATATTAGGAAAAACTCTCATTAAGAGGGTAGGAAAGCTCTGGAACACGTTATATAGAGAGGTTGTGGCATCTCCATCCTTAGAAGTTTTTAATACCTGGGTCGATAAAGTCTTGGCTGGGCTGATGGGGGATGGTTCTGCTTTCAGCAGATAGGACTAGTTAACCTCCTGAGGTCCCTTCCAACCCTAATTTTCTATGATTCTATGACTTTACTATATATGAATGCCTTCTCTTCAGTTTCTTTCCAACATACCTAAGCTTAGAAGGCTGATTTAAGGCTTTTTTTCTCTCTTACTTCCTCAAACATGGCCTTTCCCAATATCTTGAGAAAATGTTGGTACCAAAAGAGCAGAAGATAACATAGCAGACAGATCACTTCGATTTTTGTGTCCCCAATATTTTGCTTGTTTGTTCTCAGATTTAGAAACTTAAATTCCTAAGACAGAGCATATATAAGAAAGAAGACAGAGAGAGAGAAATAAAAAGGACTGTACAGGTTTTTTGAGACTATAAGTAAATAATACAGAGGGCATCTCTTCATGCACAATGCAGAGTTAAATCTTTTAGAGGCATAGTATTAAAGCTAATATGCCCCTCAGCATGTTTAGTTTACTTACTTTTGAAATAGTTTCTTTTGTGAACAGGCACAATATGCTCACTGGAGTCTAAAACAATTTATAGGCTGCACAAGGAAGTTTCTCCCTCAGGGATAAAACTGAGGTTTAAGACTATGTCATATTTATCCTCTCTTGTGAGTTCAAATGAATTTTGGTTTCCATTGAAGGTCACTGGGACCCAATTCAATGCCCAATGAAGCCAACAGATTGTGGTCTCCAGAGGGTGGATATGATTTAAATCAAATTGATTTAAATCATGTTTTAAATCATTGGTCAGGAAGCCTTGATTTAATTATTGTTTTCTACAAAATGCATAAATGGTGGGGGGAAATATTATTTGAGAGGGCTGAGCCCCACCTGGCCCTGCCCCTCCCTCTCATAGGGCTGTTGCGGGGCCAGCTGGTGCTGTATGTGGTGGCAGAGGAGCAGCTGCACGCCGAGCGGTGCCAGGAGGCGCAGTTGCACACCAAGCTGCAGGACCGTGGCTACATAGTGCTGCTGCTGCCACCAGCTGCTGCAGAAAGTTTTTGGGGGGGCTAAATCCTGTTTGCCCCAGCCTTCCACTACCTAAGACAAAAAGTGCATTCTTATTGTTTGGTATCTTTCATTCCAGGGGTAGGCAACCCATGGCACAGGTGCCAGAGTGTGGCACTCAAAGGAGTTTTGCTTGGCACATGTGCCTCTGGGTGGGTGATGGGGAGGGGCTGGGCCTACATGGCAACAGCAAGGATTGAACCCCTTGTGGCTCCCCTGTCATCTATGCCTGGCACACCAACATCTTACAAGTTGAAGCTGTGGGTGTTTTGGGCACTCTGAGCCCTATTTTATTCATTTAGCTTTTTGAACTTTTGCACTTTTAGAGGAACGTAAGTGCTTGATTGTGTGTACACAAACTTGCAGAGAGACAATAGGGCTGATGGGTAGGTAATCAGGTCTGTTATCTCTCATCTCCATATACTGCTGTTAACAAGGATACTAACTCTAGAGACAACAAACTCTCCCTAGGCCTGAAGGGCATTTGTGCCCGAAAGCTTGTAAAGAACAATTTTTCCAACTATTTAGTTAGTCTAATAAAAGATATCACATCTACCCAAAGAACCTTGTCTGCCTATGATCTCTGGAGACACAAATCCACAATTTGAGAACTGAAACTAAGCATCACAGAAATGCTTAATGTGATCTTCTAGACTGAGCACTGAGTCCCATTGGGTAGAGTAGTTTTCTTTAATCTTTGCTAATCTATAAAGGAGCCTCTGGGAACCCCATAACATTGGGCCCCTAATATAGTCCATGGCCTGTTGTGACCTATTTATAAAACTTTTAAAAGGTACATGAATATATCGTCTCAAATAGTATATAATTAGAAGTTATAATCCCTATTCCATGATGATATATTTGAGCTTTAATGTACCTTAACTTAAAACTATCTTTATATAAGTTTATTTTTAAAAGCATGTTAACAAAATATAAAAAATATGATTAAATTTAAAAATCTGATTTAAATTTTAAAAATCCAGATTTTTAAATCACTGATTTTTATCCACTCTGGGTCTCCATTGGATTCTGGATCAGGTCTTCAGAGGATAAAGATTTTAGGATTCTCAGTACTTTAAAAAAGGATCTGTTTTATTCAGAGAAGCATCACTTAAAAGGGGCATTTTAAGACTTTCCAAGGCCTAAAAGTATAACTCTTTAAAAAACATTTTTGCTTTCTACATAATTGTCTGTTTGGCTACATTTATTACTTTTGTCCAATGCCTCAGATCAAAAGATGGTTTTGATAACCGCCCCCAGCAAAATCTGGTTAATTCATCACTCCTAGGGAATTGGTAATGATGATTAACTATTCATGAATGACTAATCCTTAATAGTAGCCATTTTCAAATTTTTAGGAGATGTATTTTTCATGCCACATTGAGACCCATTTAAGAGTGGTTTAGACATTTATAATGAAAGGAAACTATATTACAAACATTCCAAGTGCAAATTATATACACTATGGCTTACTATACAAGAACTGCATTATTAGATAAATGCTTAATGTACTGTTTCTTACTGTAATTCAGAAAGTCATTTATATAATTATTACATGATTATGAGGGAGTAAAATAATCACTTGAAGGCTTTTGCTTTGCACACTTACATGCACTCATCACCAAAGTAGAAGATAGTTCGCCAAAATGGAACTGTTGATTGTCTACATGTTGTCGAAGCAAGAAATGTTGAAGAGAATCCAATGCTTTGTAAGCATCACTAGGCTTGACATATGCTATGGAGGGCATAGATCAGTACTTTTTAAGCTGCCTAATTATCAGGAGCAGATTTTCATTGCGATTTGATGTACATTGTGATGTACATTTGGAAATTACTAATTATGCTTTCACAGATGATGATTTAGCCAAAGTATTTTCTGCATAAATCAACGGAACTCTGGCAGGGAGTTGTGCACCATTTAATAAGACAAAAATAACAAGTTACCCAGTGACTAATTAACGAGATTTCAGTGTAACATGGGACCTAAAACCTAAAGGGTTCTAAAAACAAAAAGCTAGGAACACAGGATTTTCCTATTCACAATTAAAGATGCACTCTGCCTTTAATACCCCAGATATATACCAAAACCTAAACCTCTATTCTAATAATAATGAAGATAAAGAACCATTATCAGTCCAAAAATCAGGTCTTACACAATAAGCCTATCTATGAACAAGATCTGACTGATTTCTGCTTGCTAAAGCATGATTTTGATTAAAAAAAAAAAAAAAAAGAAGAAGTTAACAGGTACTTTTCCATACATCCTAACTAGGTAACAGAATGGTTTGTGAAAGAATACAGAGAAAATAAAATACAGTTGTTTATTTCTCTCCTCTATCTTCAGGTTCTTATTCAATCAGGGAAATGTTTGCTCATGCTGCATAAAACAGCTCCAGGTAGGTATCAATTTCAACCAAAATGCATCAAATCCCAGTTCCTCAGTAATGAGACTCTCCTGGAAAAAATGCTGGTAGCTTTCTTCTTTGTAAAGGATAAGGTCTTGGTTATATACACATTCGAATATAGCCTACTTTCACTATCTGAAATAGAATATATTAATGCTCATTAGTGTAAAGTCTCAATCAAAACTTATTACATAAAGTTGCAATTACACTGATACTGTAAGGAATTCCAGAACAAAACAAGTTAGGCATTTGGTGTACAGAAGTTTAAAAAAATACATATGTAATTTTCTACCAAGAAGTTTCACTGAGATTTGGGTCAACTGGTCTCATTTCTGGATCTCCCAAGATATGATGGGCTTGATATTTAGCTGGTATGAACTAATATCAATGCTGATATGCTGAGTTACACCATGACCTGGCCCTCTGTCTCCCAAAAAGCATCTATCAATATTCAATCCGCAATATGTCTACTTACACTTAAAATAATATGGAGTATATTAACTCTGAATAAAATCTTGAAACATTTTTTTATTTAAGAGGCTTATCTGTAAGAGTATGGATCTCAAAATCTGATTATATTTAAAAAAAAATACTGCTAACCATATGAGTGCTAGGTATGTATGACATACATCCAGATCTGGACATAGATATGAACTCTAAGGATGCAACTTGTATATACACAAAAGTACAGTATATAGTTATACAATTTGCATCCATATATCATAAAGTTACACTGATCATCACAGAGCTTCATAAAATAATAGAAGACAATTCATAACTCTGCTTCATAGTCTCTTAAAGGATAACAATTGCTATTCCAATGGTTTCTTCCACTGGAAAGAAGCTCATATAAAAGCTGTGGCCCAAATTTCAAAGGTGGATGTATCCCCATTTCTCATCTACGTCTGTTGGAGCTGTCCTTGTGCAACACTTTTCAGACAGAGACCCCTGTATGAGATTCACTTCATAACTATATTTTCATGGCAAGAGCATATTTAAGAGTGCAGAAATACAATGATTTGTTCAAAACCATTCCAAGAATATGATCACATATGGAGGCACTAAGTGCTGGCATACAGCATTCAGCAGTCTGACCAAGTAATCAATAAGTAAGTATTAAAGCTGTATTTCTGGCTTTCCGTGTGCTGGTTACATGGCTAAATGTGGTTTGCTAGAAGAGGCAACAGGGCCTTCTGACTGCTGACACTACTAAATTGCTGTAATATTATGTACAGCTAAAGTCTATGAGAGTCTCCCACAGGATTTCTCTTCCAAAATTTGATATTACTTTTCAACATTAGAGTCATCATTGGAGGTGGCTGCTAAGCTGTGAATGGTGTCTTTTGAGTTTAACGTTAGAAAAGTAAATCATTGCTGTAGTGAAACAGCTTCTTTGATTCTCACAAGGTGCATCTACACATGAAATTAGCACAGCTGAATAAGCTCTGGTGCAATTCATGCTGGAGTTTATTTACATGTGCGCCCAGGACTGCAGCATGCAGCACAGCTCTGGCTGGCAGAGATCCCTGGGAAGCTCAACGTGCTGCAGAGGGGCTGGCTGGGACACAAGGGTGCTACAGTGTGGGGCTAGCCGGCAGGCAGCCTCATGGCCTGGCCAATCCCGGTCGCAGTTTACCCATGCGTTGTGGTGGAGTAAATAACTCCGCCATAGGATAGTACTTGTATCAGGCAGTACTAACCTAGGGTGGACTTAATTAATTTACTCCAGCCTAATAGTTCCACACATGTAGATGGAGATGCTTTACATTGGAGCTAATTAGGCAACTCCACAGTAAGTGTCTCGTGTAGATGCCCTCCATAGACTCCCAATTATTGGATTTCTATGGGTTTTACATGATTTATCCCAGGTTCCAGGTAGCTCTTAGAGTACACTTACTTGTTTCCTGACAGACTCTGGTATGTTCCTACTACATCTCTACTCTTCATTACTGTTGTCTTGAATATCCTGTGTCTTCCTATTCTGGTTTGGTAGCAGTGTCAAATACTGATTGAAGATGTCTGGCAGTTTCACTGGCAAATTCCTGTCTTTACGCACAATGAACTGCACATATACAAGTATACATCATAGGTGAAAATATAGCCCCCAAATTCCAGATGATTTTGTCCAGTCTTTATCAAGACCTGTTATTTTTTTTGAGGTAAAATGTATTTCTCCATTATGGCACATGTTCTATATATACACAACCAAAACAAAGGTGGCTTAAACACGTAGGTGGCAATTTCTGACCACAACTTATTCATATTAATCCTCGTCTGAAGTGGGACGCTATACAGAAAGTTTTACTACATTAATGATGACATTGCCTCAATATACAATCTATAATATATCTAAGTACACTGAATAGGTATGCTTTTGTTTTTATAAACCCTTGATTAAATATACTCATCTAACAATGTCACTTCATATGTTTGTAAGAGTCTGGTAAAAATATATATATGTATTCAGTCACCCAGTGCACAGGAATGAGAAATTAACCCTTAACCTGCTGATGCTTCTCTTTATATTCAAAATACTGGTTATTACACTGTTTTTGGATAAATACGTTCTCATTTCAAGGGAGCAGAGAGTTCAGGAAAAATTCTTGAAGTACACTCCATATGCAATAGAAGTGATTTTGCTATGGCACGCACTGTAAACCCCAGCTTAGGATAACGAGTCAAGCAGCTTTCAAACCCAAACCTTGCTTGAAAAAGTAAAGGTAAAGCAACCTCACAAAATCTTCCAGCCAAACAGTAGACGAATGTGGTTTCCTGCTTGTCTGTCACCTCTTTTCTCAATGCTCCATTACTTATGCCAAGTCACGGTCCAAGCCACAAAGTTATTTGTGAAATCAATTCCTACCGTTAGGAAACTCTACTGCTTACACTGATCCTTCCAAGTTCTTATGTTCCCACTTTACCTATGAACACTATACAACCGTCATTGAGGGGAAAAAAGCAGTCGTTAGGGCAGCTGCAATATGGCTTCCTTGAAAAAGGACAAAAATTTGTAGGCTTGATGTTTCTGCTTACTCTTTCTGTGTATGCAATTTTCACTTTTTTATAGTGCATTCACTGAGACATTTTAATAGTCACTTTTCCATTCTGCTTGCTTACAATGATTTACAAATTCAAAGCAGAGGATTACATTGTATTTACAAACAAGTTGGCACTTACAGAATAAATTATTGATTTTTGTTTTCCTTTTCGTTCCAGGGCACCCATGTTTCAGGCAGACCAGCAAAATCTGCTGCCTGATAACATTATGCTACATTAACGTGAATAAATAGATTTCTAGCTGGTACGTTCCATTCCAAAATTTTGCTTGTTGCTGAAAGGCAGTACCTTCCACCTCAGTTCACAATTGATGCTCAGGAGCTGTTAGTCAAGTGAAAGCAAAGGCTGCATGTTTTCTTCCTCATTTTTATCCATACGTTTTAGAACCCCAGGATCCACAACTGACTGAGACCTACAAAAGGATAACATGGTGTTGTTTTTTCCATTTTTTCTCAATCAAGACAAATAAGGGTAAGTATCAGCACTCTGGTTTTTGGGGTTTTTTTCCCCCCTCAGAGTTCAAAAATAATAATCCAGGCAGCACAAATATCTTATCACAGCAAATGATCAGAAAATACCCTCCCAAACCAAACTTATGCACTGACACCCATGCCGTCTACCAAAAAGGGGTCTCTCCAACAACCCAGCTGACTACTGGAATGGCAAAATTAGCAGCCCATATTAGCTAGAGGCACAAGTTGCTCTTCTTCTGAGCAGCACTTAAGTGCACCCTAGAGTGCATTCTCCAAAGCCAGCATCACAGACTCCTCCCATGGCCAGCAGGAGTTCTGGACCAGTGGACAGACTTTAACCACCCTTATCAATTTAACTAAGTTGACTAGGGCAGGATTGTATGCCTACATTCACAGCTGACTGTAAAACACTCAGAGATGTTCTGATAAAAGACCATAAAAGTGCGAAGTTGGTATTATAATTCCCTGGTGTAGCCTTATTTGAGTGGGAAAGTGACAAACTTGTCAACACTACTTTCTGCAGTTGCTGGAGTTTTCCCTGGAAGACTTGCATATCGTTCTGCCTCCACATCACCCGTCTTAGCTTTTAATTTGTACAACATCAGGTCCAGAGAAGGTATGATCCTCAGTTTTACATATTAATTCCAAAACTATTTTTAAAAGCAGTTAAAGGGACAAGAGCACACTTACACATCACACCATTTGCAGAACTCAAGCACATAAGAAAAAATATTGGGACAAATTCTTTACTAGTAAAAATTGGAACAGATCCATTGAAATTAGTGGAACTGAGTCAATTTACAGCAGAAGATAATTTGGCCCATCCTTCTTATAAAACATGAAGAAAAGAAGAAGGTGAACTCTTCTGGACAGGAATTGTGTCCATCTTTCTAGAGCACTTAGCACAATATGGTCCTGATCTCAGGCCACTGTTTGGTGACTACTGCCATACAAATAAATAATACTAATTCCTCCCCGTAGAAAGTTAAGAATCTGTCTATTTCAGTGGAATAAGAATCTGATTTCTATTGCTTGCCCTTAAACCTATCATGGCATGGTACTGAATATTGCCTGTGTAGTTCTAAAGATGAAATTCCTTGTTCTGGGTTGAGAGAAGAAAATATTTTTGTAGACACCAGATAGTCATATAAGCAGGGATCCTGGTTTTCTCTGAGAAAATCACAAATTCTCTGATAAAAACTACAAAATCCACAATTAAAATGAAATGCCACTATATACAGAGCTATCAATTGAACACCATGTTTTATTGATGTATTTACAATTTTAAAGCAATTTGGAAGCTTACCAGTGTCTCAATCACTATAATAAAATCAATTCTAAATGCCTGTAAATTATGGTATTTAATTTTGAGTTTTTTAGCATGGAAAAATCAGAGCTCCCTCTGACCCCCTAGCTCACAGAACGCAGGTCCAGGCTTCTCACTCCCTACCCACAGCCCCCCCAGATCCGCTGGGGCCCCTCACTCTCCACCCCCCAGCTCCCTGCCCTCCCAACCCTGCTGGAGCGGGCCCCCAGCTGCCAGGGCTATGGAGCCAGGGACCCAGGTCCACAGCCCCCTGACCCCCACAGCACCACCAGAGCCCCAGCTGCTTCCTGTGGGCATTGGCGGCTGCTGTGGCCTAAGAGTGGGAAGCCTGGCTCCCCCTCCCCCATAGGTGGCACAGCCAGAGAGGAGCCTGTGGAGGGGTACCGGTGCAGGCTGCCTCCTGCGGGCTTGGGTGGGGGAGGCTGGCTCCCCACTACACTCCTGGAGGGACAAGGGGGCACATACCCCTCAGATATTTGCATTAAACATGGGTGGGCTGGCTGCTGCAGGCTCAGGCTCCCTGCTCTGCTGCCCTCCGCAGACCAGTGGGTGGGACCCGGCATGGCACAGCAAAGTGGGACTGGGTGGGGAAGCTCATCGCAGCTGCTGTGAGCCCTGTGGTGCCCTGCCAATGCAGTCCTCTGCCGGCCCCAGAAAAGG
Source organism: Crocodylus porosus (assembly GCF_001723895.1). Classification (NCBI taxonomy): domain Eukaryota; kingdom Metazoa; phylum Chordata; order Crocodylia; family Crocodylidae; genus Crocodylus; species Crocodylus porosus. The sequence continues at coordinate 99,295,172 of NW_017728918.1, read as the reverse complement.
GATTTTCTGCTATGCTGCTGCTCCCACTGCTCTGGGGAGGGCAGGGGACACATTGCCAGGCCAGCATGGGGCTCGCAGTGGCTGCAATGAGCTTCCCCAGCCTGTGCACAGATCTTGGGAGAGCCAGAGCCAGCACCACCACCCCAGATGAGCAATCCACAGCTCCATCGTTGTCCCTATCGGGGCTCTGCAGCCACGCATTGCAACCCCAGCCCCCAAGCTGCATGCATCACCCAGCTGGGAGGCAGCCCCAGACCCAGCCCTGCTGTGCCCAACTCCCTCCTTCCCTATGGGGGCCTCAGTTCCCCCCCACTCCCCCACACTTACCTTCGGGAACTGTTCTCCAGGCTGCCTGGTGGCAAGGTGCATATACATGCACATGGCGCCCCTTGCTTGACTGCCCTGCTCCCACTCCCCCCAGCCTCTTGCAGACTGGAACTCTGCCAGCCTGCAGAGAGCTCTTTGCAAAACTGCAAAATCTACATGTTTCTCCATTAAAATGAAAAATCCATGTTTTTCTTGAGTAAAAGAAGAAATCCTTTTTTTTCCATTTTTCCATGGGAAAGGAAAAACCTGGATCCCTGTTTATATGCATATGGGAGCGTGTGTATATGCACTTGTACACAAAGAATGAACAAGAACGAAAAAGAAGTATTTTTATATATATTTAAGTATAATTAGGCAAATAGTCAACAAACTGTTTTGCAGTGCCTTGTGAGCTACAGAATAGTTTCAAAAGCCCAAAGCCAAGCGTTTTCAAAATGGATCACTTGTTCAAAATGCAATTTGAGCATTCCCATTCTGCAGGAAATGTCAACATTTTATTTTCGAACAAAAAATGATTTGGTCTCCTCCATTTTGCTCCAGAGTATAGTACCTCCAGGACACATTAACATAACAATACAATTTTATAGTTTCTTCCATCTAAAAGTCTCAATGCACTCTAAAAATATTTTTAATAAAACCAGTCTACATGTCTGTGAGAAGGACTAGTATTATTATCTTCCCTTCCCCCATCAGAGATGAGAAACAGAACTCAAAGTTAATTTGCAAAGCTAGTGCAAATGAGAACCAGACTCACAAAGTTTAGTTGGGAGCAGAAACCAGATCCTGTGAGGCCTATCACTGTGCCTGAACAAGTTCATTCTGCCTTTCAAATTAGGTTCAATCAATCTCAGAGAATTTTACTGAGGTCTGAACCTTCTTAAAGTACATGTTATGGCTGTAAGGAGGCAAGCAGGCTGACTGAGTAATGACATTCTTAGCAGGATTTTGTTTTAAGGAAGGGTATTATCTTGTGCAAGCAAATGTGCTCTGAAATGGCACAGGGAATTTAAGCAACAAAATTATTGGGGGATTTGCTATCTTTAAAATATGTACAAAGTCCAGGAGAGTCAGTTAAGGTTGTTGCTCCATTGTTCTTTCTTTCTCTTACTGCTGTGTATTACAGATGTAAAAAAATCAGGTGTGCAGTTGCACACTATTGTGAATCTGGTATAATATCTGTGCAAACAAGTTAATTAAAAAAAAAAAAAAAAAAAAATCAGCCTTCACTTGAATTTTGTTTACCTTAACCATTTGCTATCCCAGCCTCAACGTTATTTTAATATTGTTTGTATACTTGTTTCCCTTTGTGCACCTAAATGTCAGTTTCAGCTGTGTAAGCATTATTTTGCACTTATGTGCAGGCTGCAGTTCTATTAACCTGCAGTGAGAACATATAAGTGCACACCTTGACTGAGTATGCACAGCAGCCTATGTACTGGATAGGCATATACACAGCCATATACACAGATGCATTCTGAATGCATACAGCACAAAAATGTAGTCAGCCAGAAACCCAAAACTAACAGGTGTTTGTTACTGAAGGAGGTCCCTCCCATGTTTTACCCTCAGTATCTATGTGGTTGGGACATTTGCCCAGGAAGCCAGAGATCTGGCTTAGTTCCCCCTTGCCCTGCCTCTCTATGACTTCTCAACACAGTGCTCAAACTGCCACCCCATGGCTTAGGCATTTTCCAGTCCTCTTCTCGCCCTTGCTCCTTTGGAAGCTGTACCCCTGAGCAGCTAAGAGAGGGAAATACGTGTGACCAGAAAGAAAAGAGCAAATAATGGGGTGTGTGCCTCAGTGAGATGGCTGCTTCTCTGGATAGGAAGGCACTCGGGGTCCTAGACTGAACATTTTCTCCCAGTGAAGCAAAAAACTTCTGCACTGTACTGTTCTCTATGCATTATATCCAATGCCCATTAAGGCTAAGTATAGACAGTCAAAAAGCCAGAGGCTGAATCATTTCAGTCTTCACAGGTTAGTCTAAACTACGTAGATTGAATTGATAAGCCAGTGAACAAAAGACATTCATTTTGATTCTGGAGATGCAGCCACGTGCCTGCAGTGGCTCAGGCCAGAAGCTAGAGGGAACTAAAGCATGACTCCCTGCTTTACTGGAGCAGACAGCTTGAGCCAAGCCTAGCCCATCTGCCCTGCAAAGTGGAGTTTGTGGAGGAGGTGAAAAGTATCCTAGGAAGCTGGGTAAGTTAACTTAAATCTGGAGGGGATCTGGGACAGAAGTTCAATAAACTGATTTAACCTAAATCAGTCAAGTCCGATACTATGTCCATCCAGGGTTATCTTAAACCGGTTTTAGCCATTTTGAAAGCAGTCTATGTGCAGTGAACTTCTGTAGGAAGAGACATTACACATAAACTGGTTTAAGTGATCAGAAACTGGTTAAAACCCATAACAGAAGTTCAGTGCACATACACCAATTTGAAAATGGCTGAAACTGGTTTGAGATAAACATGGTTTATCAGACTTTACCGATTTGGGTCAAACCGCTTTATGCAATGTCTCTCTCAGACCCCTTGCTGGCTTAAGATTTACCAAACACCCCCAGCATCCCAACATGCTCTCTGGAGCACGCCTTAGGACCCTGGAGGAACGGGTGCGGGGGCTCCTGGAGGAGGTTAGCAGGCTGAGGGGAATCTGTGAGGCAGAGGAGGAAATTGATAGGTATTTTCTTTCTCTGCAGGGTGGTACGAC
>NW_017728918.1:99258945-99292121 GCF_001723895.1 Crocodylus porosus | reverse complement strand
TGACCCCGGTGCTCTTTCCTGCCAAGGCAGGGGGTCGGACTAGATGATCTACCTAGGTCCCTTCCGACTCTAGCTACTATGAAACTATGGATTGGGCAAGGCTCTCTTCTTCAAAGCAGAGCTGACCTCTCCCCCCTTGCTCTCTGGCTGCAGCTCCAGCACAGACTGCGAGCTGCTCCACCTACTCCTCCTCACCACTCTCTGCTAAGCAGGAATTCCCCCCTCCCCTCAGCCTTGCTGAGGACTTGTCTGTGTATTAGCTAGCAGACCACATGCTAGCTATGGTCCCTGCTGAATCAACAGGTAGCTGGCAATGTCCCTCTGTTGTTTTCTTAATGGGATGATAAACACTGAGTTAGGGGTTATAAACACTATTGTCAGTTCCCTGCTGGGCTAATCAAAGTGTCCTTCCAGGGTCTAGCAATGTTCCCCCTCCGCTCAGTGTTGTGGAAGGAATGGGAGGACTGCTCTAGCCCCCCACCCCCCAGCTTCTAGCCTAAGCCACTGCAGGCATGTGCCTGCATTTCTGGGATGTCTGTGCAGTTACAAACCAGTTCAGCCTAGCCAGGTTAGACTAACCTGCAAAATTGAATCAATTTAGGCTCAGACTTTTTGAATGTCTGTCCCTAGCCCTGTTGTGTTACAAATCTTAACTGGTTCCTGATCACTTATACCAGTTCAAGTGTACCTTCTGTCCCTAGCTAAAAGGCTATACGTGTTAGTTAAGCTTCTTCCAGGACATATGCCCATGTACATGTGTACATATTCATATACATACTCTGTACACACATGCACACTTACATGCTTATAGTGCAAATGTAAAACACCAAAAACACTGAGGTATGCACACAAAAAGGGACAGGATTCTGCTCTAAGACTTGGTTTTCCTATTCAGTGTCCTAACTACCTCTCTCTCCTGTGCACTACAACTGCAGAAGCTCCAGCTGGTTCCTTTTATATAGAACAGTTGGGAAGGGGGATTCCAGCATACACTGCAGTTGTGCTATAGGAATAAATATGAGAATCTAAACACATAAGGGTGAAGGTATTTCAGCTGAACATTGTTTCAAAATAAATTATATGCACACAGAGAAATAACATACTTGGAACGTCCTCTCCTGTGCTGGTACACATCTACAATATTTACTCAAGTGGAAAAAATACTGTGCAGTGCATGTGAAGATCAATTTGAAAGCTAAACTGAAGTGTAATTCTGCCTCAAGGGTTTTCCAAGTCATGAGTAAAATGCAGAGAAAATAGATAACTATTCTCCATTTTGAAAAACAGAAGAGCTCAGTCAATTCACTGACACAGTTCTCCAATCCAGACGTGAGGTTTGCCTCAAGGAGGGCCTGCCATAAGCCCTCTCAATTTTTCTCATGTTACATTCACCTTCTTTGGGTGAGATCATTTGCTCTTATAGCTTTAGTTACCATCTTTTCAGTGATGAGATGTGTAAATCTGCATCTCTATTCCTGCTTTCCCTCTGTCCAAGATAGCAATGTTTCTGTATCCCATAATTCCTTATATATGATGTGCAAATTAAACACTACAATGAACACTAAAAATCAAAATTCATCATGTTCCCCCACCCAAACCTTCCCATCTTTTTCTTATCATTTCTCTTGATGGTTCCCATCACTGTTCCTGTCACTCACTTTCTAGAGAACTTCTAACGTCTCCTTCTTCATCTTTCTCTCCATTCAGACTGTTTAATAACTTCTCATTTGTTCAGTCCTTACCCTCTTTCTCAATACAACACTTCTAACATCTGCCCCTTGTTGACTTCTTTGCAAATATGAGCTCTTGTTTCTCCACTCTCCATCCATATTCTGTGCTCAAAATCATTGTCCTTTTCTGCAATTCTGAATACAGATCTCTTTGCTAGAATCCCTTTCCCAGGCTCCCTATCTCTTTCTGCATCAAACTCAGTCCCTTGGATTGGATCTTCACGTTAAAATTGCTCCCAAATTATACTACTGTCATTGAGAGTAGATGACCCTCTTTTTAGAGACCTTTATAATGCTTTCTAGCCTAAATTTCTCCCCTGCTTACATGATATGCCTACTTACTTATGCCTTGCATTACAAAAACCTTCTGGCTGCAAAAGATCCATTCCACTTGCAACCTTGTACCTTTTTCTTATACTATAGCAAAAGTTGAAACAGACACTCTTTCAGTGTATCAAGACACCTTGCTCTCCTTTGGTTTTTAAAAAAACTGCCTTCTTCCAGCCTGCCTTCCACCAATAACTAGCCTCTTCTGTTCTCTTGCCTACCCTGTAACTGTAAAATATAACTAAAATTTAGCATCTATCTTCTTAGATAAATCCTAGAATGTTGAGCTGGTTATCAAACTCAATTCACATGAATCCTGTCTCTTTCTCCCTATAATTTTCTCTATATGCTTTCTGACATATAGTGTAAAACAACTTGGAGAGATGGAGGGAGGGGAGAGAGGGAACCTTAGTTTGTTGCCCATAAAGCACCTACTGGATAGCACTTCAGAAGTAATTATTTATAATTAATTATTCCACATGAATTATGACTATCAGCATCTGTATAGTGGCCTTCTAAAAACTAGTTTCTTAGATTACAAATTGTTTGGGGGAATTATGAAAGGCTTCAGAACAATCATAAAAAGGAATACAAGATATACTGCCATCCCACAACTGTGCTAGCATGCCACAGAATCCTATTTCACACACCTCTTCATGGATTTGGGAGAGAGGTCCTTTTCTGTGTCTTTCGAGGAAGTGTTGTAGGAATCTGCACTGAATTCACTGTCATCATCATATTCATGGTCTAGCAGTGTTCTGGCCCATGTCCCCATGTCATATGGTGGCAACATTCCTCCAAACTCAGAAGGCAGAATCTCAGGATGAATCAGTTGATGTAGACTGTTGAGGTTATTTCCATGAAGAAATATCTTTGTATATATGGAAAAAAAAATCACAGCTAATCTCACAGCTCAAAAGTGTAGCATTATTATATTACTGGTAATAAATATTTATATCACAGCCCTGCCCTCCTAGGTAATTTACCGCCAAAAAGACAGACAAGGTCTCTATTTGAAAACTGGCTTCCCATTTATGTCTCTGATCCTATGACTATGAAGATTTACTTTTACGCATGTGAATAGTCCTACTTAAAGCATGCACAGAAGCAAGGCCCTAAGATGGAAGACAGTCATATGCTGTGTAAACAAAGATATTTGTTACGTTTCTTTTAATATTATTTGTATTTATTAATAGCTTTGTCATTCCATTATTAAGTAAATAAGGCTGACTTCCTTATAAATTGGAGCTGACTTCCTCCAATTAGGTATTAAACAATGATTTATGCAGACTCCACTGAAAAGAGTTTTTGACCTAGCATTTTGCTGGATAATTATATTACCTGTATATGGCAATGTACAAGACAATCAGCATCATTAAATCAAACATGTCTTATCTATGTGAATAGAATGATTGGTGAGAATGATTGGTTGACTAGATATTGCTGTGAATATCATTGTTTTGGCAGTCTGTGATTTATTTTTAGAATATGTGCTTTGTGTAGCACATAAAGAAACAGTTTTATAGCACCAAAAACTAAGGCTATATGGATTCAGGCAGCCCTCTGTAATTGAAAACAGGAAGAGGGGAAATGGCTAGATGAGCAGTTTTAGAAGTTATATTAAAAAGCAGCAAGTAAAAAGTCAGAGACAAAATAACATATACATTCATTTTTCCATTTGTTTCAGTTCACCCAGCAAGCAGCTGCAAAGATGAAGCAGCTTAATATAAAGATACAAAACCAGCACATGTTTTCCAATCTTAGAAATAAAGAACTCATCCTTGCATGAAAAAATAGTGCAAATGTTTATGGCAGAAGTAATTTGTTTTATAGTGCCTCTCCATAGTGCCTCTCCAAAGCTATTCCATTTTAAGGTATGGTTTTATACTTATGTTCATCTGAACATAGTTCTTCAACTGAACTTTATAACCTGTACATCTGCTATGGGTATTCATTGTAACTTTATAAACAAAAAATATTGATGACAAGCCGAGCAAAATTCTAACAAAAACCCAGAGGAATGTTGTAGTTTTAGAAAGATATTACCCTGTATTTCAAGACTGGCTTCTTACTGCATTCCAAAGTTGATTTTAAATAATATATTTTGGCTGAACGTTCAAATTTGAATGCCTAAAATTATTTTTATAGGTGCATTTTAGAGGTGTTACACACTAACAAAACCTTCAAGTGAACTGGAAGAATTCAACATCTATAAAGTTATGGATTTAAAACCTAAACTTAGGAACCATGTTTGATTACTCACTTTTAAAAAACATAGTAGCATTTTATAATATTCATGAATTGCACTACAGTCCTTCTTTATGTGCATACAGCCCTTGACTTAAACACATTTCAAATGCCTCTGACACTAAAATGCTTCTGATTGAAGCTGAAATCAGTAGAAAAAAACGAAATCTGGTAAAATGCGTTCTTCATTTGCATATTTATAGCATGTATTATATAAAAAGCTTGGTGATCCAGTTATAATTTCATGGGTACCAGAAGCTTCTCAGGCATAATTTGTCGAGCAAAAAATTTATTAAAACACTTAAAAAAGACTGAGGCATTCTGTACTGCATTTGAGTAGAGAAAAACAGAGTTCCCTAGAGAATCTGATATATTAGACTGCTAGACTAAAACATGCTACAGAAGGTTTATGTACGATGCTGAATAAGTCTTACTGGAGGACAAATTTCAGTTTAAAGAAATATTACCATTATATGTTTACCTCCACCAAACTCTACTTCAGTTACAATTATGTCAAAGTCAAAAATCTGTTCAAGCCTAAAGGATCCATCTGGCTATCATAATAATGTTGCCCAGTTTCTGTAGCCAGCAGCTCCTGGGACTGGTGCAGCTAGCATCACGTCCCACCTTTGACTCCCCAGCCCAAACGTCCAGTTCCCATGTACAGGTGGATCAGGTAAGTGTGGCCTTCGGCATGAGTCTAGAGCAAGCCTTGCACACGTAGGTCTGGATGAATCAAAGGATACCTTCACCATTGCCACTGTAGTGATGTTATTGATGCAAATTAAACTACATCTCAGAAATGAACGTACTCACACACTCCTTTCTGTATGCATTTACAGTGAATATAAATATATACCCAAATTGAATATTTTATATGTTTGCATCATAACTTTAGTCAATGATGACAAATGCAGTGACACTGTAATAAAAATGATACTACAGGTATTCTTTTAAAATAAAAGGAGCTAATTTAAAAATATTATGTCTGTATCTCTGGATAAAAAAGCTCTATTAAATATCCCAGCACAAAGGCTGGGTCCTCCAGGGAGGTGCTTTGGCTGCTGGAGCCCCTCCTTTAGTTGTCCCCCAGCTTCTCTAGCATGCCAGGAGCCAGAAGAAACAGAGAAATGGCCATTTCCCCAAAGTGGGGCATTTTGTCCCTCATCAAACCCCACAGGCATGGGCATGCACAGCAGCAAAAATCAGCAGCACAAATTTGTGCTGCTACTATTTTTGCCGTGGCAAATGCATGTCCCTGCACGTGCGTGCCCATCTGGACACAGCCTGTGCTTAAAATTAAACACTTAGCTACTTTAGATCAGAGCCTCAAAAGATAAAGCCATATATATTTCCAAGGCAAGTGGAGATCCTTGACAAAAAAATCTTTCAAAACAGACATATTTAAAGACATTAAATAAATTCCAACTAGGTAATTTATTTTTGTTTTCTATATCCTTTGCACATCTGGTGACCATAATGGTCTATCAATATAAAAATAAAGAAAAGAGTACCCTTTTTCGTGTTTTCTCCTTTAGAAAGGGTCGTATAACCGTGTAGAGGGCATGGATATACCATGGCTGATTGACGAAATGAATTCCTCCAAACCGAGCTGGAAAGCTATCCTATAGGTCATAAAACAAACACATAACTTTGTAAGTAGACTCTTCACAAAGGACATAAGTTGCATGTCAGTTTGATTGCTTATGCTGAAACACCTTCATTTGCTTACTTAACCTTACAAAAGAAGACATTTTCAAAGTAGTGTCCACTCAGTCGATTTTCAATATTCATTCACATTCGCAGTCTTTAGCTACACAATTTCCTGACAGAGCTGTGTAACAACTATGCTATTCTAATAGAGAGATGGCATTTTTGGACCCTTGATACACTTCGTACTTATATGACTTGCCCATAATCTGTCTGCACAATATTTTTTTCCATCTCCCATTCCTATTTGGTTTCACTTATTTTTAATCTTAATTAACAGTAAGTGTTAGTGTTCCTTTAGTGCAATAAAGAAATTAAAAATGTTCCTCTTGCTTCAGTCTTAAAAATCAGAAGGAAACCTGAGATACAAGTCAACATACATGCAATACTATTTACATTTTGCAAAACTTAAAACGCATTAAACATAGTTATTATACAAGCCTGAACATCTTCTAGAAGTACTGTAAGATATTTTATTGGGGCACATGTTTAGCAAGCAAGGTTAAGTTAGGGTATTGTTTGGGGAGCTTTTGTTATATGATATATACATCTTCTTTAATATTGTATCTAAGTTATTTATTTCTTATAGTAAGCAATCCTGAGCATGTTTTGGGAAAGGCAGCATAGATATCTAATCAATATCTAATAATAATTTTGGGAAGGGCAACATAGATACAATATTGATACAATGAATGATACAATATTGATATGTCTCGATTTTGCTGCTTATTCAGCCGTTTCTCTGAATCAAAATGTATATACTTTTATACATGTTTATACTGAGATGACCACGCATTTTTAAACTGGTTTTGTCTGTTTCTCCTGATACTCTAATAAAGAACTGAGAAAGAGATGGGAAATGAAATGGTAGAACCACTGACATGCAGCCATTTGATTCTGCTGAGAAAAACTGCAAGGATTTTACATGATTAAGTATGCTTTTTTATTGATGTAGAACTGTGGCATCAATGGCCACCTTTTCCATACCTGTCAGGAGGTTTCCTGCCCTAGAACATTGTAACCAAATTAATTGTGTACCCCTTCCTTGTTACTACCTTGTTGACTAAAAAAAGACTGTTGTCTTCTCTCATCTCTTAACACTTTTATCTCTTAGTCATGAAAGATAAGCATGGTAGCTTAGTTTTTTTGATCCCCTCAGATTCACAGGGAAAAACAACATCTTGAACTGTATCTTTCTGGGTAGGCTTATGGTCTGAGAAAACTTGTGTTACAGGAAACTTCTTTGGTCCTAAAATATTTTAGATCCTATAAAAATAACATAGCAGGAAAGATAAATTATTTCTCTCAGAAGCACTGTTCAAAAGCTGGTCTTATCTATATAAAAGCAAAATGTGTTATCCCCTTGCAAACAGTGGCATCAAAAGAAGGATATGCACATACATGCACACATGTGCACTTGCACTCCAAACACAAATCCTTTAGTCATCTTTAAATATCTTAGCTCAAGTGACTAGTAAATCTTTTACTTGGTCAACATCAGCTGTCTCCATAGTGCAACATCTGGCTTTATTATTAGATTAAATGCTTTTCTTCAAGGAAGGCAGTATTTAATTAACTCTCTGCAAGGGGGGCAAGCAGCTAAAACAGAAACCTTAACATCTGGCCATCCAAAACACAATAGTCAATGTACTAAACAGTCTATTCTACCCACTGCAGCTGTTAAAATCATAGAAAATGAGGGTTGGAAGGGACCTCAGGTGGTCAGCTAGTCCAACCCCCTGCACAACCATCCCAAACTAGATCATCCCAGCCAAGGCTTTGTCTAACTGCATCTAAAAACCTCCAAGGCTGGAGATTCCACAACCTCTTCCAGTGTTTTACTACCCACCTAGTGAGAAAGTTTTTCCTTATATCTAACCTAAATTTCCCCTGCTAAAACTTGAGGCCATTGCTCCTTGTTCTTTCATCTGCCATCACTGAGAACAGCCTAGCTCCTTCTTCTTTGTAACCACCTTTTAGATAGTTGAAGATTGCTATTAAATCACTCTGCAGTCTTCTCTTCTTTAGAATAAATAAGCACAGTTTCTTCAGCCTCTCCTCATTAGTTATGTGCCTCAGCCTCCTAACTGTTCCTTTGCCCTCTGCTGGACTCTTTTCAATTTGTCCACATCTTTTCTGTAATGGGGGTACAAAACTGGTCACAGTACTCCAGATGTGACCTCACATGTTATTCAGGAAGGTTTGAATAACACATGCCTTTCTAACATGAATATACAGAAAGGCTGTGTCACACAAGGTTCATTACATATTTTGCCAAACATCTAGATGCATCCTGCCAGTACAAAGTGAATTCCCAGGAAAAAAAAACAACAATTGAGAATCTGGGCAAGGTAAATCTTAATGGAGAGATTTCACCTCGTGAATAAGATAAATCCTTTTACTCTCTGCAGAAAATATACTCTGTGATATACAGTATAACCTCATAAATCTAGATCCCCAAAATCTGGAATTATAAAAAATCTGGCACGTCCCCCTGCCACTCTGGGACCAGCCACCACTTCCCCTCTCCCCCCCCCCCGCCAGACGTGGAGGGGGAATCTTGCATGCGGCAGCTGCTGCTGCCATTCACCACCCTCTGTCTCTCCACATGCAACCACTGCTCCACAACCAGCCGCCACGCCAGTTTCAAAAATCCTGCATTTTCAAATTTCTGCCAAGTGCTCAGTCCCAAGCATGCTGTATTTATGAAGTTGTACTGTATACAAGACAATAAACTATGGACATGTAGTGAACAGAAGAAATATTTTAGGAGGAAAAATTGTTTAGTGACATTTTAACGTTTAGTTAGGGGGAATTGTGTATAACCACAGGGCTCACTTGTTACATTTAGTGTGCCACTCCAGCACAGAAGCACAGTGTAGCATGCTGGGTCCTGCTGTGAAAGGGAACATACCCTACAGCTGCTGAAGATATTTTCAAACAAACCAGGTACATGCATGTTGAGGAAGGCAATACAAATGGCTGCTTGGACAGGAAATAGGAAATGCTGCATAAAATCACTATGCTGTTTCCAGAACAGTAAAGGGGATATGAAAGACTTCTAATATGCCGCCTAGAAGCTTTAATTATGACCAATACTTTATACTGGCTAAGTTCTTTCTCGTTTACAAATACACTTGCCAAAACTACCTCTTAAAAGTGCGTAATAATGAACAAAGAATACCCAAAAATGTTTCACAAAGCATTAAGTTTGTGAAATACATTTTGTTTACTCTTTGGGAAATGCTCCCAGTTAGGAACAAAGAAGAAGTACCCCATGCATGATTCACTGTGAATAGCCAAAGGAGTGTATAAGCCAACATTTGCTTAAAATAGATGTGTCATTCTAACTGTAAAGACACTATATTCTTGCAGGTAAAAAAAATATTGGGAACTAGCTTCTGCCTAGGCTCTATTACAATCCATATACAAGGCAGAATAGTACTTAAACTCTTGCTGTGTCTGGAGGGGAGGGGGGGCAGTTGGTAAAACACACTCAGAGAACACCAAATACACACCAGCAACATTGAGTTCAATGTGGAAGGCAGAAGCAACAGTCTCTGATGAGAAAAACACTGGTAGTGGTGTGCTGCCCACCTGTAACAGAGAGAGGACCCGGATTCTAGGCCCTCTTCAGCCTATAGAATAAGCAGGGTGAAGATGCCCTTTACCCTTTCTGTTGAAGCAGAAACACTATGTTCTCAATACTGCAGGCCAGAGAGAGCTTAAATTTGTATCTTAAGGGCAGAGGCACTTGCCTGTGTCGGTACAGGGGAGTCCTGGGCTCTGTTTCAGGAGTATTTCTGTTCCATACACACCCCCATCCTAAAGGCTAAGTACAGACAGTCAAAAAGCCAGAGGCTGAGTCAGTTCAATCTTTGCACATCTAAGCTGTGCAATATAGCAAGTGAACAGACATTCACTTTTGATTCTGGAAGTGCAGCCGCATGCCTGCAGTGGCCCAGGCCAGAAGCTGTGGGGCACTAGAGCATGCCTCCCTGTTCAGCTGGAGAAGACAGCTTTGGCCAATGCTAGCCTGCCCACCCTGCAAGAGGGGGCTTGCTAGAAAGGTACAACGCATCCTGAGATACTGGGGGATTGTGACTGAACTTGAATTTGGAGGGGATCTGGGACACAAGTTCCATATACCAATTTAACCTAAATCAATTAAGTCTGATACTATATCTATCCAGGTTTATCTTATACCAGTTTCAGCTGTTTTGAAAGTGGTTTATGTGAACTGAAATTCTGCTGTGTTACAGATTTGAATTGGTTTCCGATCACTTATACCAGTTTATGTGTAATTTTTGTCCCTAGCAAAAGTGACTCTCTAGTGTAAAATACATAAACAGTGAGGAAAACAGGGATGAGAATATAGCTCATCCCACCACACATCTGGGGCACTTTTACACATGACTCTAATCAAAATGCTCCAACATGCTGCATTATCTCACGTATGCAGCACCCCCACCTTTCAAAATGGTTGTGGGGGGAACGTTAAAACTCATCAAGTGAATTTTAGTTAAAGCACCCTTGCTGCCATTTTGAAACTTGGGATGCTGAATGCACGAGATTTTAACTACAGTAGCTCCCAAAAGATACTCTAATTGTAAACCCCCTCTTCCCACTGGTGCATGTGTAGTGTGCAGCCCTAAGTGACATGCCTGAAGTGGAAGGAGTGGCAAGAGTTCAGAAATAACCTTCTGTGTTTCTTTTCCTATTGGCTAAGTGGTAGGCAGGTCCCCACTCAGTATCAATTCTTTCTGAATCAACCCTGGAGGAAGGAGGGGGCACCCTCCACTCATTCAGAAAGTACATCCCTCTCTCCTTTGACTCTGGGTCAAATCCTTTTTAGCCTTTACTGGCCTTAGTGGCATTTCAGCTCATTTTAGATTCCATTTTCATGTAATGTAGAATACAGTCTCCCTGGTATACTTATAATTGTTGGAAGTAAAATGGAGGAAGGAACCTCCAACTATTTAGGTCAGTGATTTTCAAATGTTTTAAATTTAATTCAATAGAGCACTACAGATCAGACTGTTTTTAACATTATGGATTCCTAAACACTCTGAGTCAAAATCATAGAATCACAGAAAATGAGAGTTGGAAAGGACCTCAGGAGGTCATCTAGTCCAACCCCCTGCTCAAATCAGGACCATCCCCAAGTATAACAGCCCAGCCAAGGCTTTATAATTATAACATCCTAGCCATAACTATGTAACTATAACATCCCTTTATAACTATAACATCCCAGCCCAGTCTTAAAAACCACCATGGATGGAGATTCCACAACCTCTCTGGATAACCTGTTCCAGTGTTTTACTACCTTCCCAGTGAGAAAGTTTTTCCTCATATCTAACCTAAACTCCCCTTGCTGCAACTTGAGACCATTGCTCCTTGTTCTGTCATCTGTCACCACTGGGAATAGTCCACCTCCATCGTCTTTGCAACCACTTCAGGTAGTTGAAGGCTGCTATTAAATCCCCCCTCAGTCTTCTCTTGTCCAGACTAAATAAGCCCTGTTTATGAATCCTGTTTGAACTTTTAACAGTGATAACTTTGTGTGGCACTTCACAACAACCCTGAAAAAATCTCAAGGCAGCTCAGGGTGCCACAGCAGCCTGGTTGAGAATCACTGCTTTACACCAAAAGGCTAGCGTAAAAGGAGACTCAAATTCTACGCCCTAACACCCAGAGGTGAACTGAATTTGTACCTCCTGATTGCTAGCAAAATGCAAGCAGAGCTTACTTAAGACTCACAAGCAGGAACCACAGCTACATAGCTGCAAATAAGAATCTAGTAGCTGTATAAGTGCCAGAAATAGTATTTACGTGACTTAGGCACTTAAGATTTTGTTTCGTGTGCCTAACCCTACTTGTTTAACTATCCTCTTGGGGCACAATGCCCAATTTTGAGGCACGCTGAAGCTTAAAGTGTGCCAATTTGGAGTATGCACTAATGGATATAATCACAATTATAGAGCAGAGCTCATAAGGTTGCAAATACAGTTCCCATGCTCAGACCAACAGAACTCATTTCCTGATAACATGGCAGAGTAACTTGTAGCAAGTAAACAGTGGGCATGTCTACACCTGCAGCACCAGTTTACTCACAAGGAATTTACTCACAAGTAAAAGGTGCCAGGCAGATACTACACATGCAGGGAAGCAAGAGCAGATTTGCTGGCAATGGCAAGAAATCTGCTCCCACTTTCTGGGGCCCTGCAATGGACCCCTACTGCCACCAGGGGAAGCTCTAGGCTCCCCGTGGCTGCTAGCTCAGGATCCACAGGGAGCACTGGGCCAGGACAAATCTATCTCCTGGCCAGGACTGGGACATTATACCCCGTCCCCGGGGGCTCCCTGCTCCAAGACTGCAATTGGGGAACGGGGTCTAGGAGATCTTTAGCTCCCAGTCCCCATCCTGCCATTGCAATCAGGGAGCAGGGGCCTGAGAGACCCTTATCTTCCAGCGCTGGCTCCATGGTGCAGAGCTGGTACTGGGAGATAAGGATCTCCCAGCTATGGGTCCCTGATGTGTAGTTTGTGCTGGGAGCTCCCTGCTGGTAGGGGATGGGGAATCTGTCCCTACCCAGCTCTGTGAGCACAGAGCTGGGTGGGTAAACAGGCTAGGGAGCTTGTTCTCCGCTTAGCTCCACAGCATGGAGATGGGTGGGGAACAAGCTGGGGAACCCCTGCCATCAGGGAGCTCCCAGCACTAGTTCTACAACCATAGGGCTGGCACTGAGATCCTTATCTCCCTGCACCAGCTCCATGATCATGAGGCCAGCACTGGGAGATCCTTTAGAGTCTCCCAGCACTGGCCTTGTGGTTGCAGAGCTGCTGCTGGAAGATAAGGATCTCCAAGACCCACTCCCCGATTGTGATCTCTGAGTTTGGGACTTTGAGGTCCCTGCCTGGGCTCCAGTGGTGGAACCCCCCTTGGCACCAGGCAGCTCCTCAGGGCAGGGAGCGATTTTCCGCCCCCTGATGGACAGCTGACTGGGAGCAAATTTTCTCCTGGTCAGACTTCTACACAAGCACTACTGGACTGTTACTAATCAAGAGTAAATTTACTACTTGCATGTGCAGGTAGCATATTTACACACAATTACTAAGGTTTACCGCATAGTCAGCATGTACACACATAGCGCGCATACTTAGCGTGCAGTAAAACTAGGCTACTGTGCAGTTAAGTGTCTTGTGTAGACATGCCCAGTGAGAACAGGTATATTAAGGAGTGCAGAATTGCAAGATAAAAGTTTGCCTGGCATGCTGGCATTACTCATATATAGCTAGCTTTCACACTCGGGATCTGTCAGACAGATGGCCATCCTACACAAACAGCAGGTAAGAATTTCTTCCAAATCAACGATTCCTGTGTTTTTATGTAGATTAAGTCACAGGCTTGGTGACAATCACATCTGCCTCCAGGGACACATTGTACTGCTGCAGAGAAGCCTGTAACCCATGAATCATTCACTTCATGGATTAAATGGAAAAAAAAAAAATCCCATGTTATAAAATGATTAGAAGGGTATCTAGGAACAATCCATGAAGTAAGCCATGCAGTCAACTGAAGACAGATGAGCCCCTGATGGGGCATAAAACCAAATCAGTAAGAAGTGTGCATTTCATCTACTCCTAAAACATAATACATAAAAGAAGCACACAAGGAAAAAAGGAATAGTACTTGTTTAGCACTAATCAGCAAGACTTACTATCATAATTTGGGACATGGTCATTTTATAGATGTATGAATAATTGCTGCTATTGTTCACGTCTTAATGATCCAGGGCTTACAAATTTTTCCTTCAAATGCCAGGTGATAGTGTGCTGTTAGGTAAATGTCAGAGATCTCTATTTTTGTCTGTACGGTTGACCGAATATTGTGGTGTTATTAACTGACCTCTTCTCTAATGTCACTGAAACAGTTATGGGGAATGATCCCAAAAGAACGATTTCAGTACCAAACACAAGGAACTCTAATTCACTCACGGCAGAGCAGTTCTATTTCTCTGCTTCACATAATTCATAATGTCTGCCTTTACATGCTTCTTTTCCCAGCAACCAGCTGTTACCTTTAACTTCCAGTCCATAGCACATGCCAGAGAAGCCAAGTTTCTACTCTCTGGCTGCATAGGCACTGCCTTCCAGTCCCTTTACTCTGTTATGCTATATTCTGCTCCAATTATATGAATTCGTACAGAGCCTAGCACAGAGAATCTCCAGTGCCAACTGGGCTATACAGGCACCATTGCAATGCATTTAACAGTAAGAACTATCTATGCTATGTTTAAAATCATCTAGAAGAATAAGGTGCTCATCTCTCACTAAATGGCAACTAAAGGTAAAATAATGTCTTTGACAATCCTTTAAATGAAAATAAAGGCGAGTCACCCTTTTCATCAACACGTACCCTATTTATTTTCATAGCACATGTATCTCTCCCCAGAAATTAGCCCTCCAAAACTGGGATGTGTGTTTTAATCAAGGTAACAATTTCCAGAATGAAGACCTGAGAATGCTGGAATGTCTGCTGGGGACTGGCTTCATTCTGAGCTGCCAGCAGAATGCAGGAGGGGTGGACCTACCAATTCACAGATGCCAATTTGGCCATAGCTGTGAAAAAGTTAAACCATTAGCTGTGGATCTCCAGTTTTAGCTGTGGATCTGCACTAAGAGAGTGAGTGATGCTGAGCAATGGACTCTGTCCCTCCTAAATGCAGTCAGGTTTGGCCATGTTGAATCAGTGCTGGGGCAAGTAAGAGCCTAAAAAAAAAAAAAAAAAAAAAAATCTTTTTCTCCTTCATTCTGGCTTCCTAAAACAAGATGCGTCTCTTAGGTGTGGTATGCATGAAAATATGGTATTTTCACATTAGGACCAAGGTTTTTCACTGTATGGTCAATTCCTTGTGAATGGGGCCAAGAAATTGGGAGAAGTGCAACACTGTACATCAATGCCTTGGCTCCAACTCATCTCTGGAATCAGTGGGTCTATTATATGTTTCAAGTTAAGCAGGCATTTTAGTGCTACAAGAAATTCATGTCTTAGTATCTACAGGGTCCTGGTGATGTCCTGGACAAATTAAAAAGTCGGAACCTTGAAAACTGAATTTTTACCAAAAAAAAAAAAGTAACAAGCCCAAAGTGAGCTTATTAAATTATTATCAGCTTAAATGGCAATGCTTCATTTGAAAATTATTCCTAAGGATCATAAATTCAGATCTCCTGCAGCTATTCAAAGGAGTCGAGTATTTAAGGAAAAAAATCAATACAGTAATCAGCAGCGTTTCCAGCAAGCACTAAAATACATTAATCTTATGATAGCTACATTGTTAAATCTTTATAATGAAAGTCCCTAATAAAGACATAAGAACTTTTCTGTCTGATGCAAGACACGGAATCCATGGATTTAAAGAGGATATTGAAAAGAAAACAAGAGTAAACTGAGGAACAGTTGAACAAGTCCAACTCTATTTGATCCAATATCTTAATACCCTGATATGGAACTTCTTATCATAACTAAAACATGTAAACTAATTAGGAACTGAGAACCAATGCTGTCCACATTGGAGACAGTGAAACTTAGGCCTGTTTATTGAGGATGTCCAAGAACAAGGCACTGCAAATTTCAACGTCTCCCACATACTTGTGTGTTCTTGGACATTTGTAATGTCTCAACATTATGCATTATAGAACAATTTCTATGTTTGATTCTGGTCACCTATTTTCAAAAAGGATTAATTTAAACATGCAGAAAAGGGCTGCTAGGATGATCAGGGGAATGGACAATCTATCTTGTTAGAGTAGACCAAAAGAGCTTGGTCCACCTGGCTTAACAAAAGAAGAAGTGAGAGAATTACTCTCTAGAAATAGGTCAGGTGGTAAAGACTGCAGGGAAGAAAGGGTGGGGGGAGGGGATATAACTATCAACTGGCCTTAACAGCACCTGACAGCAGAGTTCAGGTTTGCTTTTCCGGCTGCTCCAGAGGACACAGTCCACCTACTCACAGCACCCGCTCCTCCTTCTCAACTCTCAGGCTTTCAGGTAAGAAAGGGTGGCAACTTCTCCTCCAGAAGGCAGCAGTGGATCCTTATCTCTGTCACCAGCCAAAGGACCCAGCTCCAGCGCAAGTCAAATGAGTCCAGTTGGGATCAGGTGCTGGTGGGTTGGGTGCTGCCATGGGCTGGGGAATCTGTTCCTGTGGCAGGTTGGGTGTTGCTGGGGGACTCCATTCTTGTGGGGGCCAGGTCAGGCTAGCCCATGCCATTGGAAGAGGGGAGGTGGGAAGGTGAGTTGTGGAACTTTGCCCATGCTCTAATCAAATCACCCCCCACTCCCGGAGCATGTGTATAAATATCCTAAAGTACTGAGCCTACAAAACACACCTCTACACTTACTGAAAACAGAGGTAAAAACAAAAGCTATAAAAACAGCCCCTTTTAAATGCAGAGGCAGATCAATAATTACAGAATATTAAACAAGATATTAAATATGATATTTCCTTATTCAAATGCATCTGGAAATAATAATAGCTCACTATTGGGTGGTTTAGTTACTACCATTTTTAAAAGTAGAGCATATATTTTCCCCTGAAGCTTTTTATTTTCCATTCCTATTTGCAAATTTAATTTTATGAAAGAATTTTGAACTAAAATCTAAATAAAAAAGGGCCAAAATATAATTTTGCTATCACTGCACATGTCTACGTGAGACACTATGGCACAGTAACAATATGCTACTGCACCATAGGTTCTTGGTACCATACAGTAGCATTGCCAGGCACCAACCCTGTGGCAACACTACTGTACAGCAATATGTTACTTTATAGTAGCTCGTTGCTACTGTGCAGTCCCATCGGAAAAAAATCATGCAGAGACAGTACTATGCAGTAATGCCAGCTACTATGCAGTCATTTAGTCCTTGCATAAGCAGTAGCAACTGTGGAATCCACCACACATGTAGATGAGGCCACAGTCAACTAAACAGATTTACTTCACCTAAAGGAAAATTAACAACATTAATGGCATTTTTACAAAATAAGTTTTAATTATCATCTGGAACTGTATGTAGTCTTTCACTGAAGAGATTCTGATGAAGCAGTTTGATTTCTGGCAGCCATTCTTTATCATACATACGGAGAGATATTTCCAATTGAGTAAGATGAAAATAGAAATCATTTCTGTTCACATTCAGTTCTGTTAGAATATTGTTCTTTTTACTGCCTTATCCATTTTAACTTTAAAAAATATTTCATTTTAATATGCTGCTTATAAAAGTTATAAATTTGGTCAAGTGATTAACTGGACATATACATATAACAGGGGGCCACCCCAGGGCCGAGTACATCACTGGCCCACTCCATGTCCAGGGCAATCCACCCTCATTCTCCTGCCACGCCTTTGACGTTACTACAAAATGATATTTACATACGAGAAGCTGCCCATTTGTTGCCCTGATGCCTAAGGCCAAAATACACACTCCAAACCTACCCTAATAGCATGTTCCATGCCTCACAGATGGTATCCAAAATCACCTACAACTGCCTCAGCCCCTTTGCTGGGCCACACTCAGCCTGTCGCCCAAACTTGGCCTCAGGCCCCACTCTGTGGGCCTTGGCCTCTTGGCCCCTTCCCTAGGCCACACTATTCTGCCCCTCACTGGGCCAGTCTCTGCCACTCACTGAGTCATTCTCTCTCCAGTCAGGACCTACCCGACACAGCCCTTTGGGTCCCAGCCAGGCCCCTTCTTTCAACTCCAGCCCTATTCCATTCAATCCTTCAGATCCCACCCAGGCCCTATTCTCTGTGGCCCTTTAGGCTCACTCTGCCCCACACTGGGTCACACTCTGGGCCCTGTTCTGGGCCCTTACAACCCTTGGGCCTCAGGCCTCACTCAGTGGGCCTTGCCCCCCCTCCCCCTCCCGAGGACTCCCCAGGGTCTCAGCAGGATTACCGCCATATACTTTTCTTTCTGCAGCCTGCCAGCTCCTTTTAAATTGGCAGGCATCACTTGTGCTCTGCCACAATAGACTATTAACAGTCATTTGACTCTTTATTTTCCATGATTAGGAAAAACACATAAGAAAATATGATTAGGGTAAAATATTATATAAACACAAAAATCCCCAAACCTCCATACAGTCTTTTACTCAGGCAAAGAACTAACATTAAATGTCACAGTGACCCACAGTTCTCAGTAGATATAGTTAGTTTCAACAAAGAACTGTCTATAAATATATGGGTTTCATCAAAATATCTTTTGTAAAAGCATATCATTTATATATAAAAACTTTTCTTTGTCAAAAATGGAAATTTGTTTTATTTATAGAATGCTTTAATTAGAAATTGTAGGTGAGTGCCTTAGCTCTTATTTTCACTTAACTCAGAAAAGTATGAAAATTTTAAATAAAAGAAGTTGAACATGTTATTTTCTCAATAAAATATTTTTTACTTTTAAAGTAAAAGTTAGTCTCATTTTGTATCTTCCTCTCTAAGTAACACTATGACAACTGGAAATAGGAGAAAGTGAAGAAAAACACATTTCACACTTTGCTACTGTTTTCCAACTGTAAACAATAAGAAACATGAGAGATGGGGAAGGGAGGTATTTCCACAATTACATTTTCCTTTGAGAAAAACATTCACAATGGGAATTTTTCAAATGGGTGTTTTTTTCCCCCGGTAAATATCCCCACTAGAAATTTGGCAGCCAGTTCTCATTGTGGATTTCATTAGCTGATGATTGCAAGTGAATGAGACCATTTTTTATTGTGCTGCCCAAGAGTTTACTAGTAAGGGGTGCTAGTAGACGTGTGGGGACACTGCTCCAATGCGCTGTAGTTACAGCGCTTCAGGGCAGACTAGATTAACAGAGTCTGCTGGAGCGTGCTAGTGAGTATGCTCCAGCAGCCCGTGTCTCAAACGAGCTTTAGTTAAAGCGCCTCTGCTGACTTTTTGAAGTGCAGGGACACTGATACATGAGAGGCTGTGGCACTTTAACTGGAGCAGCTCTCGGAGCTGATCTAATTAAAACACACTCTCCCCACATGTAAAGATGTCCAAGACTTTCAGCTCCTTGGCTGGCTAGGGTGTAGCGTGCCTCTGCTTCCTTGTCTCCATGTACCTCAGTGCAGGGGCTCCACTGTGCAGCCCCCACACGGAGGCATGTGGAGCCCCTACACTAAGGCAGCCTGCACCCCAGCCAGCCACTTCCTACTGATGATGCCTACTCCCCCATCTTGAGGCACATTGAGCCCTTGCTCCATGGCTGGCTGGGGTGCAGCGTGCCTTGCGACAGTGACTCCACATGCCCCAGTGTGGCAGCTCCACACCAGAGCCCCCAGGCTGAGGCACGAGGAGGGAGGGGATCAGCCAACTGGCAACAATTGGCTGGCTGGGGTGAAGGGTGCCTCAGCATGGGGGTCCATAGTGCATGGACCACATGCCTCTCCCTGGCTGGCTGGGGCATAAGGTGCCTCAGCGTTGGGGCTGCCTGCTGTCTAGCCATGCACTAAGGCATCCTGTGCCCCAGCCAGCCCCCTCTGCGGCACATGAAGCAGCAGGACAATGCGTCTAATTGCAAACTGCACCAGCAGGGGCGTGCACTGTAGTGCAAAGCAGTGGAACAAATTTGTGCCACTACTATTTGTGCTGCTGAAAATTTGTGCCCCAGCTCATGTGGACACAGCCACAGATTCCAAACAGGGCACCCTGAATCTAAAAACTTTGAGAACCACTGGCCTAAACAAAAAATGGTTAGCTCTAAAGTTGAGAAAATATTTGATCACCATGAATATGAGGACTTGAGACTTCTAAGACTGTCAACAAAAGGCCAATTGTGATGTATTCAATAAGTATAAACCCTTTCCTGCTGTGTGGCATGTTAAGGAGGCCACCAAATACCCATCAGGGAGCAACTACTTTGTTCTGCGATCATAACAGATCTTTGCTGAGCTAAATATATAGTTTCTCTAGAGCTTACCTAGAGGCTCTGTATCCCCTTACCAATTACCAATACCACAAAATGCCTTATTTTTAGTTCACAGCAAGGAAAAAGGAAACAAAAGCTTAAGATAATGACAAGCTAAGAGTAAAATGAAATAAGGACAGGAAAAAATTATGAGAGAAATAAAATAATTGGGGGAATAGGGAAGAAAACTGAAATGACTAACAAGAAATTAATTTTGGAAAGAATGCAGAAAATTTGCCCCCCATCTACATGCAGGAAAATACAAAACATATTTCAGCAAATGTAATGTGCTCTTTCAAGCAGATTTTTCAAAAGGTTTTATTTTGTGGAAGGTTCATTTATTTGAAAAATCAAATTTAAACATGTCATGGTTTCTGTAGAGACTAAAATTTGATTCCTAATTTAAGCAAACTTGTTTGTAATCAGAGAGGCAAGTAAAGATTAAGTCCTTTATTTTCCATATGATATCCATACACCACCTCAGATGGCAATTTTTTAGAAGAAAGTGGCCTAATTCAACACTTTTCTAGTCTTCTAATGGCCTGACTAACAACTGCAAGAATCTATTTGTTCACCTACATTCATCATACAAGGTGGAGTACATGTAACATGGCACAGAATAGATATGAATAATTTTGTGGAAAGAGAGTGCATATGTGTTAATCTGGTAGGTAGGCTACCATGAACTTTATGTTTCAACATTTCTGCTTTGTTGATTTCATTTCACATTAGTATTGACAAGTTGCAACTAACAGAACTTGTTATTTGCATTCAGATAGCACATATTTTATGCATTCAGATAGCTGTTATATGAATGGGCATATGTACATTAAATAATGAAAAGATTCACAGAACGATCACTTTACTGCAAGAATTATATGAAATATTAAATTTTGAACCAAGTTTTACCATCTGGTAACTAAACAGTCAAGAGTCTTCTGTGGGCAACTAAGAAAAGGAATATATTCTCACCAGCTACATGGCCTATCTTATCTATAGAGGGCTGCAGGTGGCAAGACAAGCTGGAGACAATCTTACAGTCTCACTCACATTTCCAGAAAAAAAAAAAAAAAAAAAAAAAAAAAAAAAAAAAAAAAAAATCAAGCAAGTCAAAGTCAAAGTTGGGCATTAACAGGTAGGAGGTCGCAGAAAGAGACAAATGAAGGCAAACACTGTGGCATATGCACTAAATGTAAGGGGTTTAAAACTTATAATGCGCACTAATAATAACTGACCCTAAAAATGAATAAACATCAGAATGCATTATACCACAGAGTCTATTTGATGTTACCATAGTAAAAAAGGAAACAAATAGACTAGGTTAAAAAATAAAAAGCAAAAGGGCAGTTAATCAGCAAAATGCCAAGCTTGGAAACAGAGGTTGATACACCTTCATATGGAGAAATTAAAAATGTATAACTAATTTATTTCTAGGCTCAGATATACACTTGATCTTAGTCTACAAAAGGCTGAGGAGCAACTCCACTTGAAATGTACATCAACTCATTTTAAAATTCAGCCATTACCCATTCTTAGTAGTTACTTATGTAAGTGGCACCAGCAGATAGACATGCAGTGCATTTTGGAATAATGGATCCAGGGGCAGATCTTGGGAAGATGGAGCAGCACAGACGCAACCCCTTTCTGTTGACTACCCCATGGGGGCAGCAGCTGGGGACTTAGCCTTATTTATTAGCCCCTAAAGCAAGTAAAAATCCCTGCTTTGCTTTCCCTACATGCTCAATGGCACACCCTCTGTTATCCTAACCCATCCTTTGCCCACCACTGATGATGTCTTCTGCTGCCTGGGATAGGAATGGGAGCTCCAGAGCCACTCCTACCTCCCCCAGTCTGACTGGAGAGCCAGGCTCAGCCAGAAATAATAGTAGAAATAGACAGGTACATTCCTCTTCCACACCCTTTCTCCCTGGGTGTTTGTGAGGGAGAGAAGGAGCCGGCGGACTCCGGAGCTCCCTGCCCCGGCACAATTGCGCTAATCTCATGCACACAAGCCCAGAACGCTGGGCGGGAACGCACCTCTTCCAGGTGCACGAGAGAGGGAGGAGCTGAGTCGGCCAGGGATGGCCTAAAAGGGATGTCGGCGTCGGGCCGGCGTGCAGCAGAACCGGAAGAGGGCAGCAGAGGAGCTGACACCAGCGGGAGCACCCTCGGGTGGATGCGAGCCATCCTGAGACGCAGTCGGACCTTCTGGGGTAAGGGTAAGCCCCAGTGGGGCTTGTGAGCCCAGGCAGCCGGTACAGGGAGGCTGTGGACTGTTTGACACTGCCGGGAGTGGCTGGAGCCCAGCAAAGCCAGTTACCATATAGAATATAATAGAGGAGCAAGCACCGACTGGGAGACTGCCACTCTGGTAGTGAGGGGCTGAGCGGTCTTGGGGAGCCCGAGAGAGGGCTGAAGCATTCTTTGAGAATTGGGGAAGGGGTCCCAACCCCGCAGCATACAGGGGAAGAGAGGAGAACGGCTGCTGAGGATTGAAGCAGTCTCCAAGCTCTGTGGAATCCCTGACCGTACCTTTTTGTGTTGATCTCTGCTTCTCTTTTATGAACAAACGGGAGTGATATCCTGATATGCGGCCTGCCCAGATAGGTGGCCACGTCCCGGGGGAACGGGCGAGGGTGTAGGGGTGGCAGAGCCCTCATCAACGCGGGACCAGTGAGAAACTAAGGAGTCTCATTTTTGAAACGACACACACCGGACCATCTGAACCGATCAGTATTATCATCAAAGTCGTGGCAGGAGAGGCAAGCACGTGCTAAGAGCGTCCACTCACAGGTGAGCCACTCCTTAACATCCGGTAAGTGGTCCCGATGCGGGGAGGCAGTAGCGACCTTGGCAGAACCGTCCCTTCTCTCCCCCCCACCAACAGTGTTCCCTGCCAACTTAGAAGCAGGCATTTGCCCACTACTGCAGAGCTTGGCTAAAGTGGGGCAAGAGCAGTTCTGCAGCCCCAGTCACCCATGCCCCTGGGTCAGCTGGGAACAGCAGCTGTGGCAGTGGCAGAGAGAGTGGCAGACAAGGGACTAGGGCAGTTAGGAAGGGAAGTGGAGGGAGAGGGAAAGTGCTTCCAAGCATGGAGGAGAAGAGAGGAGGTAGGGAAGATTTTTACTTGGTTCAGGGACTTAAAAAAGCCTCTTGGTGCTACTCCTGTGGCACAGTCTGCCCACCCTAATGTGGCAGGAAGGCAGGGAGCCATGATACAGTGCTGCTGCAGCACAGGTTGCTGGTCCCGCACCCCCACTTTTCAAAATCCTAGATATGTCCATGAATGGATCTAATATGCTGTGCTCATTCTCATGAGTACCATATCATGCCACTACATAGACAGGAGATGCTAGCTATAAAGTTATCCATAATTACCCTGGATTTGTATTTGTTAAATTGGACATTTTTTTAAAGAAATGTTCCACTCAACTTCCCTTTTAAATCATCACACCAAACTGCATTATTAAGCAGTCTTCCATTTTTCCAGTCCAGGTCACGAAACTGCATCAGTTTTCATATTTGTGCATTGAAAGAAGGATCAACTTAAATCTAAAGTACTTAAAAAAAAAAAAAAACACACAAGTATCAAAGCTGCAAATATGTTAAATGCAAAGGCCACAGAATGAGAGTTGGTCTGGAGATGATGTTTTTTCCCCACCTATGAAAAATTTTAATTTGCAGGGGAAATCTGAATACCAACATATTTTAGCTGGAAGATTTTGCTTGGCAAATGCTGATACACAAATGTTATAGTTTGTGTGCCTTGAACTCCTCTCCTGAATAGGCCAGATTGTGGTTGGTCTATACTTCCTCGGTCCATAGAGAGCCTTCAGCCACAAAGGTGAACAGGGACATGACACAACCATATTATAAGTCTCATGAGGAACCAATTAAAATAGTTTATTTTTCAGCCATGTTATTCTTGTTTTTAAATAAGAAATAAGAGACTGTTCACTAGAAAGGTAACATTTTTCCATGGAAAATTTCATTTAAATGAAAACAATTTTTGGCAGATATTTTAAGCTGTCTTCTTTAAAACTGAAGATCCCAGCTTATCCTAAGCCACAAGGTTCCAGTTTAAAAGTTAAACTGGAACACAATAAAGAAATCTATTTATAATTTATATTATCATAGTACCTATAATCGCCCTGAGCAAGGCTCTTTTGTGTTAGGGGCTGCTATCACATAATTTATGAGTGTACATGAAGCAGAAAATGTATATTATGATTATCTACCTTGATACCATGATTATCTACATGATGAAATAAACTATTCACAGGAATGATAATATATGCATTTCAGAATGACTTTACTGTTCAAAACCCTCAAAATGTGAATAAACTGCTTTGTTTTCCTAACCTGTTTTATAACCTATGACCTTCCTTGTACTGCAATTATGTCAGAACTCACCAACTGGCTAAGGTCAAAAGAGGGTAGTACTCAAGGTGGGTTCTTAATACTGAAGAATAAGCATTAGCAGTTTAATAGATAGCTCTTCTTTTCCTGGCTCAGTTCCCAACTAGATCTCCAACACAATCTTACAGGTATCCCATGCGTGGTAAGGTTCTCAGCTTTCAGTTAAAATATGCAACAGAGATCTTGCACATTTGTGGTTGTGAAAGATCCCACAGCAGTCTTTGCAGAAGTAGGAGGATTAACCTCAGTGACTTGGCCAAATTTCAATTTAAGCAATCACATTATGCATAACTATTCTTTGCAGAGTTTCAACTTTGACTGTAGTCCATAACCACCATGAAGATTTATCATGCACAGATGCTGCATTCCACCCTACAGACAGAGGTATTTTTCTGAACACAAATGTGACCCCTCTATTTACATAGATTTAGGTTTGTTAATCGCCATAAGCATGAGAAAGGCACCTGCTGTGAATCAAAGAGCACAGGGGCTTGAACCTGGCTTGCCAATATCCTGGTTCTAGTGAGTTTCATGACCATAGGTCACTAACTGCCTGGTTTTCTTGCTTCATGGAAATGAATGACAGGGTGATTTCACTGTCTTAACCTCAGCCATGTCTCTGCTTCTCCTTCACACCATCTCTGCATACTTCTGTACACTGACTCTCCAAAGTTATGTTCCACAACAATCTAGCTTCCCAAATAATGCAGACCATGACCAACATTGCACTAGTTCACCTGAATCAGGATTATTCCAAACATTCACATGTGGAGGCAGGACTTGCCTCATAGGTATATATTAAGAAGAAATATTCAGATAAAATAAATAACACTTTAGGATACAGAAATGCATCACAGAAGTTCCCTATTGGCATCTGGGTATCATAGCTGTCTATTGGGCTTTTTATCATAGCAAAACCCCACACAATATACTTAAAAAAATTAAATTATAGAAATAAGAATATATTGACTTTGAAACTTTCACATAAGGACATATTTATGAATTTTAAAGCATCTTGTTCCAAGCATATTTCCCCCTAGTTAGGTTCTGCTTTTGAGTCCTCATTGTCCACAAGTTAATGTCCATCACCATCTCTTCTGAAATACAGTACGTTCTCAAATCTTTCTTTATATACTCATACCATGTTTAGTTACAAAACAAATTTGAGAATGTGTGGTTAAGAACTTTTGCATTTTAGACCATAATAGCTATTATGGGGTTATTAGATTGTATAGTCTAAATGCATATTTATAGAGTTTTGGAGTTGTTTCCATATATCATATGAAACTCTATTGAATAACTCTTTAAAAATGTGCATCATAGAATACTCCACTCCTTAAAAGCCATTACAGTGGAAAACTGTATATAAACAATTGTTATGGATTGGCATACAGAAGGAAAATAAGAAGATATGTTATTCTGTATGCAGAATATCCACTTTACAATAATTAATCTCTTATCTATTTATATTTACCCTCTCTATTCTAATATGCTCCACAATTCTGGAGGGAGTTGGCTATTTATTACTGAAAGTTTATATTGCTTTAGCATCTGGATGTCCCAAAAAAGGGTTTGGGTCCAATTAGGTTAGCATTACATATTGGCAGCAAAGTTGTCTGAGTGTTACTTTGCATTTCTGCTATGTGTTGCATCCATATTTTAACTATCTTCATTTACCAGGGGAGGGAGAGAGAGAGAGAGAGTGTTGGGGGGGGGGAAAGAGAGAGAGAGAGAGAGTTGGGGGATAATTTGTGCAAGGATGGTGCTGCTTTGGGCTCAGGGTTGGACTAGATGACCACCTGAGGTCCCTCCTACCCTAACTTGCTATGATTCTATCACAGGATGACTGAGTCATCCATGTGGTACAACCGTGCAAAATGCATATGCAATGCCTATGTCAAGGGAGTCATCAAGCAGGCTAACTGACATTAAGAACTTGAATGCATGATAACAAACACTGTGATCAAAACCTTTCCATGCTTTCAAAAAAAATCCATTTACAAGCATTTTATTTATCAGAGAAAGCTCTTCCTTGCCATGGATTTTGACACATAAATAAATACATTTATAGAGCTGTACACAAAATGTAAATTCTCCTTTTAAAGTATTGATGTTAAATAAGAGGTGACAGACTAATATAACACAAAGATTAATGCAAAAAAGCTTATAATATGCCTGCCACTAAAACATGAAGTTTATGGAACAAAAAGCATCAGGGCATGATTACCACACCACATATATTGTAATATAGTCCCCATAAAAATAATTCTTCTCTAATACTTGTATCAAGTTTTTATCCCCCCCTCAGTATTATACAGCACAATAAAAATTATTGATGCATTTTATCACTACAGCATAAGCAGAGGCAAAAGAAGAGCTCATCATTTCAGCAGAGTGAAATGCATTCCCATAAAATATTTTACTTTGTGCACAAGAACAAGGTTTCTAGTGGAAGATGAGTTGGGAAGAACTAAGACCTGGACCCTGGAACTCTGTCCCAAGCTTGAATTAAACTAGAAGCCAAGTATTTTTCTATTCATGTTGGCAACTCTCCATCCAATACAGTAATGCATCCAGGAATGAGGCAAGCATGGTACAGCTCCCACACACACACTTTTGCTGTACCACATGTCCAGTAAGCTCTGAGCTCACTGCACGGTCAGCATGGTCTCCTGCCCATAGCACTGTGAAAGGAGTGAGCTCTGAGCTCACCAGCTAATCAGACTAAGGTGGGTAGAGTCTGGCTGCAGTCCCTGCTTTGGCATGCCTCTGGTGCCCGAGAGGTGAGTGCTACTGCTATTTACCCTTCACCTCCATCCCCTTCCCCACTGAATTCAGCAGCAGGGAAGAGCAGAGGACAAACAGAAATGGTGGCAGCGGTGGTGCCCACCTGCTGGGTGCTGGAGCATTGTGAAAGCAAATGCTCCACGCAGAACCTATGCCAAAAGCTCATATGTCACTACCCCCTCTAGATCTACTCCTGATCCAGTCTCACTGGTCTATCCTTGCTGAAGTCTTAACTCCAAATCACAGTAGATTTTGTAACCTCGGCACATAACCTGCCAGTTCCAGATCTTATGCTCCAATGCTTCAGAAGCATAAAACCCTGTGAGCGCTAAATATATTGACCACGCCAGTCCCATATAGACTATTAGCATAAGAAGCTTGTGTACAGAGTTAGGAAAGAGGAAATGGGAAGAAAAAGTTCACATGAGCATTGGAAAAGATTGGATCTATTAAACTGAATATGGTACATCTACAAAGAAAAGGAAAACAGACATCAAGAAGTCTGGTTAAGCTCTGAATAAATCAGTTTGCTTTTTGCTAGTATTTTACAGTCTTCTTCATTACCTTGAATGTGTTAACAAAGTTAATTAATGATCACTTGAAAACTAACTTAAATAAGCTGTCGAAATCCCCAACACTGACCTTGTGCTCTTGAAATGTAAATGTATGGGCCATTTGAGACCTATTTCAAGAGCATGAAAGCCAGGGCAAAAACTAAAACTCGTGTCATAATAGCTGGGTATACTTCTTCTGCTGCTGGGACCTCAGTGTTCCCATTTCCTTTAGTCTGTTACTCTTCAAGTCAAGGTCTAAATCTTGAGTTACAACACCTCCAACACCCTGACCAACTTGTTCCTCCCGCATCTCTCTCCCTCATTCTATTTCACCCTCTATACACAAACAGGCTGCAATACCCCCATACTCAAAGTAAAAAACCTCACTAAAAATCCTCCCCTTCCACATCAGCTATTTTACCTATCAGCTGATGAAATACGATATACACAACTGCTGCCTGAATTAATCCCCTCAAACCTAAATCCACTCACATTGTTTTTCTACATCTTCCTATCAAAACTGTTCTCACCAATATTTCCCCAGCCAAATTACAGGGGGGAATTAGGAACCACTCCTTCCTTTATAACCTGCTCTCCTTTGGCTTTCATGGCACCTCCTACTCTTGGTTACTCTCCCAAGCCT
Organism: Crocodylus porosus; assembly: GCF_001723895.1. Lineage (NCBI taxonomy): Eukaryota > Metazoa > Chordata > Crocodylia > Crocodylidae > Crocodylus > Crocodylus porosus. The sequence continues at coordinate 99,263,729 of NW_017728918.1, read as the reverse complement.
AAAACTGGTCTTACAGTATCTCCTTAAATTATTCTCCTGCTCCTCTCCAGTTCCCCTCCTTGTAGGAGCCCCAGAAAGTGCTGCCCCTAAACAACTGAATCTATTTGCGTGCAATCAGCCATCATTACTATGCAGAAGTCTACCTCTTTTCACTTACTCTATGTTCCAAAATTGATTCTTGTATTTTATACTGTCTGGCTGGTACCTCACTGACAATGCTGGATAGGATTTAATAAGGACATATGCAAAGTCCTGCACTTGGGACAAAATAACTGTCAGCATTTCCACTTTTTTTTATAATGTTCTTGGCAGTACCACAAACACAGCCTGACATTCAAACTCTGATCTTTCTTCTTTCACCTTTTGCACACAGTCAGGACTGAACTAGACTCTACCACTTCTACCTTCACATAATACTGTTCAGAGCCTGACCCTTCTCTCTCTGAGGCCCCTCTACACATTACAAGTACTGCACAATTAACTGGTTACTGGAGACCAACTACATGTGCAAAGTAGCTATCATGCTATAAAAAGCTCTAAGCAGCTATAAAGTCACACCTTGAAAATGTGTACAAACTTTATAGCTGGTTGCAATCCAGCTTTTGCATGTTTAGCAGGGCCTGTGGCTGGGAGCCCTGTCAGCTGAAAGGGCTCCCAGCCACAGGGGTACACCTTGCCCAACATAAAACCACTGAGCCCTAGGGATCACAGCAGGATCTGAGGGTTTCATGAATCCCCAAACCCCATGGATTATGGTGATCCCCAGGGCCCATGAGTGTGTGAAATACCCCAGGGTTGGAGGATCACTGCTGAAGTGATCTCCCCAACCCTTGGGGTATGTGAAAATGCCAAACCCTGGGGATCACAGCTGTTGTGATCTCTAGGGCTCAGGGGTTTTACACTGGGCATAATACAACCCTGCAGCTGGGAGCTCTTGAGATGATTAGGGGAAGGGGACCTGTGGCAATACCCCCTGTCCTGGGCGTTTCAACCACCCTTGTAATTGGGATATTGCTGCAGCAGCCATCCTCCAGCTCGTGGTGTGCATGGGGCTCTCCGCAGCTGGGAGGCCCTCAACTGGGTTGCACGGGGTCCCAGGTCTGGGAGCCTGCTTCTTGCTGGTGCAGGGGTAGCTTGGGATTCACTCCACTGCACTAGCAAGAAGGCATCATAGGATCTAATGTGGAATCCCACAACTGCACCTCCTGCCATGCACATCTGGCCTGGCAGGAGGTACCACTGTGTGAATTGAACATTAGATCTCACTGAACCTTTGCTTGCATGTGTAGAGGTGCCTGAAATCACTATATTGGCATTTACCAATTACTTGAAAAAATATTTCACCTTTTTTGATAATTTTGACTTTGATTAGTCAAGACGGTTGACTGGGAACAAGAAGCTACAGAAAGCAGATCTGGAATCAAAGCACGGGTTATGAACTGGAGAATACAGGTGAGGATTGTCTCCATAAATAAAAGCAGAGACAGAAAACAAGCCACACAGTAAAAGACTATTGGCATGATCACACAGGGAGAAAATTAGGAAGGCCAAGGTACAATTTGAAATGCAACTGGCAAGGGACATAGAAGGCAATAAAAAGGGAGTCTAGAAGTATGTCTGAAGTAAGAGGAAGACCAAAGAACCCTCTGGTTCTTACAGACTGCAGAAGGCAATCCAGTTACAGGCGGTGCAGAGACAGCTAAAGTATTTAATGCCTTTTTTATTTTAGTCTTCAAAACAGCTACCAGATGATGACTGCTATTAAAAACAAAGAGAAAGGAGGAGACAAACTGCTTAGAGCAAGGATGTTCAACCTTTGGCCCGCAAGCCAAACGTGACTTATGGAGCCATGGAGCTACAGCCATCCAGGCTGTGGGGCTCCCCATGTATCAGAAAAAATGGTAGCCAGGGACCTGTGACAATAAATACAACCATCCTCCCCAACTGTCAAATTTCCAAACCCCAAGCCCCTCACAGGAGGCCGGGGCCAGGTCATGCCTCCTCCTTCCACCCCCACTGCTGACTGAGGCTGGGTTACACCCCTCCCCCCAGGCTAAATGGAGATGAATCACGTCCCCTTTTCCCCATAGGGTTGGGTTAGGGCCTGCCCCCCCTCCCCACATAGGGCTGGATCAAGCCTCCTTCTCCCATAGGGCTGGGCTGGAGTTGGGCCATGCCCCCACCCCCTGTGGCTTAGAGTAATAGCAGATTAGGTTAGGGGTTGCTTAGAGGAATCAGCTGCAGAGGAATTGGCTTGGATACTTCCAGAGCCCTTGGCTATCCTCTTGAGAACCTCTGGAGCCTCAAAGATCAAAAAAGGGCAAATATAGTGCCCATCTTTAAAAAATGGAAGAAGGAAGATGTGAGGAATGCTTTAAAAAATGGAAGAAGGAGGATGTGGATCAGCCTGACCTCAATACCTGGAAAGATTATGGAGCAGGTCCCCAAGGAATCTATTGTGAAGCACCCTAGAATAGAAAAAGTGATTCACCAACAGCAAGTCATGCCTGACCAATCTGATTCCCTTCTATAATAAGGTGATCGAGTCTTAGGATGGGGGAGAGCAATGGATGTGATATATTTTGACTTTAGCAAGGCTTTTGATACCATCTCCTACAATAGTCTCATTAACTAGCTAAAAAATACAGACTAGAAAGTATCATAATGTAAATAAATAAGTGGTTCAATGAGCAGCTATCAATGGATCAATGTCTAGTTGGATGGAGGTATTGAGTGAAGTTTCCAGGAGTCTGTTCAACATTTTCATTATTTGGATGATCGGATTGAGTGCACCCTTAGCAAATCTGAAGATGATGCCAAGCTGGGTGGAGTTGTAGATACCCTGGAGAGCAGGGCTAGGGTTCAGAATGACTTGGATAGACTGGAATAATGGTCCACTGTCAATCAGTTAAGACTTAGCAAGGACACATGCAAAGTCCTGTACTTGGGACAAAATAATTGCACACATAAATATAGCCTGAGGAATGATTGGCTATGAAGCAGTACTGCAGAGAAGGAACTGAGGGTTACAGTAGACCATAAGCTGAATATGAGCCAACTGTCATCTTGCTGAAAAATAAGTCTACTGGGTTGTATCACCAGGAGTGCCACTTGCAAATCAAGGGAAGTGATTCTTCTGCTCTATTCAACACTGGAGAGACCCCACTTAGAGCACTTTGTCCAATTTTGGGCCCCGCATTTTAAAAAGAATGTGGATGAATTGGAAAGAGTCCAATACAGAGCAATAAAAATGAGTAAGTAAACAAGACTTATTTGGAAAGGCTAAAAGAACTAGGGTTATTTAGTCTGAGTAAGAAAAGATTTGGTAATAGTCTTTAAATACCTGAAGGGCAATTATAGAGAAGATGGAGAGATGGGCTTTTATCCATGGCCATAGGGGACAGGATTAGGAGCAAGAGCTTAAAGCTGCAGAAGGGGACATGTAGGTTAGAGATTAGATGGAACTTTCTGACTCTGGGGGTGGTTAAGGACTGGAATAGGCTACTTAAGAAACTGTGGAAACACCATCTTCGGAAATTTTCAAAAGCAGCCTAGGATGGTTTGGCCAGGGATGATCCTGCTTTGAGCAGGGGCTGGACTAGGTGACACTCTGAGGTCCCTTCCAACCCTGCCTTCCTATCATTGGCATCATGATCCTAGCATTAAAACTTTCTATGCATCGAGTTTGCTACTAAGCATAGAGTAAACCAACAGCAACCATAATCCAATCACTCTCCTAAAGCTCCCACTGACTCAAATTATGTGCAGCCACGGTCAAACTTTGCCCCAGTTAACTCTCCCACAAGGACCTGCCCTGAATAGCAGGCAAATGGTGTTAAGGGAATCCCAAAACACCCATCTACTTCAGAGCAGAACTGGTTGCTTCAGTAATGGGTAAACTCTAAGTTCCAACCTTATAAGAATTTACGGTCCCTACTAATTTTTAAAAATGTTTGGGCATGAATACTATGCTGGAAATGACAAGTACCAGTAGGACTGATTACCCCAAAGACTACATTTTCTATTATCCACAAGGGGCACATCCAGATGAGTGCGCACGTGCCTGTTGCAGTGCCTCAAAGCAGTTTGAGATGCGGCAAGAGGCACGCTAGGAACAAAAAAAATGCAGCACGGGCTCTAAATTTGATACAGGGAAATCCCAGTATAAAAAAAAAAAAAAAAAAAAAAGCAACAAACACTAGACACAAGGCATGCTAATACAGCATGCCCTGAAGCAACTGGATGCTGGGTCCTCCAGAAAGATGATCTATGGCTGTCCCATGCCCCACTGTTCCAGCATGCTGCCTCAGCATGCTAGGGCAAATAGGAGGAAGGCAAGGTTGCAGCAGTGGATCAAGTAAGTACCAGTGGAGGGGATAGTAGGGGTGGGAGGAACTGCATGGCCCACAGCCACCCCGCATGGCACACAACCTCCTCCCCCACATGGCCCACAGACCCCCCCCCCCGCATGGCTCACAGCCTTCCTGCACAGCGTACAACCTTCCCCACATGGTCCACAGCCCTCCTGCATGGCCCACAGCCCGCCCCACCCCCCACAGCAGCAGTGGGGCATATGCAGGCAGGACCTGACCCAGCCCAAGAGTGTATGGCTTCTGTCTGCGGTAATGTAAGCCCTGGGTGACAGCAGGAGCTGGCCTGGTTCTGACCAAGGGTGCATGAGCTGGGCTGTGCTAGGCAGTGCCATGTGCAGCTGCTGGTCTGAGGTGGCCCCATGCCATCAAGGGTCTCTGCCAGGAGCAGCCATCAGTGACCAGATGGCTGGT
>NW_017728918.1:99241303-99258845 GCF_001723895.1 Crocodylus porosus | reverse complement strand
GGAGGCGGGTGTGGGACCCACCCCTCCTGAGCAGTCCTCCCCACCTCTGCAGTCCCTCCCACCTCCACAAACTCCTCCACAATCCACCCACAAGCCACCTCATAAATTCCCTATACCCACTCACAAACCCCACAACACCCAAAACCCCTGCAAAGGTCCCACACCACCCCCACAAACCCTATACACCCACTCACAAACCTCCCCAAGACCCAACCGCAACCCTGCCCCCTGCAGCTTTTTATACTGCTGGGACCAGCATAGTGCTGGCCCAAGCCTCTAGCTCCCCCTGGCAGAAGATCCAGGAGGAGCTGGACAGTGTCAGCTTGCCCCAAGTGGCAGAATTTGCCCTACACCGAAGTGTATGTTCAGGCAGGTGTGCTGAGGCACAAATCTCTGGCACAAATTTGTGCCGTTGCTGTTTGAGCTGCTGCAAGTGCACATGCCTGCATGTTTAGATACACCCAAGAATGCCAGTCTGGCCAAAGATATTTCAAGCGTTCCTGCATGAGCATGCCCCAGGGTACCAGAAGGTGATTCCTTGGTGAATAAAGTTTGGAGGAAAAAAGAAAATGCAGGTTGGTTTATTACTTTAGGTTAAGTTACAATTGTCAGGAACCTCTTCAGGAAGGAAAGCCTAAGGGAAAATGTGAAAGCTTACTGAGGTTGTTGCCCTTTATAACTTTAAAGGAAATCAATCCAAACTTTTATAGCTGTCACATTTTCTTGAGATTCTGCTTTCTCATTTTTAAAATCAATACATTTGCAAAGTGAACCCAGCCTTTAAACTAAAACATACAATCTTAAAATTTAAGTTGTGATTCTGTTCACAAACTGCTCACAAAATCTCTGAAGCTTTTGACTGTGACAACCTTTCCTGCTTACGGACAGTCAATATGACATGTCAATTATACTTCTTTCTTCTTTTCATACATTATGGCGCCATGGTCCCATCACCTAGAAGCTAGTTCTTTTTTTCCCCATAAGATGCAGAGGCTAACTATTTTGAAGAGGATACTCTCCTGCAGAGGACAGCTCTTGGATCCACCACTCGCTCCTTCTCCAGATTATTAAAAAGCCCATAAACCAGTGGTGGGCCAGAAGAAAGTCCAAGGATGGCAAAAGGAGACTTACAAAGCTCCCTTCAGTGTACAGGAGTTCCAGAGGGAAGATTTTGCTGGAGATTCCTGATCCAGAGTCAATCCATGAGAAGCAACTAATATTTTGGAGCTAACAAAGTCCAGAGAATTACAGGGGCCAGATGGTAGGGACAAGGCTCTACGTGGAGAGGTGGGACTTGTGGCTGAGTGAGGCCAAACAGCAGTAGCCTTTAAGTAGAGTAATGAAAATAATGTTATTTGGTTGGATAGCTGAACCAATAAATAAATAAATATAATTAATTTAGTATCAACACAAAATGAATAAAAAAAGTGCTCTCAATTGAATAAAATGATCTACTTAGTTTATGCGTTTTTTAAAAAAAACTTTTAAAACTTGGTTACATTTAGTTAAATTTCAAAATGAAAGATGAAATGTTTTTAAAATTTTGTAAGTTCTAGAGTTTTGCATTTCTTTTTGTCAACGCGGCTTTTCAACACTGCTACCAAATACATCCCGGTAACTAAAAGCTGTGACTCCAATATTTCATTTGGAAAGGTTTTCTATCAAAATCAATGGATGAACTCAACAAAAGGTTGGTCAAACCAAATCTGCATGTTACAGCTAACAAAGCAAAGGAATAAATTTAAATGTAGGTGCCCGGGGCAGTGTGGGTATGGAGGGAAGTGCTTACCTCCTTGCACAGGCTACCCTGGTACCATATGATGCTACTGCCTCAGCACAAACTCCCCTAAGATGGGCTGCAGCAGCACAGGCTCCCTGGGTGCTGCCATTCTGGTGTCCCCTGTGAACTGGCACCCAGGGCTGATGCCCCACTCACCCCCTCCTAAATTACACTACTATAATAAAATCTTTGAACATTTTCTACTATTCCATGGCTGAATGGGGTTGACTAGAATGCTGAGAAAGTACTCTCACCCATATTTTTATCCTTAACCCCTTGCTCTTCTCTGGACGCATCTACACAAGACACTAACTGCGCATTAGTCTAATAATACTGCACAGTAGCGCATCACAGCATGGACAGTGCTAATATGCTACTGAGCAATATTATTAGGCTACTGTACAGTAGCATCACTAAAAAAGGTGTTTGCCAGTGCTACTATGCAATAACTCCGATTGCTGTGCATTTATTTAGTACCTGATTATACAAGTACTAAGTTAAATGCTCAGTAACCACTGTGCATTCATGAATGTGTAGATGTGCCCACTGATTCTCTCTCTCCTCAATCCTGCTCTCCATTGGCTTCCACAACTCTCTCCTTGCCTGGTTCACCTCCCACTTCTCTGATCTTGCTTTCAAGGTGTATTTTGAAGGATTTTTCTCTTCCCCACTTCATATGTTTGGGAAAGGTTCCACACCATCATGTCCTCAGTCCCTTTCCTTTCTTCTTCTTCTTTTTCTCTTATCTTGACAAATATAGTCTTGCCCTGCTCATATGTGTTGCTTCATTCACTCCCATGTATTCTGGTTTCTATTACTAACTTCTTACATTAAAAAAAGGAAAATTAAGAAACCCAACCAAAACCAAACAAACCTTTCAGGCTTCCTCTCATAGTGCCACTCATGCTTGGGAAGAGCTCAGCATAAATATCTGAGGTCAATTCATTCTCCTTCAAATTCTTCTTTGCTGTGATGCTTACAAAAACTTGACAGTGTCTAAGTGTGCTAAGACCACTGCCTGTCACACTGACCAACACTGGGTGAGTATACACGAAACACTATGTCACTGTAGTGATAAGCAACGTAGTATCAGCACACCCAAACCACGATGCCACCACTACTGAACAGTAGCTCATTGCTACTGTGCAGTAGGGTCAGAAATGACCCATGTCGTTACTGCACAGTTGGGCACACATGTAGACATGCCCACTGTCTCACTGTTGTCTTATGTACAGATGTAACTGGGTAGGGGTTCTGTATGTTGGGCAGTGGTGGCACATGAGACAGTGGCCACAGCCCAGCAGCAGTGCAGCAACCAGGAGAGCAATAGCATTGTCTGCTATTTTTGCATGCTCCCCAGCCAAAACTGAGCACCCATGGCTGATGTTTCAGTCACCTCTCCCTTAGTTATGCTACTGTTGTTATGCTCCCCCATTTTACTGTGTCCACATCTTATCTCTGGTCTTAAATTCAAATGGTAAATTATTTAGGGACAGGGACTATATATTTCTATCCTGTATTTCTGAAGCACCTAGCATCATGAGATCCTAAACCAAAAAAAAGGTACCTAGATGCTACAATAATGTAAATGAACAGCAATAACAACAAACAAAGGAGTAAGGAAGAAGGATGGGAACAGGACCCAAGCCAGTTTTCTGGAGTGCGTTAGTCACTGCCACCCCACTTGTCTGCTCATTTTGACATGAAATGAAGTAGATGAAAGTCAGTTTGCACAACAGCACACTAGGTCTCAGAAAACCTTATAAAATCAGACAGCTTTCCTAATCTACAGCTAATTTCCTTGCTGTAAATATTGGATTTTTCATTAAAAAAAGTCTAAGTCCTAGAATTGCTTTCCTATTTGTGATTCACCAAACAATTAAAAACAAGCTGAGTAAAACTAATCCCATCACCTTCCAACAATACTGCAAATCAGGTGGAATTACAGAAAGATGGAAAACATATTGATAACTGGCAATATTTCCAACTTTATTCATCAGGATAATTAACTCATTGATATTACCTGTGCTCAAAGCTGTTAATTAACTAAGGATGAAAAGACTATGCAATGTTATGAATGCAGTTCCTTAATAGTGTTATTTAAATTTAGCCTATGGGACTGAGCTATTCATGGCAAATAGTGTTGATTATCTTCTTTCCCCTTCAGCAATACAAAAAAACAGAAGAAAATTGTTTATACATCTATTTGATAATACTATGTCAGTTTGAAAAGACAAGCATCTGTCAAGTCTGTCTGAGTAGACAAAACTAAATATTGTCTCGCTTAAGATGCAGCAAATTGAAATAACTTTGAATCTTCTCCCAGTTTATTGCAAGCCGTTTAAGCATTGAAAAACTATGCACAGGTAGGGCAAATGTGATTTTTTTCCCCACTTACTAGGCTTATTATCTTTTTAGAATAAATAAGGTTCCAACTGAGTACAAACAGAAAAACAAACACACTTCCTTAGGTTGTCTAAGTCTATGCATGTGGCTTTTTGTGCTCTTTCTGAAACTAGTTACTACTACCCAGGGGAGGATACAGGAGGGGTGCAGTTGTACCTTGCTTTCATTACTGCTCCATCCAAACTTTAAAACCAACACACCTGAAGGGGCAACAGCATTTCACGCAGCATTCATGGAGTCAATTGGCTTCATAGCTAACTGCCATCTCCCTAATTCATGCTAATCTCTCTCCACACCCCAGATATTAACAATCCTCTCTTCTTTTTAATGATCTCAAGGTTCCACTATTCAAACTTTCCTGTCTGATGCAATGTTGCTATCTGTTAGCCATTCCTGATAATGTCTGTCTTCTATTTCACAGCCCTGCAAACTGTTTTTAGCTCTAGCTAGAAGCCCTAGTTTGAGCGCAGTAATAGTAACTCAGGTGTAGAAATAACTGACAGCAAAGTATTGGAGATACTGTCAAGACATTTAAGAAAACTTGATTTTTGTTTAATAAATCTGAATGAATCATATACATTTAACTATAATGATCACAGAACTAAGGACACAATATCTTTTGATTATTTTGACTAATTTTTGCCTAGCTTGTTGTGTTTTTTAAAATATCATCTAGTCCAGACCCCCACCCAAAGGGCAGGAAGTCAGCTGGGGTCATAGGATCCCAGCAACATAAGCATCCAATTTGTTCTTGAAGGTGTTCAATGTAGGTGCTTGAATCACCTCCGCTGGCAGGCTATTCCAAACCTTGGGTGCTCGGACAGTAAAGAAATTCTTCCTTATGTCCAACCTGAAACGGTCTCGCAGTAGTTTATAACCGTTCAACCTCATCATCCCTTGGGGCGCTCTGGTGAACAAACGTTCCCCCAGATACTGGTGAACACCCCTAATAAACTGTAGGTGGCCATCAGATCACCCCTGAGCCTGCGCTTTTCCAGGCTAAAGAGCCCCATGACCCTGTCATCGTAAGGTCTGTTTTCCTGACCTCTGATCATGCGCGTGGCTCTTCTCTGGACTCTCTCAGGCTTCTCCACATCCTCTTTGAATTGTGGAGCCCAAAACTGGATATAGTCCTTCAGCTGCAGCCCCACCAAGGCCGAGTACAAGGGGAGAATGACATCCCAGGATTTACTTGAGAAGCATCTATGGATGCGAGGCAGAGTTTTGGTCGCTTTACTAGCCGCAGCATTGCTTTGCAGGCTCATGTTCATCTTGTGGTCAACGATGACCCCCAAGTCTCTTTCTTCCGTAGTGCTAGCCAGTGTAGCACTGCCGAGCTTATAGAGATGCTGCAGGTTTTTCCTCCCAAAGTGGAGACCCTTGCATTTTTCAGTGTTAAACACCATCAGGTTCTCGTCTTCCCATTTGCTGAGCCTGGGTCCAACCACAGAGCCAATTTCCCAGCCAGCGGATTGTGGTGGACCCAAGGCCGCAATTGGCCAGTTTCGCCAAAGGTGATCATGGGATACCAGATCAAAGGGTTTTTTGAAGTCAAAATATATGACATCAATCTCTTCTAACTTGTCCAGGTGATAGGTCACCTGGTCAGAAAAGGAAATGAGATGGGTCAAGCGAGACCTACCCGCAACATACCCATGCTGGCTATCCCTTAGGATGTTGATGTTGGCCAGTCCATTAAGGATGACCTCTTTAATAAATTTTTCTAAGATCTTCCCAGGGATAGAAGTCAGGCTGATGGGCCTATAGTTAGCTGGATCCACTTTTCTCCCTTCAGATTCACTCTCCTCCCTTTCTTTATTAGTAAAGCTTCGAATTCCTCTTTAATTGAAGAAGAAATTGTGTGGTTTTTACATGTGATGATGTACCACACCACCTGCAGACCCTTTCAAAATCCTATATCCATCTATGTTACCATCCTTGATCTTATATTGGGTAGTCATTTGCTCCATTTTCTTATAACTCAATCATGACAAACATTTGTTGCAAGTATTAGTAGAAAAGACATACCACTGCACTAATTATGTGGATGGAGGCAACAGAATTGAGGACATAAATGCATTCTCCATTTGCCTAAAGGGCAGTACTGAGCACCATAGCCAGGAACCCAACCACTGGAAGCATTCTTTGCTCACCGCTGCAACCCCACATTGTCTTAAACAACAGACTGCATGATACCACTGTATACGGCTGTTCCTATCACCTTCTGAGTAGGATATCAGTCACACAAAAGCAAAAATCTGCAGACCTGTGACCAGGGACACTTAGGAAGGGAAACCATCATCACCCACCTGTTAGTGGTTAAAAGAAAATCCATTTGGGAGCCCAATCACATTGATTTCATTTCTACAACTTGCTGTCAGTGGCTGTGTCTACATAAAATACTGACTGCAAAGTAACTCATTACTACTGTGCAGTAGTTCATTACTAGTGCACAATAGCATCCTATGGCACAAGGCGTGATGTGACACTACTATGCAGTAGTAATGAGCTACTGCGCAGTCAGTGTCTCCAAGAAGCCATTTGGGGGTGCTACTACGCAGCAACATTACTGCATCATCATTTAGTACTTGTCATGCAAGTACTAAATGACTGCGCAGTATCAACTGCCCAGTCATCGTCTTGTGCAGACTCAGTCAGTAAGAGTACACAAGGTCTTAGCTATTCCCATGTGTCATCAAAGGGATTCGGCTTTTAATTGGACTGGTAGCCTGGTGTCTTAAAGATTTGAGCATCCTCTTCATTTGATCCTACATTGATTTTCTATTAAGTTTCCTCTTTCCATGGCTTTCCTGATCAAGTAATACACTATCCATAGATTGGTCTTTCTTTTCATTAAATTGAGCCCTTGCTGAATTTTTGTGAACAAAAGAATTGAATTATATCACTAGCAATAGTATTGAGATGCCCCAAGGTTTTCCAGGGAAAAATCAATACCTTAATATTTCCAGAGAGCTTTGTTAAGAAAGAGTCAAGGGTTGAAGACATGTCTGTGCAGAGTCAAGCTAATGCCCAAAAAGAACATTAAACTCTGTTTGCAAAAATTCTGTGCCTCTTAAAAATCCCAAATGTTAAAAAAATCTGGAAATGAATACTTAAGTTATTGAGCCAGCCAATTCCTCACTGCCATACAAACTCACATCAGCCACAATCTCTTAACTTTGTCTCTTTGTTTTGTAATGAAAATATACCATTGGACACACACAACTGGCTTTATATATTACCCCTGAAACTTTCAGTAAGGGTTCTGAAAGGGAAACTGGCCTTGGGAACATGAGTTCTGTCAAAACAGTATAATTCACAGTGAGATGTGTCAGTGTAGCAGAAAAAATATTTCTCTGAATAAACCTAGAGTGGCTGATCTGCACAGCAGTACAAAATGTGTTGACTAAGTCATGTGGCAGGGTTATGACCTTGAGACTTTGGATATCTATGTTGTGCATTGACATTCAGATTTCCTTTCATTTTAGGATGAATCAAGTTGTTATACATGTGATTGTATACGAAGAGATTAGGAAAGACACATTTGTAATTCCAAGCATCTAAAGTTAACCTTTTGATTAGAGTGAAAAAGACAAAGACAATCTTAAACAACTTTCTAATATCCGCTGTCCTCCTGCATGGCCCCACAATCCTCCTTTCCTTTTTTTTGCCTAGGGACAGAAATTACACATAAACCAGTATAAGTAATCAGAAACCATTTAAAATCTGTGTCTCAACAGAAGTTCAGTGCACAAAAAGAACTTTAAAAATGGCTGAAACTGGTTTAAGATAAACGTAGGTGGATGTCATATCAGGATAAACTGATTTAGGTTAAATCAGTTTATGGAACTTGTGCCCTAGATCCCCTCCAGATTCAAATTCACGCTCAGTCCCCCAGCATCCAAAGATGCTTTGCATTTCCCCCGCAAACTCCTCCTTGCAGGATAGGTGGACTAGCCTTGGCCCAAACTGTCTGCTCCAAAAGAGCAGGGAGGTCTGCTCTACTGCTCCCCAGCTTCTGGCCTGAACCACTGCAGCCATGTGGCTGCATTTCTGGAATCAAAAGTGAACGTCTGTTCACTTGTTTATTTGTTCAGTCTATGCAGCTTAGACTACCCTGCGAAAATGTAATCCATTCAGCCTTGGGCTTTTTGACTGTCTATACTTAGCCTTCATGCTCCTCCTTCTATCCCTGGCTCCCTGCATTCTCTTCTTTCTCTCCATTCCATGTCCATCTTTAGCTCTCTCCTCTATGTCTCTGCAAATTATTTCTTTACTCAACAGCTAACCCAAGTATTTGGCCACCAAGTCTGACAACACAGGCTAGCCTAGTTCTGGTGCAAAAATCCCCATGGCAGTACCTAACCTAAATTATTGTGCCTACACTATTTCACTCATGGACGTGTGGAAGTATATATCATGGTTCTTTTCATGGTCCTGAGATTGTCCAGGATTCTTTTGCAATCAACTGTATCAATTTGTAGGAGAAGGTAAGTATGCATTAAGGCAAACTGGGAAAGGCAATAGAAAACTATTTGCATGCAAGTAATTTAGGTTGCATCGTTCCCTCAAAGTAAACAGTTCCAGCCTGAGCTAAAATGCAAACCAAGCTTCAACCCACACTCCGAGCTAAGTCATCTAGCTCAGGGGTAAAACAGTTACAAACTGGGATTAGCAGATTTTTTCATGGATAGTATAAGAGTTAAGGTTAAAATCCAGGTAAAATCTCAGATTAACTGGTGGTAGAGACATACCCTCAGAAAGCTGCCTTCCTTTCACCATTGATAATTGCCCCCTTTTCAACAAATTAACAATGTGAAATGTTTTAAAGGTTAAAACCAAATTCTTGTTAGCTAGAAGAACCCCAAATTAAAAATCTTTAAAAGCAGACACTGAATTAAGACAAAGTAATGAACAAGCTGACTTGATATTTCTCAGAAAATGTAATCTTTAGTCTCAGATAAATGTGATATAAATATAAGGAAGAGAGAGATTTATTCCCACAAAACAAAGAGTTTGAATGCCCACCGTACCCCTGTTTTAAAAACAGAACTCAAGCTTATGTGTTGAGTCACTACAACAGGAAATCTAGCTGTGACCTAAACTAAAATGAAGTGTCTTTCACCTCCTCATTTGGAGGACCAGAACTGTTGAGATGCTAGTACGAGACATTGTTTTCAATACCAAACAGTGGAGATGTATTCAGTGTTAGAGCCTAAAGTATACTACAAACTCTACCTTTCTATTTACATGCTCAGCTCCCATTGACTTCCCTGGCATTTTAAACTCCACTTTTTCTTCAGATTCTTGCTAGCAGTGCCATTTTGGCTTCCTTCATAATTGGAGTTTGAGTAGCTTCTTGTGTACCTTGTTTAAAGTCGAAGTGACTCACCTTCTGTACAAAAACACATAACTGCACTCACCTAGGTGGCAGGCACTATAGTTAGCACTGAGTGCATCTATATGAGATGCAAACTGCGTAGCAGCCCATTACTACTGCACAGTGTGATGTGTGAAGAAGTGTGATGTGACAGTACTGTGCGATAGTAATGAGCTACTGCGCAATCAACATCACGAAGAAGTTGTTCAGTGATGCTACTGTGCAGTAACTCTAGTTACTGTGCAGTCATTTAGTACATACTTATACAACTACTAAATAACTGCACAAGAAATGACTGCGCTGTTAGTGTCTCATGTAGATGTGGCCACTGTAAAGCAATTTTCTGCATTAGAAAAGCTTATTTACACAAGCTCCTAGCTTTCCAAAAGCATCCTACTTGGGGGCTGAAATACTTAATTTACAAATTCTAGCTTTACAGTCCTCTTTTAAAGTTTATGGTCCAGTTCCTCAGCTGCTGCAAATGAACACAGCTCCAGTGACTTCAATGACGCTATACAAATTTATAACATCTAAAACCTCTATATTTTTCCTATGATGCAGACATGACAGCATGAGCTGAAAGAAAGCTGTCTGTAGTCATACAGCCAAATATTGCACTTAAATAGTGCTTCCCATCAGAGGATCTCAAATGAACTTTGCAAACATTAGTTAAATGACAGTGTAGTATTTACTTTTTGGCAGTAACTCACAGCCAAATCCAAATTGGCTTGGACAGGATCACTATCATCTGAGCTGAATACTTGCTGAAAGACTGTAAACAAAGAGGAATGATCAATGGCAGTGTATTGATTTGGGTGAGGAAGGTGGGGAGAAGAGAGATAGAAGAGATAGAATACCTAATGCAGATATGCAAAGGCGTCACGTCACAAAGGACAGCAGCAACAGCCACCATGTGGCTCCTATGCAATCACAAATGGGTTCCCAAGCATCACTGAAAATTAACAAACTAGCCTGGTTTCAGAAAACAGACCAAATAATCAGGCAGCTAGCCTTATGAGGTAACATGTAATGTCAATTAAGTACAGTATGTTGATATTAGGGTCTTTATAAAAGGTTTCAAATATGTGAAAACTGGTAAATCCCAGAGATGGAGAAGAATGCTTTGGGGTGGTTCTTACTGATTTTATTATCAAAAGGAACTCTTATGAGCTAGCCTGATCTCCTACATAGAAACAAAGGATTGAAAAGTACCATCTGCACCACTGTATCCACACCCCTGAAACCTAAGGCACCAAGTCACATAATCCTTTCATAAACTTACTGAACTCCAGCAATAGAAGCCATGTAGATTCACCCAGCAGTTTCTGAATTGAACCAAATAACTTGTGATGGAGTAAGAAAAGGTATGAATGTAGTTATTAAACAGAAACCTTGGGGTGAATGTCAGAAGTAAACTTGAAATGGCAAAAAAAAAAAAAAAAGTCATGGGATAGTCTTCCAAAGAAGAACCACTGCTTGATTAACTGTTTTGCTGAATAGGGATGGTTATAAGAATGTGCTAAAGCACTTGCTGAACTGGGGCTTACCTGACTTGTCAGAGATAACATGAAGTCAGTAGCAGAGCAACAATTAGTCCATTACTCTTGTTTCCAGCACTGGGCCTGAACCACAAGGTCACATTCTTTCAAAAATAACGTTACCCATATGTCAACTTAGGGTGGATTTTATATCCTAATAAGTGCCACTTAAATGTTAACATTAAACAGGTTGGATCATTTAATCTGGATAGATTTTAATGCCAACTCAGAAAAAGGAGTATTTTCAAGGACTAAAAGAATTTTTCTAATTTTCTACTGTTTGAAAACTTGAGGCTGTTCTCTGAGAACAAAAATACAGGATTGGAAGGAGCCTTCTGATCACTGAGTCCAATCTCCTGCAATCAAGGGCTACCATACAATAAATATTTGTCCAAAACAGTTTACAAGAACATCCATTCAATGCCCACACAGCACCACTGCTAAGCACCCCATAAGGCTTCATACAGACAGTCAAAAAGCCAAAGGCTCAATCAATTCAATCATGGCAGATAAGTCTAAACTGCATAGATTGAACTGATAAGCAAATGAACACACATCCACTTTTGATTTCAGATATGCAGCCACATGCCTGCAGTGACCCTGGCCAGAAGCCAGGGGGCATTACAGCAGATAGCTTGGCTGGAGCAGAGAGCTTGGGCCAAAGCTAGCCCACCCACCCTGCAAGGGGGAGTTTGCAGAGGAGGTGCAAAACATCCTCAGATGCTGGGGGACTGTGAGTTAACTTGAATCTGGAGGGAATCTGGGACAAATTCAATAAACCTATTTAACCTAAATCAGTTAAATCTGATACCACATCCACCCAAATTTAAAGAGCCTGAAGAGGCTTTCAGAATACTTAGTACCAAAGGAGAGAGAGAGAGCACCAGGAGCAAACCTACCTTTCAACTGTAAAAGAAAGCTCCAGGTAAAATTAGGTTCATTCCTTTCTCAGCCATTTTACCATAACCCAGGAACTACAGAGACAGTTTTTTTCCAGTCTAATGCAAATTGTATTTTCTATATTTATTTTTATATATATAGCCAGAAAACACACACACACACAGTGGAACAGCTCTGATCTGAAACACTGAGAGAAACTTATCCCATGAAAAACTACAATTCCATTGTTAAAACATCTAAAATGTGGAAGACAAATTCATATTCTTGACCTAAATCAAGCAAAGCAAAAACTGGAACCAGTGTAAACCACTCCAATATCAGTACCTTGATTATTTAAGGACTATACTCCCTATTTCCCCCCCCTCAAAATTTGAAACTTCTCAATATTATCCCAAGGGGGAGCAGAAGAAGTCTTGAAAGCTTGAAAACCATTTCCTGCCAAGCTCTACCTTTTTCCCTCAAAAAATGCATGACACAGAAATACCAATGAAGAAAAAATATGCCAAGAACTCAGTCAACATATTACAAAAAAGGGAAGTTGCAAGTGTATTATTTAAAGGCTTTTCTGACTGGCTAAACATATTGAATTGAAACTTGTTCTAAGCTAATTGACTAAATAGGACTGCTGAAGTACAAGCACCTAACATTAGATCACTAATTCTGTGCTTCCCTTCAGCCTGTATACAATTAGTTTAACTCTGTGACTATAATTGATGTGATCACTGTGCACAATACTGATAAGACTCGAGCCATGCAAATAAGCAGAGCATCAAAGACAATTAACATTATGATATACATTTGCTAGAAGTCAGCAGAATGTGGTCTTATATATGCAAAACTGTTTCTCTTTCAGTTCACAGGATTAGATCCAATTAGACTTTTTAGCTGTATAAGGGGTAGCATGGTATAAAGTATAAGAGCATTTAAGGGAGAAGCTGGGTGGTGAAAAATAAAGGGTGATCTCAATGATGGAACAAAGGCAACTTTATGAGCTGGCACATGAGTCTGGACTACAATGTGTAAGCCCATAACGATAAAGGGAAGAAACTGGAGAAATCTGGAGATTAATAGGAAACTGGGAGGGAGAGTTGTGCTGAGTAGAAAGACTGGGACTCACTGAGATAAGGAACTGGGCTGGGAGTGGGAATTGAGTATACAGACTGGGGCTCAAAGACAGACATCTGAAATGGGCAACCATGGTAGAAAATAAAGTAACTGGGAATCAGCAAATTGTGGGGAAAGTGAAATGGAGAAAGTGGCCAGATAAGGAGAATGGGTATAGGGGGAGATTGTAATTGGGACAGGGAAACTAGAAGGGAAGATAAGGACATCCTGGGCATGGAAACTAGAACTACGATAAGAAGCCTAAGGAGTAGGTCTTGAAGTGGGTAGGTCAGGAAAAAAGAACTAGAATGGGAGGTGGAGAGGAGGGGGGCAGCCACCTAAAGCACACATACCACAAGTGGCCCTAGCAGCCTCTATGTGTAGCACAGGGCAGATCAGGGAGGGGACAGGTAGCATAGCAGAAAATTGGGCAGGAAGCACGGGGA
Organism: Crocodylus porosus; assembly: GCF_001723895.1. NCBI lineage: Eukaryota > Metazoa > Chordata > Crocodylia > Crocodylidae > Crocodylus > Crocodylus porosus. Next base: position 99,245,291 of record NW_017728918.1, on the reverse strand, counting down.
AGAAAGCAGAGAGTGTGGCAGCAGATCAGGCTGAAGAGGACTGGAGTGACACTCAGGGAGTGCACTACACGTGACACTATGACGCTGTAGCAATGTGCTATGGTGCCATAGCATCAACAGGCAAAACCATGCTGCTGCAGCTAAGTCACTGTAGCAACACGCTCCCTCATTACAGTACACTGCTACAGCAATGTAGCATCTAAAAATAACCGTGTGCAGCTGGCACAGCGCAGTACAACCTGTTACTGCATCATCATTTAGTACTTCCGAAAGGAAGTACTAAAGGACAGCGCAGTAACAACAGCGCCATACGGCCACGTGTAGATACATCCAGGGAGGATGTAGGGCTAATTTGTGGCATGCCTGTTAAATAGGCTGTCCACACACTGAACTAGAATAAGAAGCAGGGAAGACACAGGACAGGAGAGGTATGAAGTGCATCTGAAGGATTGGACAGAAGATTCTACGCCCACTGGATCACCCCCACAAGGTCCCTGAGTCTCACTGTTCTTCTGTTAGCAAATAACTGTGAACCCCATGGGTAAAGTGCATTCACTTTCTAGAACTGGTATGAGTTGCTCCATTGCTTAAGTGGCAAATGCCTGTGTCATGGATCCAAAGGTTCCTACCTGACTAGTGATCCATATGGTTATCAATATAATGCCACATGATACGATTTCAAGCATTTTTTTCCTTTCTTTTTTAAAATGTCAGAAAGCATACATAATTTGCCCTGCAGGGCCCTTATTAACCACTCAGAAAAGGAAGCGGGGAGAAGAGGGAGTGCCAAAATTAAGGTTGCCTACACAAAGAGTTATGTGATGATAAGTTGTCCAGAAAATCAGTTCTGGGTTCATCAAGTTGTACACCCAAATTTAGCAGATACTTTTTGGACCTTAAATATCTTTGTGCCTTCATTCACCAGCTGTAGAATGGGGATAATATCATTCCCTCATCTCACAGGGTATTTTTAAAAAATAATTTATATCTGTAAAATCCTTGGAAATAAATTAAGTTTCATCCTTTGCCTTCACGTATAGATATGAAGAAAAACAAATCATAGAGGATTATAGCCCTAGGTGAATAGAATAATAGCAAAGCAGAAATGTAGAAAAAAGTTGTTATCTTCTAATATCTAGGCTCCACAACACTGGACCATGTTTTTATTGCCAACATGCTTGGCATATCTACCCGTGCATTTTCACTGGCTTAAATTTACTAAGCAGTAAATTACTGTGCAATAAGCAGAGAAATAGTCCTACATCCACACGTGCAGGTATTAAAGTGCATTAACGCTCTGTACACAGTGACACTCTGCATTAAGGCATCTATATGTGTGTTACTGCGCAATAACTAATCCACTGTAAATCTGATGCCTACATAATACAGGTATCAAATTTACACTCAAATCAGCATAAGTCACCATATTTACTGCACAATATGGGCATGCACATAGAGACACATGCCCATAGTGTGCAGTAATTTTGGTTCCTGCACAGTAAATGCACACATGTAGACACACCCACTGGGTTCTTGTAACTTTTTCTGCATGGGTCTATGTCAGTGGTTTTCAAACTTCCTAGAGTCATTGAATTTTCATATTGCTTTTTCTGCCATGGAACACTTACCTATATCTTAAAAACTGATGTAAAGCCAGGAGACCCAACCCAACAATGGCAACTCACTGCCTCCCTGCACACTCCTCCATTACCCCTAGTCTCTTTGCAGAACCCCTAAAGATCTATTGCAGAATACGAGCTGAAAACCACTGGTCTATGTAATTAAAACCACCTGAAAATTTCAGCCTGTGGCAGATGCAGCTGCCTGTTTGTTGAATGGTTCTCCTATAGGAAAGTACATTGCTTCTCTGTTCTCATCAACATGACTTCTAATTTGCCTCAAAATGTAATTTAAGGTGTTTGTTTTAACCTACAAAGTTTATTTTCTTTTTTGAAACTATAGTAATCAAGATGAGCTGAGGCAATAGCTGTAACAGCCGCTAGTTTAAAAATAAAAGGGATGTCCTGCAAGAGCTGGAAACTAGGTATTTTCAATGAGGGTTATCAGCCTTGGATCTCTCTTCCTGTTCCCTTTCGCCTGTCAGACTTCTGGCACACATTGAGCTAAAGCGCCTCCTGTCATGCCACTACATACATGGCAAAAGGCACCATGTTGGGATCAGGGACCAGATATCAATTATACCCTTTCTACTTGCTAGTGTAGGGGGCACCCAGTATCATGATTCCAGGTTCCCCCTACACTGGCATGTTTAAAACAGGGTGTCTGCAGCCCAGTATAACCCAGGGCTATCTTAGGGCTGGAATCAACACTCGACTGATTGTCAGCTCCAACCCTGGAACAATCCTGAGTGAGTTCAAGACTCCAGGCTTTCTTAAGGCCAGGACTAGTTCAAAAACCCAGGTTGTCCTTAGCCAGGGGCAACAATCACTGTGTAGACAGTCAGCATATAATGTGAAAAGGGGCCCTTCAAGACCAACTTCAGTTACCTCTATGTTACCTGGCTAAATGTACCCATTTTCCCAAGATTTCTGTGTTAGTACATCTAAATAGGTGGTGGTGAGTGGTGAAGCAATCCCCATTTGGACCTGCTTAGAGGAGTCTGTATTAACAGAAAGACTACAATTTATGCAAACACAATTAATTAAATTTTGTGCAAGTTCCAAGCACTGAGGACTGAGATTTCAGCTCCCCACTTTACACCAATTGTGCAACTTGCCCTTCTCTCTCCCCCTTTACAAAAATCTGCAGATTCATTAGCTCTCTACCTCTGTTTGATTTTCTACTGAAAATGTATTTTCTCATGTCTATGTTTCTTGTATTGTAGCAAAGGGAGAAAGGCATTATTATTTAACCTTTATTATGATTTTTCTCTCTAAAGACAAAGCCTGCTTGAATGACAATATGCAATACAAATCTGCCATATATCCAAATACCATTCTGTGCTGAACAAAAAGAGAATGCTTAAGAGGGATTTAAATCACATCAGAATTAAAAATTCTATAAAGCAGTAAATTGTTGTCTGAAAATGTCCTCACCACCCCTCCAGCTCTGAATTTTGAAAAACCTTTTTTACAATTAACCCCAGATCACTTTATTTTAGCTAATAATAGATTCAACTTGTGATATGATTTTTAAATGGAGTTTTTACTTTAGTGATACCACTTGTTCTCAACTGAAAGCAGGACCTTCCTGGACACCTGGGCCAGGTACAGACATTACACTTTTACTGATATAAGTGATCGGAAACCATTCTATATCCATAAAAGACCAGACTTTAAGCATGCACAGATTGATTTAAAAATTACAGAACCCAGTCTAAGATTTGCACAACCCCACACTGTCCCTCCCACAAAGAAATGAATTTGTGTTCTGTTCATTACCAATTTAACTATGCCCCTTACAAAAAACTGCATAACTTAGATCAATTTTACCTTGAGCTTTCTGAATGTCTGTACCTAGCCCTGAAGCTGATAAAGAACAGGTAGAATTAGAAGCTGCATAAAAGCAGAGAAGACTGAAGAAGAGATTTCTTTTTGACTTCATCTTCTTTGTGCTTTAAGTTTCCAGCTCAGGACAGAAAGGGCACTGAAACTGAGATACTTGTGAGAGGCAGGCTGAGTAAGGAATATACCTAGTATTAGGGCCCATATTCAAAGTGCGATTTGTGCATATTAGTCATTTTCTTTCCAGTCTGAATAGACATGCCTTTTTTCTAGTATGCAGTTTAGCAAACTCATCACTCATCATGACAAGAGACATGCTGGGGTGGGATGGGCTCCACCTTTCCCCTAAAGGTAAGCGAGTGTTCTCTTCTAGGTTGGCGGACCTCCTCCGGCGGGCTTTAAACTAGGCTTGTCGGGGGAAGGGGAAGATGAGGGCGGAGGAAATATCAGACTGCCAGACCAAACAGCACCCACAACTACAGCCCAGCCCAGACCGACGAGCGAAGCAATCGAAAAGGTAAGAG
>NW_017728918.1:99218537-99241292 GCF_001723895.1 Crocodylus porosus | reverse complement strand
CGGACTAGATGATCTGCTCAGGTCCCTTCCGACCCTACAAACTATGAAACTATGAAATCTGACGCATAAGTTTGTGAAGTCTTAAGTATTTCAGGACAGATCTGCTGGCAATTTAAAGCATCTCTGCTGTGCATGCTCAGTACATCCACCATTCTGAATGAGATGGGTGTTTAAGCCTCTGATTCCTACCTAATGTCACTTGGGATTCCACAAACTAGCCAACAGCCATCCATGTGCCTAGCTCCCCTGAGAGGCCTGATCTAACAGGCATACTCTGAAAAAGCAAGTGTCCTTTTACTTCCTAGTTGCAATTCATTATGGCCTTATTGATAATATTCAAGATTGTAAATCCCACATAAATAGAAATGCCTAACTCACGGCTGCAAGAAATAACATAAATGCAGCCCAACTCCAGGAAAAGGGGTGGGATTCCAAACACATCTCCTCCTTCCACACTGCCTTCTGCTCAGTCTATGTATCCCTCTGCATAGCATGTTGGATACTGGAAAACCCTACCAAAATGTGCTTCCAAGTATGCAGAACAAACATGTTCCTTTTTTGTTTTGTTTTGGTTTTTTTATGCTCTATTTATGGACTGTTTTAAATAAGGAAATGCACAATTCTGCCATGACTCTTATAAATTTGAGTCTAGACATCTAGACCCGGACTAGAAGGAGATGCCTCCTTCCCCACTAGATTCAGAGCTAGGAATTTTCTCCTGAAGTTTGGTACCTGAGCCAGGTCAGCCCTTTCATGCAACAACTGAAGAGGAGGATGGTCATTACACCCAACAGCTGCATGATTAAAGCAGTCTTATTGGATGCACAGATTCAAATCCCTTCAGTGCCCAATTCAGAGAAAGGATTTGAACCAGCTGTCCTACTGCCATAGAAATACTCAAACCACTCAGTTCCAGGATGTCAGATACGGTGATTCCCATCTCTCTCCTAATGAAGCTGTTCTACTTGTATAAAAATATTTAAAGGAGCACTGATGTAGAGAACAAACAAATGGTGTTTTTACCAGAATCTTTTTCTGGCCTGATTAATATTTAAATATTTTACCTAAAAACTGAGGCTTTGATGATATAACTATGCCAGCAAATCATACAATCATAGATCACAGAAAATTAGGGCTGAAAGGGACCTCAGGTCATCTAGTTGAACCCCCTGCTCAAAGTAGGACCAGCCCCAACTAGACCATGCCAGCCAAAGCTTTGTCTAGCTGAGTCTTAAAAACCGCCGAGGATGGAGCTTCCACCGCCTCTCTGGGTAACCTGTTCCAGTGCTTTACTACTCTCCGAGTGAGAAAATGTTTCCTAATATCGAACCTAAACTTCCCTTGCTGCAACTTGAGACCATTGCTCCATGTTCTGTCATTTGCCACCGCTGAGAACAGTCTAGCTCCATCCTCTTTTGAACTCCCCTTCAGGTAGTTGAAGTCTGCTATTAAATCCCGCCTCAGTCTTCTTTTCTGTAAACTAAATAAGCGCACTTCCCTCAGTCTTTCCTCATAAGTCATGTCCCCCAGCTCCCTCATCATTTTTGTTGCCCTCTACTGGATTCTCTCCAATTTGGCCACATCCTTTTTGTAGTGGGGGGCCCAAAACTGGATACAGTACTCCAAATATGGCCTCATCAGTGCTTAATAGAGGAGAATAATCATTTCCCTTGACCTACTGCAACACTCCTACCAAAGTAGCCCAGGATGCCATTAGCCATCTTAACAACAAGGGCACATTGCTGGCTCATATTCAGCTTATTATCTGTAACCCCCAGGTCCTTTTCCACAGAGCTGCTGCCTACCCAGTCATCCCGCAGCCTCTACTGTGCATGGGTTTGTTCCATCCTTTGCACTTCTTCTTGTTGAACCTCATGAGATTTCTTTTGGCCCAATACTCCAATTTTGTCTAAGTCACACTGAATCCTAACCCTCCCCTCCCGAGTACCTACTACCCCCCACAGCTTGGTGTCATCAGCAAACTTGCTAAGGGTGCACTTTTCATCTTCCAAAGATCCCAGCTAGGTAGGGCTCAAGGGTCCAATCAAGCCTAGAGGCTTAAGAGAATATAGTTCCTTTGAGCCATTGTAAATACAGGCCAATTTTGGTAGCCAAGGGCACCAGCATCACATCCAGCCGCCTTTGACGCTCCAACCCAAATGACAAGCTACTTATTTACAACTGGATGATTGGAGGTCATTTTGGTACAAGGCCAGAGTAGGGTTTAAATTCATATCTCTAGAGTCATAACAACATAACATAACCACTTGGCCACTCTCCACATCATGTCCCTTAGGGAAAAGGAAACCTTTTTCTGGTATTTTGTAACTGCTGCTATCCCAAGAAAAGGATTCCTTTGCCAACAAAATTTGCGTATCTAGCAGGTTTTATCAGCATGCCAACACCGGTCACAGAAATTATTTTTTCACACTACTAAACAACATATTCAAGCAGACAAAACTTCATTTTGGAAGTCTGGTTTTAAATTTAAATTAGAGTTTTTCGGTTTTTTAATTTGCAAAATAGCTTAAGGTTAATTAACATAATTCAGAGTGGTAGAACATCAATGATGTCCATTTTTTACTCTATGCAGCATTACTTGTTTCTCTGCTCTTGGAAACCAAACTAAATAAAATATGGATTTAATGTGGACTTTAGATTTAAAATTTATCAGCCTCATGGGATAGAAGTATTTGTTTACCACCAAGCCCAGTGCTCAAAACTTCCTCATCTTTCTCCAGAATAAGACAAACATTTGAATTTCCCAAACAGCAAATTTCAGTGAGCTGCTATCTTGATTCATCTGCAAAATCCAAAGCTAATTTAATTTAACTGATTAAACAAAAAATGTTTACAAAGATAATAAACAAATAGCATGTCCATGTGACACTTTTCCCTTTTAGTACCTCCTCAAATATTTCTTGTAATACTGAGACAAGGAAAAAAGGCTTCATCTGTGCACGAGTCTGTAAATGAGCCCTTTGCATTCCTCAAATTCTCACTACCTTTCCTGTTTTTTAACAATGTGTTTTGCCATCCTGACTATATCTCCTTTGAAGCAGAATATTTTTGTCTTCATTTTTGGTAAACAGCTCCAATTCAGATAGAGCCCAAATCATGTATATTAAAGAAAAACAGAAAGTAGTTTAACACAGACTATCCCCTGATTGATATGACAATCCACCTGAGCCTACAAAGCCTACACCACTAACATGCTTAAGGCATGTCAACTAGAGGTACACCGATACACTGGTCCAATATCAGATCAGCACCAATATAAAGAAAACTGACTATATCGGAAATCGGCCTGATGTGGCTGATAATTGGCCCGTGCATGCACACATCCACAGCACAGCATGCGGGCAGCAAGGAGCACAGCCTGACAGCTTGGAGAGCTGCATACAGCTGGTAAGTCTGTTGTGGCAGACAGGGACGGGGGAAGGCAGATCAATGGCCCCCATGGTAACGGAGGGAGTGGGGCTGGGGTAGGTGCTGCCCAGCTGTGGAGGGGTGGGGCAGGGCATGGAACGGAGCCATGGGTCATCTGAGGGTATGGGGTGGGGGGAGCAGTTCCCACCAATGCGTGCACCCTGGGAGAGCCGGGGGGTGCATGTGCCCCTGGATCTGCACACAGCAGGTCAGGGCAGCACAGGCTGCAGCTGCAAGCTGGTCTGCTCCAGGCTCTTCCTGGCAGGCAGCGGGGCTGGGACGCTGCGCTCAGGACAGGTGGCAGTGGTGCTAGGAGGGCTGTAGGAGGCTGCTGCAGCCACACCCCAAATTTTGCTGTAGCCCCCCGCCCATAGCCCTTCCCCCCAACGCTGCCCCTGCCTGTCCCAAGCACAGCCCAGCCCAGTTACCCCCTTGCACCCCCGGAAGAGCCTGGAGCAGCCCCCCAGCCCCAGCCCACCCTGTACTCCCCAGCGCAGCTCTAGGGGCACATGCCCCCCTCCATGTCCTCCTGGAGTGCATGCTGCAGCAGGAGCTACTCCCCCCCACATCCTCCAGACAAACCACGGCTCCATCCCACACCCTGCTCTGCCCAATCTGGCAGCTCCTGCCCCACTCCCTCCCTCACTGCAGGGGGCATTGATCTGCCCCCTCAAGCCCCTTCCCTCCTCCCTCCCTGTCCACCACTACAGACTTACTTATAGCTGGAGTCAGCCATATTGGAAAATCAGACTGGTATCAGCTGATATTCCTCCTTAAAAATCGGCTATTGGTATCGGCCCCCAAAATCTCTATTGGTGCACCCCTAGTGACAACCTGGTATACAAGCATCACCTTGGGCTGCCTGATTCCCAGCCTGAATGACTCAGTATCCATTTACAGCTAAGCCAACAGGGGTAACTATTGGCATGAGTTGAAACAAAGCTGAAGCTCACACCTCAGGAACTCTAGCACAATACCTTTATCACTCTGAAGCTTCTTGGTTAATTTACTACCAAAAAAATGTTGCAAGAGAATCAGTAAGCTGTGGATAAATCAAACTTCATGCAGCCTCGGTACCAAACAGCTTGATTATATGATAATAAGGTATTTTATAAAAAAACTCAGTAGCTTGGATATCATTTATCAGACTCAGTTGCAGAGGTTCTCAGCTCTCCTCAGAACAAGAAGCAGTACCACCATTTAAAAAACAAACAGTATTGGAAGTGATGATTTATATTTTAAAATAAAAGCATGGTTCAAACCCAAACTCTTCAAAAACAAGTAAAAATAAACTCACATATAAAACTAAACAAATGTATTACTGAGTCTCACACACAAATAAACACTGCACAAATGCTTTACTGTACAATTTTTGTTCTCCCAGTCCAGGTAACAAAGGCACACAGGGCACAACTGTCCTCTCATTTCTATAGGCGTAAGTCCAGACAACTTCATTTGAGCCCACAGAATTACACCAATATCAAAAAAAAGTGAAGTGAGGGGCAAATTAGGATCAGTCTGTTCATTGTGCTGGCTTTTCTAAATGGCATCAGCCAGAGCACTGGGTAAGGCACTTCAAGATTTAGATTAAAACTCCACAGTAGTACCATACAGGTTTCTACAAACCCAGCAATATCAACGTGAAGAAAATTTAAAGATAAGGCTGTTACTTTGCTTTGTATGTAACACAATAAAAATGTGTAAATGATAAAAGATATCAATGAAACAGCAAAGCATACTGCCACAAGATATTTTAACATAAAGATCCCAGTTAGTATTCAGGTAAACAGCTACTCTACAGATTATATTTTTTTTTCATTTTCATTAGTATTAACATCATAGGAAGCAATCCATATTTATGTGACAACCTTAATATCAATGTTGCAGTGCTGCACTGCACCATTAATGTTCTAAAATAATCAGTCACAATAGTGGCTGTATATTAGAGTTAAGTATATTAAATCCTGTAAGCCACTAAGCACACTGGCCCTGATACTTTCAAGCAGAGGAGTACATATTTAACTTAGAGCAGGTACACAGCTCCATTTGAAACTTGGAACCATATTCAGAAGGAATGTCTACACAAGCAATTTAGTGCGGGTTCACTCATTTTAATGCACATAAATGTATTTCTAAAAAAAACCATGCTCTTTAGTTAATGAGCATTAAGATAGGCTAATGTGCATTTTCCTAGTATTTCACAATGGACGGTGCCTATACATGAGCAGGGAGGCTGCTCTAATGCACTGTAATTACAGTGCATCAATGCAGACTTGATTAATTGAGTCTGCTGGACAGTGGCAATTACCAACACTTCAGCAGCCTCCCACACCTCCTGCATCAGCATCCCGCACTTCAAAATGGCAGTGAAGGCACTTTATTTAAAGCTTGTTTGACTGCCATTTTGAAGTGTGGCGACACTGATACATGAGATACTCCTGACACTTTAATTAGAGTGGCTCTTAAAGCTGCTCTAATTAAAACTCCCCCAACACTTCCAGAGCACATGTATAAATTCCCTCAGGTACTAGGTTTAATGCACATTAACTAAAGCACATTAATGCAAGTGTAGATGCACCCAGTGTGTCCTGTCACAATTGAGTTCTATGGTATGATTTTACTCCCTCTTAAGTTGATGAAAAATGCCTTTTCTGTTAGTAGGACCAGGCCCTTAATTCATTAGCCTGGACTAATAATGATAAGAGGATCTAATTATTTTTAACAGCATCCCTGTTGTGAAGAAAAGTAAGTTCACTGTTTTGAATTCCTCAATTTTCAGCATGTACCTACAGAAATGGAGAAAATGGGATAAGAAGGGGGGAAAGGAGAGCTTTACCTGAAGACCCTCTATAGCTAATCTCAGCATGCTTGGTGTAAGTTTGGAGGCCTGCTTGAAAGTGAAGTTGCTCCAGTCTATAATCAGAACAAATCCATTCACTTGAAGCTCAGGGTCTTCAATCATGGCTTCCAAAGAAAGAAGGATGGCACGCAAAATATCCACTAATGTGTACCTGTCAACAGGAGAAGGGAGACTGTATTAGGCTAAACATAAGAGAATGGTGAAGTCACAACTGGCCCCAACTTCATTTGAAGGCAATCTGGGGTTTGCAAATCTCATTCTCTGTGAAATTTGGCACTTTACTCTCAAATCCACAAAGTATGCTACAAAATTTTCACAGAAACAAAAGGACCTCTTCATAAAAGAAAAAAAAAGAAAAGAAATACAAAACAAGCACAGAAAGAAAGAAGTACAATGTGGCTTTAGAACATCTCTGGTTAACAGCAGTGTCAATCTATTAAAATTCAATTAAATGCCCTCTGAGTACTTTTTACCCCTAAGATGGCAAGTTTGAATACTCAGTACAGAATCTGTTATTTATTTTGTTCTTCGACTTTCTATATTGAATGTTAGTTTAGGGGGCTTGTACAATAGGTGCGTGTATTTCATATATGTCTAAATTACAAAATCCCAGAGAAGTACTCAAGTCATCGAAGAGATAATTCCACATTGAACTTCCCACATTTGTTCTCCCTGTTAAGTATAGTCTCCATTCCTTTAAAAGGTTAAAACAACAAATTACACAGCTGATAAATATAAGAGAATACTGCAGCGACTTCCTTAATCCAGCAAAAGCCTGCAAAATTAAAGTTGCACATTTGTTCTTAATATTACTAAGTTATTTTCAGTCTCCAGGTAAACAATAAGTGTAGTAGCTGTAATTAGCCTGAGTATTAGTTTTCTTGTCTTAAATATCACACTTTTATATACCAAACACTAAAAATGAAATTAATGCAAATTAAAACACTTAAAATTTGAAATTGTGGCTAATGTATCTGAACTAAAATAAACCAGTATGGCAAACATGTAATGAATAGGGGCCAGATTTTATTCCATCTATCAGGCATACAAGTGGATTTAGACAGCTAAATTTAATTCTAATTTGCCCTATTCGCAACCCTGAAAAACATGGGATGGGTTCTCCTCTCTCTCATTACTTTTGTTGAGTCAGTCTTGGAGTAAGATGAAGTTGTGCTACAAAAGTAGATGCATTAATAGATTATCAGGGATGTAAACAGGATGGAATATAATAGCATTTAAGATCTTAAATCTACTTAGACACCCAACAGAATTCTAAAACAGTTGGGTTGGAAGGAACCTCATGAAATTGTCCAGCCCCTTGCCATCTGCCATCCAGCCCCCTGCCATCCTAGTCAAATATCTGACTAACCTGCTCTTGAAAATGTACAAGGATGGAGATCCCACAACTCATCCAGGTAGCCTGTTCCAATGCTTAACCACACTCCTAATGAGAAAAATTGTCTCAATCTCTTGAAGGCTCAGATCAAGTGTAGTCTATGGTTGCCTGGCAAGGGAAACACCGGGACCGTGGAGGCAGTCTTCCTAGACACACCAGGGAAGACCGCTCTCCTGGCACAGGGAAAGTACCTGCTAAGGTGATATATGGTAAGCCTCCCACTTAGCTGCTCGAGTGGGAAGATCTCGGCTTTAAGCCCACTTATGGAAATGGAAGACATCTCCCTGGCTTGCCAATGGGTCCTTACGGCTAAGGGTAAGCAAAACTTGGCGACATCCGAAACCCAAGCCTCCGGGCTTGGACCTGCAAGTAGGATTCCTGCCAAAGGTTTTGGGAACATCTGAAGCCTCAGATAGGGGTGGAGGATGTTTGTCGGTAGTTGGGCCACTTATGGTTCTGGACTCTCGGATTTGGAATTTGTTTTGGCTAATTTGGCTTGGGATACATAAAATTAAATATATATATATATATATATTCCACTCAAATTTCCCTTCCGGTAATTGAAGACTATTTCTCCTAGCCCTGTCTCCTGCAGTCACAGAGGATAGTTTATCTCCATCCTGTAAATACCCTTCAGGTATTTGAAGCCTGTTATCAAATCCCCCCTCAGTCTTCTCTTCTATAAACTAAACAAACCTAGCACTTTCAGCCTTTGCATGCAATTGTTTCATCCCAAAAGTCATTGCTGAATTTCATCCAACTGATTTTGAATGATTCCTCTAGTTTATCGAAGTAATTTTGAATTCTAGCCCTACCTTCCACAGTGTCTGCAACTTCACCCAATTTGATGTTGTTAGCAAATCTGTTCTAAGTGTGCACTCAATCCAATCCTACAAATCTTTAATGAAGATATTAAACAGTATCAGACCAGGACAGATCCCTAGGGAATTCCATTTGCTATCTCCTCCCAACTTGACACTGAGCCATTGATGACTACTCACTGAGCTTGATGATCCAACAAGTTACATAGCCATTGCACAATACCTTCCTCCTCTAGTCTATATTTCCTTTGCTTGCTAATGAGAATAGGTGGAGAATGTGAGTAGGCAAAAGTCAATAAACAACCATAATTTTTAAATCATCAGTGCTCATAAATTTTCAAAATAAAGCCCTCTAGTGGTCTCCCAAAACAAGGACCAAAAAAAATGAGGCACTCAAAATCATAAGGCGCTTTTTGAAAAATCTCAGCCGTATGACATCTATTACAGAAAGCATGCGTGTCCATACAGAAATCGGTATCCATTACATTAAACTATATTTAAGATGTACCTCCCTTTAACAACTGAGCTGGGATATATATACCTATTTATATGCACCTATAAATATATTTATCTATAATTTTAAAGGAAAAATAACCACAATAACTTTACATATAATCTGAGCCTCACAGGTTTTCCCTGTTTTAATTCAGATTATGTGAAGGAAAGGTTGGTAACGTCTGCTCTGGCCATATTCTTGGCAATAGAGGTCTCATCCAAGAAAAAAATCCTATTTAATATCTTGCCCACACAAGGTTTATTGACTTTCCTGACTAGGCAACATAAGAGGCTCTTCCTGATCCTAAGAAGATTCTTCCATTTTATATCAGATCACTGATTTTAATCCAGTGTTGCAAGATCTCTTTAAGAACTCAGCAGGGTGTCACATGTATTTAGCACTGTTAGGTGTGCAAATACCCACTTATGATTTCACAAGATAAACCCGGAAATTTCAAGCCATAATATCAAAAACATGCTGACCTGTTGTGATCTTTCTGAGCTCCATAGTCAAAAAATGAGTAGAAGCTAAGACCATGTTCTGAAATTGCCTTGAGTCAATCCAGAGGTGTCTTGAGTCTAAAAGGACTGAGAAGCACTGTACTAGATAAATGAATGAGCCTTCAATTTTACTTACCATATTTCCTCAAATATAAGATGCCCCTAAATACAAGACAACAATTAGATCCTATATATGGAAAATTTATAAATTAGTTACAATTTTCCAGCTATAGAATCTAATTATTGGAGGTTTGCCTTGAATCTGCCCCCCTCCCATTGCTACAGAAGAGAAAAATCAATCAGGTAGCCCCCTTACCCTCTGTCCCCCCACCCCAGCTCCTTCCCCCTTGCAACCCCTTACCCGCTCCTTGACCCTGCTCTCCATGAGCATATGGAAGTGATAGGCAACGGTGAAAACAACAACCTTGGAAGCAGCATACCTGTAATAATTTGCCATGCAGACAAATTATTATATGTATTCACAGACTTATGCATCATTTTTGAATGAACTTTTACCTTTTTTGACACTGCTGCAGGTTTTATCACAAGGGCTCCCTAAACACATCATTTAGAAATATGCAATGCATTTATGGGGGTGAAGAGGAAGCTAAAATGTATTCAGTGTAGTAGCTTACCATGACTAGAAACAAAGTCAGCACTGAGGGGAAGTACATGCAATGGGCACTGCCATATATTTTATTCATCTGGGATGCACTAACCTATCCTTGTGGTACATTTCCATCAGTATATTTGCCCAATATGGGTCATGTATTTTATAGTCATACTCACTATTGGTTGCATTTAATCAATTTTGTAGTCGGTTTCCATTACTTAGCACATGCTGCTTTTGGCAGTAGTTTAATGATAGACAATGAATTTAATGCAGTTTCCTTCTGTGAAAGTAAGATGAGGAGTTTTTTTCATCATGCTGATTAAGGGGAAAAACCTCATATTGTATTTGAGTAAATATGGTGCCAGATTTAAAAAAAAAGAAAAAACTTTCCATTCCCACTTTCTTTTATCATCACCTTTTTCACACACTCGTGTTTTAAAAATGATAAAAAAGGAGTCTTCCCCACTATTTCTACATGGCATACTTAAAAGCAGCAAACATTTAAATTTATTTATTGATTGCATAAAAAAATAAAACATTTCAACTGGAGTGAATTTTATCCATAAAATATGCAGTCATTCAACAAATATTGCCCTTATAAAATGAATAATTCATACAGAGAAAAGCATTTAGTTCAGAGATTTTTGGAAATGGGGAAAAAGTTATCTATCAAACAGTTTGACTTCTGCTGTAACAGTATATTGATCCAGCTCTCTTTATTGCTTAAATTCCTAGTAAATATTCTCACAGTTGTACTAATTTATTAGCGGATATATACAAAGAATTTTCCATGAGACTTGGGTTAATTTGCTGCTGGGTATGCAACTGCATAATAATAGGTTAGCCTTCCATGCAGTTTTTAAAATGGTTTTTGTCACATTAGCAAGTAATTTTCCACTCATCATAGATTGCAAGTCCCAAAAGTAATTTTGGGAATGGAACATGTGTTATGGTTTGTCATATAACAGGACTAGGTAATGCAGTCTGTCACAGGCCTCTGAAGGGACTTCATTTTACACAGGTCTGCTATAGTGTGGTGCCAGAAGGAATAGCAGCTATGGTGAAATGAAATGCTGGTCAAAACAAGACTGGAGTAGGTTTTAGATGAAATTATGCCAGTAATTCCGTGCTATGTAAAGGCTTTAATATAGTTTCTTTAATCATATTTCAGTTAATAGAGCTTTACTGCTGATACTTTTAATAAACTGCTTTCAATTTTCATCACTTAAGATTTCATTTATCACATCAGGTTTACATTTCTGACTTGCCTCAATATTTGCTCAATGTAAAAGTTGCTTTAAAAGTCCAATAATGGATTTATCTGTTGCGGCTTTCAGCAATACGGCTTGCTTAAGTAATGGACCAAAGTCAAGACACAAAGCCCAGTGTCGGCAATCAAAATGCCAAGATAGAATTATTTATTATCCTGTTTTCAGCTCTACTTTTTACATGGATAGGCCATGGTATATTCCTAATTATTTATTTTTTAATCTAAAAGATAGTTTGGATGTCTTCTCCTGATTGGACACAAATACCTTTTCAGGTAGTTTCAATCATAGTCCATTTGATTATTTTTTTCATTGGGAAGAGGAATCCTTAACCTATAATTTCTCAGTTCTTCTGATGGAATAAATTACAATACCCACACTACACTGAGTAACATCTAAATGAAATCTCTTGTGGAGTAAGGTACTAATGAAAATGATTAAGGGTATGAGAATCTAGCCCCAGAATCATAGTTCATTCCACACTATGGGCATATCCACCCTTTTTCTGGACTGTGTTAGGGAGCACTACAGTGAAGCATGGCATGACCATTTTTCACACACTACACCACAAAATGGATGCAATGTAGCTATCTTATGGCAGCAGTTGGTATGCGCCAGTAAGTTCACCACCTCAGGTGTGCTCATCATCACTAACATGTAGTACACGTGTATATAATGAGTAAGCTAAGCCTTGCTGCGAGTGGTCCATTTACCTGGTCAGCTCTAAAAGATGAATTCCGTAGTGAGCACTACTCTGTAGCTCAGGTTGCACTATTATTTCTGTTTAAAGCAGAATTCTGAATCCTCTCTACAGTCTGACCAGCCTGAAATTTTCTGTGGCAGTTCTGGGACCATGTCACAAATGAAAAGTCCATCTGAATCTAACAGCCCATTGAGCTAATGTAGCTAAAGCACCCCAGTTTATGTAACCAGTGACACAAGGAAAAGATATCTCTAGCATCATGCTGCCGGGGGCCAGATACACTAACCTAAATTCATTACACTGTTATTTAGGCAATCGTGAGATAAAAGGTGCTATATACCAAAGCATCAAAGATGCTTTTGTATCTATATAATGTGATACAATAGAAAGGAATCCAAGACAATCTTACATTTGGCTTATAGTTTAATATCTTAATGCTGCCCAGTTTTAACCATTATTTAAAATATGCATTTTATTTGTTTTTTAAAAGCCTCTATATACCAAAGCCTCTTTATAACCGTCTCAACAGAGCCATCTTACTTTCTGGTCTGCATTGCTGGTGTTCAAAATAACTTTCACACAACCACAAAAATGCCACAAGACAAACAAACAAACAAAGCCAGCATCAATTACAAACACTTTGATGACACGGTACTGGCTGAGTTGGGCTTAATTGTTGTTTTGTTGGCAGTTTTTTGTTTGTTTTTAATGAGTAATTAGCCTTTATTTCTAAAAGAGATTCACTTGCAGCCTGAAAAAGAAAAACTATCCTTTCATTCAAATTGATCTGTATTAAGCAACAGTCACTGACCAGCTCATACTGTATGTACTAAGTAACATGTATCCATTCTACAAAGCAAAATCCAAAGACTTCAGTGGATGTTTAAGTCATTTTGATCCTGTTGCCTTTTGAGCTTTGAAGTTGTTTATTAGAGGACAAAGAGTACATTACTTTCTTTTGACCCCATGTTTTAAACAACCGATACAGTGGCTCCAGGTAAACAGTGCACAAGAGATCTGATTTGCTAGTGTGCGTCTTAAAGTAATCTGGAGCTAGCCTGCACTAGACTGACTGGAGAAATAAATCCCATTTTATTTATAACTAATTTTTCACGTACTTTTTTTTTTTTTTAACTTGCCTCTTGTGGAGCATGCTATGCCTAGTGTTGTACAACCAATTCTTGTAGATAAGCTAGAACTCAAAATTAATTTAAGTATATAAATTCCTGTTATATACCCACATTTAATATAGAAACAGCTGTATTATTATATACTTTTTATATTATTTATTAGAAAATTATATGAATAACAAAGCTGGAAAAAGTCATCGTGTAGGAATCAATCTTGTGTGTCCTACTTCCACGTAAATCCTAGCATGGTGTTAAAATGAGATAGGAACAATTATATGGACAATGCCACTAGCTCTTACAGTTGCATACTGAGGTTGAACCTGAGGCAATAAGCCTGTAGGGACTTGTTGAATTAACGGCCAAGTTGATGACTGTTACCATTTTGACTATGACACCTATGAGACTATTCCAGGTGATCACAAGTTCCATTCATGTTTGGCTAGAATCTCGATCTGGCGTTTGGCTTGGAGTTGGAAATGAAACAACTGGAAATATTACCTATGCATACCTCCCACCTATAAATTTGAGGGCGGACTGAATCTGTCCTGTTGGAGATGTTGCTCAGAGTCTCTCATAGGCCATGAATGGAACAAGAATATTTCTGGATAGTTCTGAGGATACTGATATCTTGCTTATAGACAAGGCTTTCTGTTATTTAGTAGAACTTCACAATCATCTTTCCTCCTTAACTATCAGTGAAATGGCCCTGGGCATCCTCTTTTCCAGCTTCATCTTAACAGGTCACCATAGTTCATGGCTGACTTAAAACAACAGAAACTGACAAGATGACAACTAATCACAGGCAAATCTAGCCAAAAAAAGGGGGTGTTTTTATTACCTTATACCATGAATATGAAGACAGCAAAGTAGGGTTTCTTTACAGCCAACATAGGATTTGTTTGCAAGCCAATTTCATTTGTTTTGAATACAGAACAGTCCGGTTCATGTCAGATTTTTTTTTTTAATTAAGCCCATGACTCCATTAGTTCCACAATATCTATTACGAAGAAATTTCTGTTGGTTTTGGGAATTAAAACTGAGTGGATTCAATCTGCTGTATGGATGCAAAAGTTACATCTGAAAGGTACAAATATCAAGTCCCCCTTGACTGAATTTAAGCCACTGGAGTTTCCTGCGGTACTAAATATTAATTGGAATATACCACAACACAACCTCTTTAGAACTAGGCCTATACTGGCTGATGAAGACTTCTGTTAAAGATGATGTTATACAGCCACTGCTCAAAAAACAAAACAAAACAAAAACCACTGGATGCTGACCATCTGGCCAGCTATCATCCAACATCTAATCTATCCGTTCTCATTAAAATATTTAGAAGGTTAGAGGAAGACAAGCCCCAGAGTACCTAGATAAGATGTTTCAGACATCTTGGAACTCCTTGATTCATGTCTGTGCCTAGGCACAGACCTGGATACTAATAAAAAACACAGGATCATAAAAAAATAGCTGAAGTCAAAACCTTTCATTTTATGTTTATTTTGTTTCTGCTGCAGTAGTACCTAGAGACCTCAGTAAGGACCACAGTCCTATTCTGCTAGGTACGGAACAACTGCATAGGAAAATATAATTCTTGTCCCAAACATCTTACAGCTTTATCTTTCGGATTCATCCTTACTCTCCATTATTATTGTTTATTTTTATCATCATGGGGCCTCGGCACGCTATTCACAGATCAGGACCCGACTGTGCTTGGCACTGCACTCAAACAGATAGGGAAAACGCCCCCTGCTCAAATTGTTCACGCTCTAAGTGTCGGACAAGAGACAACAGATGGATAGAGACAGATGGAAGAGTGCAAGGGAACAATGAGGTAATGTGAGTCAGCATGACAGATACAGGAACAATTCTGAATTCCAATGTTTTCACTAATTATAATAATTATTTGAAAGAATATTACTTTCATAAATGTATGGACCATGGTATTCAAGGACTTTGTTTTTACTAGTTTTAATATTTATTGAATCATTATTTGGTATTTTTGCTTAAGTCAGCACTTGAAAAAACACACTTGCCACTCAGTAAGCTGAAGTGAGGAATCAGCTCTCTGAATTAAGTTATTTTTTTCCTTTTAAAAGGCCCTCCCCCTTGTAAAAACAGGCCTTTGACAGAGAATAAGTGTATATCATGTTCCTAAATCTGCAGACAGGCAGATGCAGGATCCTCGCCCTGTGGCCCTGTTCATAGTTTAGATGATACAAGAGGAAAGTAAAATAAAAAAATGAAGTGTGGTCAGGTTCACAGCTGACATTCAGAACCCAACTAGCAGCCACGTCACTTACTCACAGCTTTCCCAAGCAGTGGCGGAGTGTAACAGCTGAGGCAAACACCAATGATAGTTTTAAGAAAACATCCTTCATGAACAAGCAAACAAACAAAAATGTAGATGGGAAATTATTATACAAAACCCCAACATTTGCAGTGGTAAATGCATGGGGGAAACTATCTACCTTTCAGCAACAGGAGGAGGAAATTCTTGAGTGAAATTATACGTCTATCCAAAAGTAATCCAGAAAACCCCTACAATGTAGAACTAATATGAACACTGGGTGTGTCTACATGTGCATGTACTGCATAGTAAGTTACTGCACAGCAGCAGTTTTTAGGCCAGCATCTACACATGCAGCTGTTAAAATGTAGTAACGCTGTGTGTGAACTGACTTGGGACTAACTAATTGGGCATAAAATTTGATACCTGCATGATGCAGGTATCAAATTTACACCCAAGTCAGTGCAAGTCACCATAGTTACTGCGTAGTATGGGTGTACACATGTAGGGGTGCACCCATACTGCTCAGTAATTTTCCGTTTCTCTGCAGTAACCTAAATTACTGGGCAGTAAATGTGCCCGTGCCCACTTGAGCCTGCATGGAAGTCCCAGGCACAGCATCCTGGTAGAAATCCCATCAGCCTTTCCCCTCCCAGTAGCTGAGAGAAGGTATTCAAATGCCCTAGTCTTCTGCTTCTCTATAGACTTCTTCTTTAGACCTTCAAAAGTAAAGGCCTCCAATACAGTTTTATGGTCTTGTTTTAATTTATCAAATGTAAAGGCTTGTTTGTGGTGTGGCCTTCCTCCATCATAGGGATTTTGATTGTTTTATACTTCCCCTATTCTTAATTGCTTTATTCTTGTTGCTGCAAGGATCTCAGTACTTTAAAACCTCACGAGAATGACAGGAGACAGAAAAGTGGGAGCAGCAGAAACAGCATGCCAAGGAACAAATCAAAAATCCGGAGCCACCCACACCTCATGGAAACACATGCCCAAATTACAATAGACCCTGTCAACCCCGATTGGCCTTGTCAGCTATCTTCGGACCAACAAATAAGGCAACTGTGGAAGACAATCATCCTCAACTGTGAGGGACTGCCAATGGTGATGATGATTTTTGTTGCTTAACTGGAGCAGTAGAAATGATAAACTCTTGATGATCTATAAATCATCCATATCATAATCAGTAGCTGTTTAAAAAACAAACAAATTGCTACCA
Source organism: Crocodylus porosus (assembly GCF_001723895.1). Lineage (NCBI taxonomy): Eukaryota > Metazoa > Chordata > Crocodylia > Crocodylidae > Crocodylus > Crocodylus porosus. The sequence continues at coordinate 99,224,567 of NW_017728918.1, read as the reverse complement.
TCTCCTTGGAATCCTTAACACATGGGCTATTGTAAATTGTATACATATCACAAATTACATTTTGAGCTTTGCAGATACACTCTTAATCTAGTCAAGAAACTACACAAGGAGTTCACTGATAGAGCATAAACTTTTAAAAGCAAGGCTTCCCAGGTTTGCTATAAATGAGAAGCGCACTATTTTATGTACTGTTAAATCAGTAAGGGAATAATCCTGGGAAGCGGTGAACCCCTAACTTCAGTGCGAGGTGCATAAGTATACTGCACACATCAGAATCGGCCACTTCTTGACTCACTCAGTTCAGTTCCATCAGTGGGGAGGCAACAAGGTCTCTTTGATAGGGCAGTAGAGTGGAAGTTAGGAGGCTGATGTTATATTTCCAAATGTCCCAGTACCCTGTTGTGTGACGTTAAAGAAATGATTTAGGAAGTCACGGAACCCTTTCATGTCACGTAATGCTCCTTAACTCTTTCACTGTCTTTTAGAGCGAAGTCACACAAAATGTTTACACCAATGTTACACACGCACATGCCTGTGTATAAGGAGCAAACAACAATGCCATGCAAAATATGGTTTACATTTGCCCTTGTAGTATGTGTCCACGTCCATCCAGTAACAGACATCTGCTCACTTCAAACAGGTTGCTGCCAGCAGCCTCACTATCTAGTGCTGAGATACTGTCAATAGTACACGCTGCAGTCATCTATCCTCTCTGGACACTGAGATAACTTAACCTGTTGTGGCCAGTGTTTCATTTCCAATGGCAGAAATGTTTTCAGAACAGGGAGTAATAGGCCTGCAACAGCCACTTTTCCCCTGCTCCTCACCTGTTCCTTAGACCAGGGGTGACCCTGGTCTGAGAAAAGCATAAGGAGCAGCAGCTGCTCCAGTTCTCCGTTGAATGAGTATGAACTATTGTATGTGGATGAAGGAGACAATATTATTGCCTAGGTGGATTAGAGTAGCATCGCAACATCCTCCCCCACTTCTCATTCCAGGGTTCCTGACAGAGGAGCTGGGGAGTGGACAGAAAACAAACAAGTGGCTGCTCCTCCCCTTCCAGTCAACAGGAGTGGGAGCAGCTGTCACCCTTGCCTTCTCCAGAGTGGGATGACCCCATTCTGGGAAAGGCACAGTAACCTTTCCCCACTGCTCCAAATCCTCCTGGGACCAAAGGAGACAAGCAGCACCTGCTACCCATGCTCTTCCCAGACCTGGCTGACCCTAGTCTCAGGAAGGCACAGAGAGTATTTCCCTACCAATTAACAAATCCTGCTCTCAGGGAGGAGCCAAACAATAGGGAAATGTGCAGATGTTTGCTCTCCTGAAAGAAACTTTCCTAGGAGCAACTTTTGCCAGGTCACTGATGAGTTATTTTTCTCCCAGAGCTGCCATTTTTGTTTTGGGAGAAACTGAGAGCGAGCTACAGCTCCAAGAGAGCTGTGTTTCTCCTGGTAGAAACATAACACCTATATGTAGTCACTGGCTTACAAAAAGCTATATAAATTAGATTGTTGTTAATGTGCTGCATGTCCAGACCCTCATCCTGTAGCTAGCTGAGTACAATGGAAACCCAAGTGTAGCTGAGGTGGGTAGTTACCAGGAGGTCCATTAGTCATATTACAGTTGTAACCTAAATAATAAATCATTCATTCAATGGAACTTCAACAAAATAATAATTATGATTTGTCTTGTAATACTATGGGAGCTGATATCATGTAATTTAAGCATGTCTCATAACTAAGAGGTAAATAAAAAAAAAATTATGTGAAGAGAGTGGATTTAATTGCCATTTTCTGTCTGAATTCAAAGCTGCTGCTTTCTTTACTAAGAACTAACAGTCTGGTTATTTCTGCATTACTCCACTGGAACATAAGTTTTATTGCTGAGAAGGAAATGCATCATACTTGAGATAGGCCAGTCTAGATTCATGGGGGAATTTCTTCATAGCAGATGTACAATTTTAATAAGATGTCTAAGTTTCTGTGTCCTTGCATTACCCCTCTTATTTTGCACTTTCTTTTAGAATATGTCTTTGCTGGGTGAAGATCTAAAATGAAGTTATGACTCTTCCTGTGCCTCCTTACCCCCACTACCTCCTCCCCCCAGCCAGGAAGCTAGACCCCAAGCTCTGCAACCCTTACCCATATCAATAATGCTTACTCATTCCAGTGGCCTTGCTGGCTACTCACATATGTAACACTTGCTGGAGTGCACCGTAGATAGCTCACATCTAATGGTTCCATGAATATTTCGGTATTGAAAGCTAAATGATACTTAAGCTGCTGTAATTTTAAAGCTGTTGACCCCCAGTTATTAGAAATCATCCACTCCCTGCAATGCATTTTCTTACATCATACATTGTCACAGAATACCTTGTCTATTGCCAAAGTGCCAGACCTTGATTACTGTTTTGTCAGCCAGATACTACAGGAATCTGGGTTTTCTGTTTCTCCATGGAAAAACAGAGAAAACCATGGATTTCCAGACTTTATCAGATAAAACTGCTTTTCTCTTTCACAGAGATACCTGCAGATTTCCCACTTTTGCAAAAAGCTCTACAGGCTGGCTGAGTTCCAGCCTGCAAGAGCCAATTGCAAAAAGAGCAGGAAACCCCCAACCCTGTCCAGAAGGGGAAAGGGCAGAGCCTGAGGCTTTCCATCACTCAAGGCTTGGCTCAGGCTCCCTGTTCATTCCGGGAGCCTGTGAGGTAAGTGGGACTTGCAGGGCACTGGGGGCCCTCTCTGGCAGGGCTGGGGGTTTGTAGGTCATGCCTGGGGTGCACCAGCAGGGCTGGAGAGGGCCAGGGCATTAGGTGTGTGGGTAGGAGCTGAGGGAGTGGGGAGGTGCTGAGGGAAGCCTCACATGGAGTACCTGCCAGCAGTGCGTGGACTGGGAATGATATGCTGTTGGCCCTTCAGAGAAGCTACATAGGGAAGCACAGAGCCCACTGAGGCTGATAGCACGCAGCTCCCAATCCATGCGCCGTGGGGCAGGCTAAGCCAGGCCAGACCAGGCAGGCTTCGCACCTCCATGTGCAGGAGTGCAGGCAGCTGCACAAGGAGGCGTAGAGCCCCCTCAGCCAATATTGCGCAGCTCCCAGTCCACACATTGCAGGCCAGGCTGGTGCGGGGCAGAGGGTGGAGCTGGCTTCCTGCTGCAGCATGCACTCTGGGAGAGCGGGGGGACCCATGCCCCCCAGATCTGTGTGGGGGGCAAAGGCAGGGCAGGTGCACTTTGCAGGCTCGTGCTTCTAGCCCTGCTGCCCTCCCTCGGGGCCTCCACAGTGCAGTATGCACGACCCGGCACAGCAGGGACATGCAGGAAAGGTGCTTGCCCCTGCGAGCTCCACACTGCACTGGCCACACATCCCCTGTGTATACAGAGGCAGCACGGGCAGCAGCGCAGGGTTGTGCCCCTCGCTGCTGCCCCCACCTGCAGGGGAAGTGTGGCCAGGGCAAGCAGCTTTTCTGCTCCCGCCCTCTGCCCCCTGGGAGCGCACACTGAGGCTGGGAGCCAGCCCTGCCCCAAGGAGGCGGCAGGGGGGAGCCGGCTCCATGTTCCTTCTGCTGTAGCAGCTGCTGCCTTCTGTTGGGGGCAAGGAGCTGAGGACCTGGGTCCCTGGCCCCATAGCCCTGGCAGCTGGGCCCCCCTCTGGCAGGGCTGGAGGTGTGGTGGGAAGTGAGGGGCACCAGTTGTATTGGAGGGCTGTTGTGTTGGGAGTGAAGGGCAAGAGCAGGGTGGGGCTGTAGAGAGAGTGAGGAACACCAGCAGGACTTGAGGGTGGGCTGTGGGAGACCTTTAATTTTAAATCACAGATTTGGGGGGGGTTATAAGAGAATTTGCAATTTTTTTTATAAAGGAAAACCAGGATCTCTGCAGATAAGTCATCTTCTGGCCAAAACAGCACCAAGAAAGTGCCAGAAACAGCTTTAGGGACTGTGTAGCCTTAAACCATTTTCAAACCTTGTTGCACAAGCCACCCCCTCCCCTCACGCTGCTAATTTTACCCAGGACACTGTGGTCTGCGATAGGAGGAGCGAAGAAAGGAGGTGATTAATATCAATCCCACACTTGCATCATTAGAAGGCTCAGAAACAAAGCCCTCCTTCTGTAGCTGAGGAAAAGTCCTCAGAGGCCCCATACCCAAACTTCTCTCTTTCTCTCTAGGACTGAGAGAGAGCGGCAAATAGAAAGCACATTTGGGATATTCCTCCTAGTCAAGCTCTCACTGCTTGGCCCTTTATTCTCACTGTTCTTAAACATTAAGGAAGCAAGACAGCATACAATAAACAGTTAAAGGAGGAACTAAGCAAAAGATTGCCTCCTTCATCTACATCATCTTTTCAACTGTGGAAGAAGCAGAAGAGGCCAAGGAGCATGCTCTCTTCCCAAGCCATCAGGAGGCCTGGATGGGTCTTCTTCCCCTCCAGATGGAAGTGGGTCTCAGCCAAAATATGCCTCTAATTCCTTCCCCCCCCACATGGCACAGCCCAACCCCGCTGCATGGAACCCAACGTGTGTGCCCCTTGCCTATTCCACACCTCCAGAGCCTGGGCAATCAGCACAGTCCAATGCATTTCAGCAGTGGGTCTCAGCCCCATGAAATGGAGCAGGTGTGAGGAGCACGTACCTGCTCTGGTCCCAGTTGGCAGCGAAAAGGACCAGGATCTTCCTGCCATAGTGGTCGAGATTGGCAAGCCCACCGGGGAAGCCATCCTTGAGCGCCTGCTTGATGCCTGGGTCGGTGGCCTTGAAGCTCTTGAACATGTCCAGGTTCTGCTGGCGGTACTCGAAGTACTGGGCCAGCAGGCGGAACGCCTCAAAGTGCTGGAACTTCCTGGCCCGCAGGAACCGCAGGATGAAGGCATCGTCTGTGCGGAGGAAGCCAATGTCTGGCCGCGTGATCACCATGTCCCGCACCTCCTGGATGTCCTGGTGCAGCGTGTCTGGGTTCTCATTCAGTTCCAGCCGGGCTTTCTCCAGCGTCTCTGGGGACAGACCTGCCTGCAAATGAGTCATGGTGCTGCTCCCTCCTCCTCCTCCGCTGCTGCTGCTGCTGCGGCCGGCCAGCTGCTGCCTGTTCTCCTCTGCCTTTGAGGCTGCCCCAGGAAGCCTCCTGTTCAGGGGATGGAGCCCCTTCCAGGAAATCCCACCATCCAGCAACCTCCTGCCCTCACCCTGAACCACACTGCCTCCTGCCCCCTACTACAGCACCCCCTGCTTGGAAGCACCCCCTACCCCCACCAATTTCCTTAGGGAGGGGCCTCACCTCTCCTCCACCCACAGCCAGCTGCTGCAGCCCCCTACGACAGAGAAGTCCAGGAGGATGCTCACAGTGCTGTCACCTCCATGCTGCCCCAAATAGCCCCTCCGCCACAAATGCTGGGGTAGCTTGGGGCAGGAGGCAGCCTGGGGATCAGGAGCAACAATAAGGAATCAAGTAGCTCCGCGGCAGCCAGTTTGCAGGGAAGCTTTCCCTTTCCCCCAGAGGATACCGCCTGCCCCCCCACCCACCCACAGTTAAGTAGGCATTTTATCTGTGTAATAAAAAGCTGGCTTTGTAGTGGGTGTGCAACTGCTACATTATCTGAAGGAGGGAGAGTGGGCAGCAGGACTAACACAGGGTGGAGGGATGCGGGGGGCTGGCAGGAGCTTTCTACCCTGCCCCCGCCCCTGGGTACTAGGAGTGATCTCACCCCGACACTGTGATCCCTGTGGGAAGAGGAGCCCCAGCTAAGGGCAATGATAAAGTGGCTCCTCAATCGGAGAGTTTCCAGGAGGGGCTTCTCTTTCCCAGGGTCTGCCTCGGCTCAGGGGCATTGAAAAAGAAAAAAAAAAAAAAGGAGGGGGAAGGGGGGGAGGCAGCAAAAAGAAAATAACCTAGCTTGTTGTTGTCTCCGCTCCTTGATTTCAAGACGAGGGCTCCACAAAACAAGCCTGCCTCTGGCTGGGGCGGCTGCTTGCCTTCTCCCCCTCCTAGGGACGGGCTGCGCTCGTCCGGCTTTGGGGCTGGGGAGGCTCTCCCCG
>NW_017728918.1:99214555-99218437 GCF_001723895.1 Crocodylus porosus | reverse complement strand
CCTTCCCCCACCACCCTGCCCTTCCCCCGGGCTCAATCCGAGAAGCCCTGCCCAGGCAGCGGGGGCTGAAGGCAGACACCCGGCCAGGCTCCTACCAGCAGCGAGCGAGCGAGCAAGCCGCTAAGCAATGCGGCAGCCCCCGGCGGCGGCGGCGGCGAGGACGTGCCCGGGGGTCCCGCGGCCCCGCGCCGAGGCAGGTGCAGGGGCCGGAGGCTGAGGCGAGCCCTGCCCGGCGCCCCGGGGGGGAGGGGAGGGGGCAGGCGCAGGGCTGGAGCTGGCGGCAGCGGCTGCCTTTGTGTGCGGCAGCTCGACTCCTCGCTGTTGCTCTGCCTGGCTCTCGATGCGCTGCTGCTGGCAGCTTTACGTCAATCAAGGCTCCCTGGGCGGCTGCTGCTGCTGCTGCTGCTGCAAGTGGCTCCAGCTCAGCCCCCCCGCACACACGCAGCCTTCCCGCTTGGAGAGGGAAGAAGGTACAGCAGGGATCCCCTACCCCCCTCCCACACACCCTCGTCTGCACCTGCTCCCGCCTCCCCATCCCCCCCCTTGGACCACCGGCAGGCCCCTTGCATCTGAATAGTGGTCTGGAGACAGCTGAGCAACGCCCCCTGCTCCCTTTCCCTGCCCCGCTTTTGTGTGGCAGGACCCGCGCTGCAGCTATTGTTGATGCTGTAGGCAGCACCTGCTGGGCTGGACCCTGCAGAGCTGCAGCCCAGGGTGGAGAGTTTGCAAGAGGTCTCCTGGAGGGGGTGTGGGTCACCTGTGGGGAATGCAGCCCCAGCTCTTGCGCATCCTCTGCTTCAGGCCCCTGAGTCTTCTGCCCCATGCGGCCTTCGCCTGAGACCAAACCTTCAGACCTCTGCCCAGCACTGCCCAATGCTGATGGGCTGCTTTCCACTTCCACAGATTCCCAGAAGTTTAGGGCTGGAAGGGACCTCGAGAGACCGTCCTGCTCTGGGCAGGAAAGACTGTTGGGTCAAATCACTTAGCTGAAGCACCAGCATTTTCTGCAGCAAAGACCTCTTTGGATGATCTACAGGCTGACAGCTCAAAAGTTGTTTCTTCTGACAGATGCCACGTGGTTTCCCGAGCCTAGCAAAACAAAAATAGCATGTTATGCCCTGATCCTGTGAACATGCATATGCTTAACTTCAAACGCATGGGCACTCTCAATGAATCCATTCGGATTATTTATTCTGTGCATAAGAGTCAGCGTGGATATATACTTACATACACTCTAGTGCAGTTTTTGGCCAGGATAAAAATTAAAAGCTGGCAATACAATGTAATTTGCTTCATAAAGGAGGGCATTCTTCTTTGAATATATTTTATAAAGTACAGAGAGAATACCCTGATTTTTCAAATAGGACTTGGAAGCAAAATGGCTTGGTGCCTTAATGCCTTTCCCATGTTTTTATTCTGATCTTGTATTCCTTCCTCAAGAAAAATGAACATTTTCCGTGAGGAGGATTTCAGAACGAGGTCCCTGGTAGGCAAACAAAGTTGGTTTGAATTGATCGCTACCTTGCCTGAAAGACTGCACTGTGTGTACAGTTCAGGTACCCAAGGCAAGTTCAAGCCAGACAGCTAGTGGTCAAGGTACACCGATCTCTACAGCCAACAGAATACAAGGAGGGAAGCAGCTAACATTACACCCAGCCACCTTTGATTTCCCAACCTGAAGGTCAGGTTCCCATTTAGAGCTGAGTCGAAAAGGCATAGCCTTTAGCAGGAGTCACTAGAGCACATCTTTAAAACCATAGCAAGATGTCTTACATGCTCTGCAACCACATCCCAGCTGAGCCAAGTATATTGTGTTTTCTTTCCAAGTGCACTCAACAAAATCCCCCAAACTCAAATTGCTGGAAAGGCAGAAAAGAGAAAAGAACAGAAGGGATGGTATATATAAAGAGATAGCTGCTAGCACAAATGATGAACTAGTGAAAAAAATATGGCATAAGTTACCAAAAGCCATTCTCTATATTAAATTAAATCAAACATTTTCCCAGACTACTAAATTAAAGGCAGCCTCTCTACAATGAAGAGGCAGCCCTCAGATAAACATGAATGAATACATTCTGGGTAGAGAAGCAGATAAGATGAAAGAATATTCATTGAATATATTCAAGTGGCAACATCTTTAGTCTTTTCTGTGGAAGGAAATATTTAATTTCTATGTGATCAACTATATTAGAACCCTACACAGCATGAAAATATCCAGACAACATGTGGCGAAAGGGGTGGACAGCAGCATGCAGCCTGCATAAATGCAAAACTCAAAGACTAGAAGTCCTACATGAATTTATTTGCTAGTCACTCTAAGTGCTTGTTAGACCACACCCTAATAAATAAACTGTATTCAAACTTCATACTAGTTGGATTAATTAACTATTTTGAAATAACTCATTTTCCCTTTTTTCTGTCACTTGTGGCTTTGTAACCCTTCCTGTGGCTTTGTGACCTAACATCCATGCCTTTTCTGTTTTCCCAGAAAGACCTTTTAAGAATAACTCTTGCTATTGAGCATGAAGAGCCAACAACTAGGCCTCTATTATTGCCACTCCCAGTGCCACGGAGCTTTCTGCTTCTGCACCTTCAGCCCTAACTGCAATGACACTCTGGTCCCCTCTTCACGTGTGATGGGGTCTGACGCATGATCCACACAACTGCGCCTCCTGCATGCCACATGTGTATGGAAGGAGGCATTATTGTGTGATCACATGACATACATACCAGCTTATTGCAGGTGCAGGCAGAGCGTCGGAGAATGATATTGGGCTCCCCTTGCACCAGTTCCCATAGCTGCAAACCCTGCAGCTGATGAGGTGGCAGCAGAGGCAGTGTTCCCCATGCTGCCCTTTCTGTGAGCCCTACAGCCAACATTATCTGATACACACAGCAGGGGAAGCACTGGGAATGCAGCTACCACTGAGACCCCTGCCAGCTGCAGGGCTTGCAGCAGGGGTAGCAGGAAGAGCCTAGATTCACGGCAGCAGCAGCATTCCCAGCACTTCCCCATGCTGAGAGCCCTACACCTTACAAGGTTCACAAAGGGGACAGGATTCTCCTCACTGCAAGCCCCACAGGTGACTAGACTCACAGCAGGAGCAGTGGCAAGAGGACTGCCACCACTATGAATCTTATTACCTACAGGTCTGGCAGTGGGTGTTGCACCCCTGTGGCTAGAAGCGCCTCAGTTGATGGTGCTCCCAGGCCCAGAGGAAGACTTGGCTGCATGGTCAATTAATGGAGTGATCAGAACAAGCTACAAAGTTATTTCACATGTTTTGTGGATAAACTTTGTATCTTATAACTTATTTTATCATGGCATTAATTGGTGGAACATGTAACTGAGTCACAATTTAAGGTGTGATTAACTAGTTAATTGTGCCTTAAATGTAATATGTAGAGGGGGCCTCTATATACTACAAAAGGATTAAGTTATTCTGATGCATATACCAAATTCCCTTCAACGTCACGATATGCTGAGAACATGTGGCAATTTGCAGGATCAAGCCTATTATGTTCACTGGTTCTGACCTCCAGTAACAAACCAGAACATTTTTTTTTAATATTTGTTTTCAGTTCCAAACATACACTTATATTGATGTTCCCCATTTGTCCCCATAGACTGGTCTACACAGAGGACAATTATAAGCCAGTCTAAAGCTGATTTTAAAAATGCTGCATTTGTAATGCTTTAAAGTGTAATATTTTGAGAATTTTAAAAAAATATTTTAGTTCTTAAAGTCTGATTTAAGGACCTACTTAGAAAAAAATCAGATTTGCACTGAATATTTTCCTTTAAAATGTTCTTTGTTTTTCATCTATCCTCTTCTTGTTTCTGTTTAATCATAGAGAAAGGTGACAGAGGGAAAGGAGAAG
>NW_017728918.1:99205558-99214455 GCF_001723895.1 Crocodylus porosus | reverse complement strand
GGGAGGAAAAGAAAAAATTACCGGAGATTCAAAAAAACAGAAATTATTTTTATTTTTGTCAAAAACCTCTGATTTTTTTTAATGTTTTGATAAATATTTACATTCAATAAAATGTTCTTTTCCTGTGATAAAAAAGCTTCCATTCAGAATTTTCCAACCAGATCTATAACCAAAGTAAAATGAAATTTACAAGCTTCCTGTTTTATAAACATCTTGGAAAAATGCTGTACTAAATTGCACAAGCAGAAACTAAGACATCCTCAAAATGATGGAAACAAATCACTTATACAGGTTCTCCCTGTACTGGATGTACCTAAAATACATTCATTCAGATGGATGCACTTAGCTGGGCAGTCTGAAACCTGAGGATACCCAAGAAATGAACCCATGGTCATATTTCTGTGAGCCAGGTGAATCACAGAAGAAACTTGCTGTGCTAATAATATTTGTGCATTATTCTAAGTTTAGGCCTATCAAAGCACAAAAGGTATTTTTTAAATATAAAAGAGTTGGTTACAGCCTTAAAGGATTTTGCTGTCATCTAGAAGCAGATTTACCAACCTAGTTAAATAGTGTATTGAAGAAACATGTGTTTTCCAACATGACACCCTACCTAAACAGTAAGAAAGAAATAGAGCCACTAATGCAGTTAAATGTAACATATTGATGGCATGGTGTAATTTATTTATTGTGCAAACACGCTTTCCCTCTACAAAACAGTGGGGGTGTCTGGGTAAATCCATTATGTAAATCTAAGCATATTTTCAGTTACACTTATAAACTATTTTTTTCCTTGATGCTTTTGTAGTCACTTGATCCTGAACTTTATACAATTAAAAATCAAGAGCTCAACAATCCTACAAGTGCTATAATCAGGTATCAGAATTGAAACAAAAAGAAATATGACAATTAAGTAAAGGTATCTTTAGAGCTGCTAATTTTCATTCATAACGAAATTGTTTAACATATAGACAAGCAGAGGAAGTGGCAATGGAATGTAAGCTAAATAAAACACATAATCAATGGCTAACAGGGGAGTAATTGCATCAGGAGATTCCTTGATGCCTTTCCACTCTGTAGAAAGGGATCAAGGCTCTCTGGACAGCTTGTTTCTTGAGCTATCCATGTCAAAAAAAATCCAGTCATAGCTCAGGACATAAGTATTTTGATTAAGGATTATGGATAGGAACTTACCAAATTAATAGCAGAAGTGGGCTGCACGGCAGCTCCTTTAATCTTACAGGTTCCCCCATGCCCCCTTCCACAGGTTGCTGATTGACTGAGGGGCCCCTGTGACCCTGCTACATGCTGCTACTGACCAGCCAGGAGGCAAAAACAGCTCCATATTTAAAACCACAGTTTTCACCTCTCTGCTGAGCAGGAGAGAGTGATGGGACCCTTGTGCCAGTTGACAGGGAGGGGCACGGATGGGCACATGGGGTAACCCACAAGATTAAAGAAGCTGCCAGCCCACTTCCACCATGAATTTGGTAGTTCCCTAACTAAGGGTAACATTCTCAGAAGTGCCAGAGTGGACGTGTCTACACGTGCATTAACGTGCTTTAGTTAATGTGCATTAAATCCAGTACCTCCATTGGGAAGTAATGCCTGTCTTAATGTGCATTAACTAAAGATGATGGTCTTTAAGTGATACTTTAATGAGCATTAAAATAGACTAATGTCCATTAAAGCACACATGTAGATGCACCCACTAATTACTAAACAATGAGTTCCTCTCTCAAAAATTATTTAGCCATTTAGAAGCCTACATTTCAATGAAAGTCAATGGGACTTAGGCTCTTAAGCACATGAGTCATTTTAAAACTGGGCCTCAAAGTCACAAAAGCCCCTTTGAAAATATTATCCAAAGTTGGGAAGATTTTCAGAAGCCCTTGGCAAACTGGGTCTAGATTTTTTTGAAATTCCAGCAATAAGTGGCATACAAGGATCTGTTTGCTGTTGAATACTTCTGAAAATTTGGTCCTGTTTAAATGCCTACATGGGAGTTGAGCTCTTTAGAAAATCTTCCCTCAGTTGTAGGTGTTCAAGACACAAAAATTTGCCATTAGTATATGGAGGCAGACTACAGAAAATAACTCTATGAGAATTATGTGTCATTATTTTCCTACAGCTAAAGAAGGGTAGAGAGCCTCACAACAAACAAGAGATAGCAATGCCCTGGCTTTACTGCCAAGACAAATATTTCAGAATGGCAGGAACATTCATAACAGAAAATCTCCCACAGGTGAAGTTCTAAGTTTGAATAATTAATTTGTTACATAAAATATCAACTTCTCACAAACTCAGATAAACCAGGATAAACAGAAGCATCTGTTAACCCAGGCTTAGAATCATTACAAAAGGTTCGCAAGACCATTGACCCTGAAAAATAGGTCAAAAACCTACAAGAGTCTTTATCAAGCAAGTTCAAATTTTCTTTCAATGTATGCAAACAGGATATTTTTAAAACATAACGCAATTCAACTTGACATTAATCCTATATGTAGGTGGAAGCAACTTCTGTTGTTTTTTTTCTGTTGTCTTTTTTAGTATAATCACTTTCACTTTGATACTACAGCACTTTAAGAAAACAGATGCTTGAAGAAATGAAAGACCATGGACTCACAGGGGAGTCAATAAACTTGAACTTCACATTTGCACTGACAGTGGGGAAGTTAGGACACTACCTTCCCCCAATATTTATTTCCTTAATAAGTAAAGAAAATACTAGAATACTAGAATTATAGATACTGACTGATGTCACTATTAAAAGTGGGCCAATTTAGTCATGGTACAGAACTACTCATTAATGTGTTCTTTTCAAAACATGAGTTAAAAGAAAGACTGACAACTCTGAAAAAGCTCCAAATAATTATCTTTGCACTGAGTTTCTTGAAATGAATTTTCTACAGTACATGTGTGTGTGTACACATACACACACCCCCCCCACAGAAAATGAATTAAATGAATTTTCCAACATATATTCATAGATTGTAGAGTCGGAAGGGACCACAATGGATCATCGTGTCCAACCCCCTGCCCCTGACAGGAAAGAGGACCATGGTCAGATTACCCCAGCCAGGTGACTGTCAAGCCTCCTCTTGAAGACCTCCAAGTTAGGTGATAGTACTACCTGTCTTGGAAGCCCATTCCAGATTCTGGCCACCCTTACTGTAAAAAATGTCTTCCTAATGTCCAACCTAAATCTACCTTCCACTAGTTTGCACCCATTAATCCTAGTTACTCCCTGGGGCACTCTAATAAATAGCGCATCTCCAATTTCCTGTTGTCCTCCCTTGATAAACGTATAGGCGGCTACAAGGTCTCCCCTCAGACATCTCTTGTGAAGGCTGAAGAGATCCAGATCTCTCAACCTCCCCTCATAGGGTCTTTCACAGAGGCCACTAATCATGCGAGTGGTCCACCTTTGAACCCTCTCCAGATTCTCCATGTCCCTCTTGAAGTACAGCACCCAAAACTGGACACAGTACTCCAACTGTGGCCTGAACAATGCCGCATAGAGGGGAAGCATCATCTCCCTTGATCTGTTGGTCATGCATCTGCTAATACATGACAAGGTGCGATTGGCCTTGTTGATGGCCTCATTACACTACCAGCTCATGTTCATCTTGGAGTCAACTATGACTCCAAGATCTCACTCAACCTCTGAGCTGTTGAGGAGGTCATCTCCCAACCTATAGGTGTGCAGGGGATTCCTCCTTCCTAGGTGGAGTACCTTATATTTATCGTTGTTGAATTGCATCCTATTTCGTTCCGTCCATTGATCCAACCTGTCCAGGTCAGGCTTTATCTTCTCCCTGCCCTCCAGTGTGTTAACTTTGCCCCATAACTTGGTGTCATCTGCAAACTCAGACAGGGTGTTCTCCATACCCTCATCGAAATTGCTGATGAAGATATTAAATAATACCGGTCCAAGGACTGAACCCTGTGGGACCCCGCTATCTACCTCCTTCCAGGCTGAGAACAACCTGTCCACCACTACCCTCTGGGTGCAGTCCCTAAGCCAGTTGGCCACCCACCTGACTGTGTAGGCTGCCACTCCACAGTCCATTAGCTTGCCTATGAGAATAGGATGTGAAACTGTCGAAGGCCTTCCTAAAATCCAGGTAGATGACATCAGCCTCAGCTCTAGTGTCAAGGCAGTGTGTTACCTGGTATATAAGTTTTATATAAGTATATAAGGATATAAGTTTTATCAGGCAGGATCTACCTGTGATGAACCCATACTGGTTTCCTTTCAGCATCATTTCCCCTGCTGGGCCTTCTCAAATGCGCTTTTTGATTATTTTTTCCAGTATTTTCCCAGGGATAAAGGTAAGACTGGCTGGCCTAAAGCTACCCGGCTCACCCCTTCTCTCCTTCTTAAAAATGGGCACCACACTGGCCTTTTTGCAGTCCTGTGAGTGCTCAAACAGCCATGCCAGCAGCTCAGCTATGACACTGGCCAATTCCTTCAGCACCCGTGGATGGAGGTCATCCAGGCCTGCTGACTTGTGCTCATCCAGCCCCTCCAAGTACTCCTTAACTAAGTCAGCACTAACCTTTGTCAGTCTGGTGCCTTTTGGACATCTGTCTATGCTTAAGGGGGGGAAATTATCTTAGTAATTACTTAGGAATACTGAAGCAATGAACTCATTGAAGAGCTCCACATTTTTCCCTGCGTCAACCACTAACTGTCCTGATTTGTCCTGCAGGGGTCCTATGTTACTCTGTGCTTTCCTTTTGCTTGCTATATATCTGTAGAAGGACTTTTTATTGTCCTTAATTGTTGTAGCCAACCTAAACTTCAGTCTTGCCTTGGCCTGCCTAACTGATTCCCTGCAATAGCACACCAGGGAGGTGTTTGCCTCCTTGGTGGCTGACCCCTGCTTCCACTGCCTATAAATCTCTTTCTTTGCCCCCAGTCTTTCCTGGAGTTCCCTGTTCAGCCAAGGGGGCTTTTTTTTATCCCCTTATGCCCTTTCCTGCATAAGGGGATAGATTCCTTTTGTGCCCCAAGGATCACTCCCTTAAGATACCTCCAACCCTCCTGGATCCCCATTTGCTCAATGCTCTTGAGTTCCGCCACCTCACTAACTAGCCTTCTAAGTTTACTAAAGTTGGCCCTTCTGAAGTCTAACACTTTAGCCTCACTGGATATTTTTCCCACCCTTCGCTAGATAGCGAACTCTACCAAGTGATGGCTACTATCTCCCAGATTACTGTGTACTCGCAAGTTCCCCACGAGATCGTCCTCTGTTGCTAAGACCAGGTCGAGCAAGGTGCTACCCCTGGTGGGACTGGACACCACCTGGGTTAGGTGGAGGTCCTGTACACAGTGTAAGAACATCCATGAGCGGCTTGTTTTGGCCATCTGTTCCTCCCAGCAGATGTCCAGGTAATTTAGATCCCCCATGACCACTACCTCCCTCACCTGTGTGGCATCTGAGAGCTGCCTGGAGACTACCTCCTCTAGCTCGTCATCCTGGTAAGGAGGTCTGTAGTAGGCCTCCACTACCAAGTCCTTTTCCCCTGGCCCTCCCTAGATCCTGACTCACAATGCCTTGGTATTCCGCTCCTCTACCCCTGCCTTGATAATGGAAGATGTGTACTGCTCCTTAACTTAGAGAGCTATACCCCCACCTTTTTTTCCCCACTCTGTTGTGTCTATACAACCTGTACCCCTCAATGCCTACTGCTCAGTCATGTGTACAATCCCACCATGTTTCAGTTAACCCAACTAGGGCATACTGTATGCTAGCAAGTAAAAGTGTGAGCTCCTTCTGCTTATTCCCCATACTCCTGGCATTTGTGTAAAGACATTTTAGCCCCCCAGTGGGTGCTCTTGGTGCCCCTTTGCCTTGATGGTTTGTGTTCCCCTTAGTGCTTACCTGGTTAGGTCTGGTGCCCTGTTTGTGGCTTTCCAACCCTGGGTTCTCATTGACAACTGGTTCCCCTTCCCCCTCGAACCTAGTTTAAAGCTCTTCAGAGGAGATTAGCCAACCTGCGGGAGAACAGATGTCACAGAGTATATTTCAGATAATACACCTGCTGAGCTGGCATTGCCCAAGTATGGAGCAAAGCAGTTTTACTTTGATGAAGAGCAAATAACTTATGTTGTATGCAATGGATCACCTCACTGCTTTGGAAAACAGCTAACATTTGGTTTGACTGAGAGAATGGAGATATTTCTGAAGTGACTTCAATTATGTTTTCATAAAATGATAGCTCACATGTACCTGTGTAATCAGTTGTTCATCACTGAAATCAAAACCATACACCTGACATACATCTTAAATTTTCATTTGAATAATATAGATGTTCTGTTTAAATCTTGATTAAGCGAAGTAGCAAGAGGTACCTAGCCATGTTAGTCTGAAGTCAGGCAGAAGTCAAGGTAGAGATGAAGTTTATAATCTAACTGAATTAGAGATGCATAAGCTTGTGTAAACATGAGCTAACTTCATGAAATGCTATGAATGGGCATGCATTCAGGCTATCAAATAGAGAGAGATTTGAATACAAAAAACTGGGAAGGAAGAGAATTGGGGGAGAGGGAGGAGGGCAGGGCAGTCCTGAGAGACAGAAAGAAGTAATAAATCCATAAGGATGAAAGGATGACAAAAGCTAATCCAGGTAATGGGTTAAGAATCCATAGTTTCAGTTTAGATCAGACTTAAAAAAATCCAGTCTGTGGGTGATTTCTTGTTCTTCAGTTTCCTGTTCAAGTTGTTTTTTAAAGTTTTGCTATCTAAGAACAACTACCCTGAGGTCAGTGATAGAATGCCTAGGATGGTTCCATCAGAGGTTTTTGTGTGTTTTTGGACATGGTGTCAGATCAGGGTCCACTCATTGCTTCATGTACGGATTGCCCAGTCTGTCCGATGTAAATAAAGTTGCAATTACCATCCTGACTCAAAAGTACAATTTCATCTTGTTCAGTATAAATGGTTTCACAACACAAGTTCTTTCTGACAAGGAAGTATACACTATCGGCTATCTTTCATTAAGGTTTTCTTTTTTCTTCTGAGGTTACTGAGAACTTGTCTCCAGCATACTTTGTCCCCCATTGAAGAAAATCATAGGGAAATGAAGAATATTTATTGTTGCCCATAAAAGGTATCTTTAACCTTTTTTCAGCTGAAGAATCTGGAGTGTATAAATGCTTTATTTCAATACCAAGAATAAAGTATTTCTACTTTTGACTGCGTATTGCACTCAAATGTTGTGCAGCAACAGAAACATATGTTGTTACTTGCTTCAGAACAACAGAGTCATTGAAAATGACAAAGCTAACCTATTTAATGACTTCTTTGCTTCCATTTTCCTAAGCAGGGACCAGATCAGCCCCCCCCCACTGGGCTCCCCTCAGGCCGCAGGGGAGGCGCACCCAGGCCAATGGTCAGTGTGGATCTAGTCAGGGAACTTCTGGAGGGACTGGATGTATTTAAATCAGCTGGTCCAGATGATCTCCACCCCAGAGTGCTGAGGAAATTTGCTGAGGTCATTGCGGGACCCCTGGCACAGCTGTATGAGCACTTGTGGTGCTCTGGTGTGGTGCCAGAGGACTGGAAGACGGCCAATGTGGTTCCCATCTTCCAAAAAGGGAGGAAGGAAGACCTGGGAAACTATAGGTCAGCTAGTCTTACCTCGATTCTGGGTAAGCTTTTTGAGAGAATGATTCTGGCACATGTCCATGAGGGGCCAGTAGGGGAGATTATGCTTAGGGGCAACCAACACAGGTTCATTAGAGGCAGGTCCTGTCAGACCAACCTGGTGGCCTTCTACAACCAGGTCACCAAATCCTTAGATGCAGGGGTAGCAGTGGACATAGTCTTTCTGGACTTTAGGAAGGCCTTCAACACTGTCACCCCGTTGTCATTAAGAAACTGGGGGACTGTGGTGTCAACATCTACTCAGTCAAATGGGTCACCAACTGGCTGGAGGGCCGCACCCAGACAGTGGTGGTAGATGGGTCATTTTCAACCTGGTGGGATGTGGGCAGTGGGGTTCCCCAGGGCTCGGTCCTCGGGCCTGCCCTGTTCAAATCTTCATCAGTGACTTGGACAAGGGGGTAAAAAGCACCCTGTTCAAATTTGCTGATGACACTAAGATGTGGGGGGATGTGGGCATGTTAGAAGGAAGAAATAGACTACAATCGGACCTAGACAGTTACAGGGGTGGACGGACGAGAATAGGATAGGATTCAACACAGACAAGTGCAAGGTGATGCACCTGGGGAGATTGAACCAGCACCATACCCACAGGCTGGGAAGCTCCCTTCTCATCAGTACAGAGGCAGAAAAGGATCTTGGAGTCATTGTTGATGCCAAGATAAACATGGGCCAGCCATGTGGGGATGCAGTCAGGAAGGCCAACCGCACCTTGTCGTGCATCCACAGATGCATCTCAAGCAGGTCCAAGGAGGTGATACTCCCCCTCTTTGTGGCACTAGTCAGGTCGCAGCTGGAGTACTGCATCCAGTTCTGGGCACTGCACTTCAAGAGGGATGTGGACAGCATGGAGAGGGTCCAGAGGAGGGCCACTCGCATGATCAGGGGGCAGCAGGGAAGGCCCTACGAGAAGAGGCTAAGGGACCTGAACCACAAGAGAAGGCTGAGCGGGGAATCTAGTGGCCTGTTACAAACTAGTCAGAGGGGACCAGCAGGCATTGGGGGAGTCCACTACCAGGAGTGACCAGAAATAACGGTCACAAGGGTAGATTCAGGCTAGACATCAGGAGACACTACTTCATGGTCAGGGCGGCTAGGATCTGGAACCAACTTCCAAGCGAAGTGGTGCTGGCTCCTACCCTGGGGGTATTTAAGACAAGGCTAGACAATCACCTTGCTGGGGTCGTTTGACCCCAGTACTCTTTCCTGCCATGGCAGGGGGTC